>NW_027176428.1:2445396-3045396 GCF_023349555.1 Cebidichthys violaceus | reverse complement strand
TCTCTCTACCCAATGCACCCTCACTGGCTGACCTGGACTGGGAGGAGGAGGAGGATACGGAAAGTGGTAAACCTCACCAGTCGGTTCCTCATCTGGGCTCAACTCAACAATTACAGCATGTCAAGTTTGATCAAGTCCATTTGTGTGCTCAATTGTGCAGAAAGCAGGCTAATGAATGAAAATGTTGATTTTGGAAAGTCAATATTTATTCAAGACTCATCCGTGCTGTCATCTGTCAGGGACGGCGAATGCTCCCGCTGCACCACATTTTGATTCCCGGAGCCGCATCTTCGAGCTGGATTCCTGCGGTGGGAATGGCAAAGTGTGTCTAGCCTACAAAAACTGCACACCAGGTGTTCTGTTTGTATTCACAAATTGCAACTTTTAGGATTTCTCTGAACAACAATGTTATGTAAAAAAAGACATATTTATGTATCAATGTAATCTATGTTAAAATGAGTATTTCATCATTAAGTTGTTGGTCTTTGTATTTTTCAGGTGTGGTAGCCCAGCAGAGTGAAATTTGGTTCCTTGACCGCTCGCTGTGTTGGCATTTACTGACGGCAACGTTCACCTCCTACTACCGACTGATGATCACTCACCTGGGTCTGCCTGAGTGGCAGTATGCCTTCACCCCATACGGCCCGAGCCCCCAGGCCAAGGTGTTTTAACCACTTTTTCTAAGACCATGTGTTGAGGTTCCAGTGACATCAGCAAAACTTTCAATTACTGCAGAACTTATCTACATTGTCTTTGTGTTTCCCTTTATTTAAGTCTTTCAGAATCAACCAAACCATGTTTAGTTAAAATGTATGACTTTGTACTAATATGAACAACAAGTCACTGCAGGTGTATGAAATAGATTTTATTCATTCTGTTCCCTCACAGTATAATACAATGTTGGCTGATTTAACACTTAAAAAAAGATGAGTTTTAAGACACTTACACAGAGCATAAAAGTGTTTAACCTTTTAGTCCTTACCTACCTACAGTCTCACGGCAATTTCACAAATTGCCGACTGTGTTGTACCTACTTACCCATTCCTGTCTTTTTTATATATTCTAAACAGTGTATTCCTAATGTTTCTGGGAATGCAGATGACATTTTGCAAAGGAAGCAGTGGGGTTTCTGCAGTTTCCTTGTAGTGACCTTACTGTAACACGTACTTCCTAAAGGAGATTGTCGGGGTTATTTGGTGTTAACTTTGACTCTACATGACTATACACAGCATTGTAAATTATACTTCCTCCTGTTCACTCTACAGCAGTGGGCCTCGTTGTACCAGCCACTGACTTTCAGCAGTGAGCTCAACTTCTCTGATCCTGCTGGAGATTCCCATCTCAACAAGCTGGATCCTACGAAGGCCTTCAAAGGCAAAGCCAAGACACCGGTCCCCAAGAAGAAGCAGTCGACACAGTGCAGCTTAGGGAGCACCGCAAAGAGCCAAGGGAGCACAGGAAGACACAGTGGGGGGAGGCGTTGAGAATGATTTCATCCAAGGAAAACATTTCGATCAACTTTACTGTCCATACAACCAAACATCGGTCAGAGGAGCAGCCTGCAATTCCGCCAATTGGCTGGATTTGGTGTGTTAGCAGTATGCTCCATGAGAGCATGTAGTCGGAAACCAAGTTTGGAATACTGCATGTATAAATAGATAAACAACCAGCGCTTTCCAACACAGGGCTTTATGTTTCACTGCTAATTGTGGGTGTGATGGAGAAATTAGGCTTTCTGAAACACTAAAGCTTTCCAGCCAATTGCATCACTAAATGCCTCATTTCACACAGTGGTCGCTAGTGACACCTCATGGTACAAATAAGTAAAAGCAGCCTGTTCATTAAGTATGATAATGTGCTGCTGACACATGTCAAATAATCTTCATATGTAGTAACAGACTACAGAACAAATGAAGCAACGGTGCCAATGAGGACTCACTTACACTCAATAAGGACACAGTTTACTGTAGTTATTATCAGTAGACTTAGTTTGCTGTTTGGATTTTTATTGTATCATACAACAATAATATATATATATATATATATATATATATATATATATATAATTTTTAAGGTAACGGTAAGAATGAAAATAATACTGTGTTGGTTTCAGTTGTGGCAGTAAAAGTGCTTGTAGGACTGAAAACTTGATGAGATCGCAGATCACGTTTAAAATGTTCGAGCCGCGATACTCAGCGTCAGTGGAAATGGCTGTATGTATTCGACAGATGCCTCAGAGCTTCAGTATCAAACTTTACATGACTTAAGAGTTCATGCAAATCTGAACCATGAAATGTTACATAATGAAAAAAATCTTACATGGCTCAGGTAAAAAAAAAAGTTACTCACTGGCTGATGCATCACTGCAGCTGATGCTGTGTCCCTCTGTTAACTTCACAAATATAAAAATGCATCTTGATTTTATTTGTATAATAACATCTGCTCCAATGACTCCATATCAATGAACTTATGTGAGGAGGTTATATTCCAGCGTTTCAGTTGTACAACGTGCTAGCTTTATCCATTCCGGGCTCTTGATGCCAAAAGTATACCGCTGAGCAGACTTAATAGACATTACTACAGTAGGTTTAACTTGTTGGTTCAAGTACCTTGGGGCTCCAGCAAAGTTAATCAAGACACATTTACACTTTTTAGCTTTAGGCCCCTGTGCACTGGATTGTTTTAAAGATGAATGTGTATTATCTTTGGTTGTGCTGCTGCCCTTTCAAGCTGTAAGGAGCCAACTCCTACTGTCCCTTTTTTTATTTCCCTGACGATACATTTTTATGTTTGTGCAATGTATGGGGGCGGTTTACTTTTCTTAACATCCAATGTAGTTTCCAAGCTGTAAGTGGTCTCCTGTTGATTGTTATTTATGATCTCTTCCAAGGTTATTACAGCTGCTATTACCTCACTAATATATGCTAGAAAGTGTGTTTTTTCTTCTTGAATGCATAAAAATGGCCCTTAATTTTCTTAATGCTATTACTATAACTAGCATGGATTGGATCAACAAACCTTAGATGTCAGCATCACGGTTTAAAATATCTAATGTATGTGTTGCAGCTACTGACAAGTACAGAAAGTGCAGTTCGAATTCATGACATAAAACACACACATTCATTAATTAATTCCTTAAGAAATTCAAAACCTTATTTAGCTGTTTGTTTTTGGACTAATTTTTTAACCTTCATAGTCATGGAATGTTTCGACTGCATACAGATGTGCAAATAGCGTTACAGGCTGTATATAGTTGGGGCCCTCAGACACACATTAGCACATGTTTTCCTGTTTCTCCAGAGGGGCTCTCTCCTCAAACTCCTCCACCAGCCCCTCATCCTGTTCAGAGAGACGGGGGTGGTGCATTTCCACCAATGCCCTGTAGAGCCCTGCCCCCAATACTCCTCCAATGGGGGGGGCAACTAGAGGCACCCACCACCACCCATTTCCAGACCTGTACAGATAAAGACAAATAACTGTGAACATGGGTCATTTAATGAGTAACAGAGATGTTCTGCCCTTGTCACTCCTAGTCACTGTGACATAGTACAAATCCTGCCCCCAAACGCCTGTGTACCTGAACACATCACCCCCCCAGCCTGCTATGGCAGTGAAGACCCTGGGTGCGATGTCTCTGGTGGGGTTGATGGCATAGCCGCTGTTGCTGCCCAGAGAAATGCCAATGAGCATCACCAGGAGACCCACTGCGACGGGCTCGCTGCCCGGTGCCGCCGGTTTGTTCTTCTGATCCGACAAAGCCATCAAGCAAAGCAGCAGCATGGCTGTGCCGAACACCTGGCACACACACAAAACAAACATTACCATAGATAGGTGTGCGTAAACAACAAAGAAAATGGTCACGGCAGACTGTGTCAGATGATGGTGATTTGTAGCTGTAATCCTTTAATCCTGTTTCATGTCTACCTGATCAATGAATCCAGACAGCAAGGAGAGGTACGGAGCAGGGTACGTGGCAAAGATACCTGCTGTGGCCTTTAGTCCTGTTACAGTCAGGTTTCCTCCACAATAGTCATATATGGCTTCTGCATATGGAAACAATTTAGACAAGACAGATACTCTTAGATGTGTGACTGCCACCAGAAGTAGAATAGAAATACAGAAATCATATATGGGCAAGGAGAAGTAAATGTATAACATTCAAGAAGAATACAGGTGTTCAGTGCCGAACATGCAGTGTGCCCTCACCATAATAGACAGCATATATCGTCCCTGCGGCCAGGAATGACCCAAACAGTTGCGCAAAAACATACAGAGGCAGCATCTTCCACCCAAGGCGGCCAAACGTGCACATGGTGAATGACACTGCTGCATTCATGTGAGCCCCTGATGGAGAATGAGAAATATGGGTCGGATGATAGGGATTTGTGATGGCTTTTAAGGATTCTATAGAGTTCACAGGAGTCAGCTCTCGTACCTGAGACCTTCCCTCCAACATGAACCCCCATAGCAACACCCAGACCGAAACCCAGATTGATGCTGAGGTACTGACCGAACGCTCCCTCTCCTGTCACTACCTGGGCCACAGACCCCACGCCAAACACCTGGACGCAGAGAGAAGTAATTGTGCACAGGCAAAGTCACAGGCGACATTTTAAAGAGAAGCAAACTACACGAGGAAAACTTCTGGACAGCCTAATTTAGGGGAAAGCATTCCAGCAAACAGGATATGTACAGCAGCAAAAAGAATGATGAACACAAGAGTTGTGCCAATGAAGTCAGAGTGAGGCAGCCAAGGTGTAACTGGATAAATGTTTTTGTTTAGAAATGTTGGTACTGCAAGTTTAAAACAAGCTGAACTGAACCGAATTCTTTCATACAACTTTTAACTCAGTGAAACTTAGAGACTGTAGTCCCGGTGGCGGGGAAAAAAGCTGACACTGAAAAACATTCATTCAGGAAACAGGAAACATGTGGTTCCTCATTTGAAAATAATGCGTATTTAGGTTTAGAGTGAGTTTGGGTATTCCAAGTAAAGCCTACAGGGTTCTAAGTATAGGGTTTATTGTAACAGCTGACAAACAACATGTGACTTTTGCAACCCACTCCATGTGGCCCACTGCCTGCCCATTACTCTGGCAACACTAGATTTCCTGGTTCACCCACTTGAACCGACCAATCCCCACCCACGACCCCCATCATGTGACTGTAATGTGCTTTTTAGCGTGAACGTTATCAGGGTCAAGAACATGGCATTAATAATTAATGGCACATGTTTGTTACAGATAAGCATGCCTCAAAAAAGAGAGAACGTGAAATTGTCACCAGAATGATGGATATGAGAGATTTTTAGACATCTAAAACCACACATTATTATATTTAGCAAGCGTTTCTTACCATCATGACATATGTGCAAAGGGATTCAGCAAGTCCCACTCGAACAAGTTCATTCTTTATCCAAACTCTGGGTCCAGTTACATTGACTCTTTTCCGCTGAGAGACCCCTAGTTCGACCGACTGCACCAAGTCCTTCATTTCTTCTTCTTCTCTTCTTTACTCCCGCTTCTTTTGGAGTTTATTTAATAATTTAGCAAAAATAAAGATCAATTTATGACCCCCGTGAAGAATCTATGTGGTGCCTCCTCCCATGTCAGAGAGTAGTCCAAAAACAAGTCTCTTTCTGGCTACATGCCTCCTCTATCCTCCTCCCCCTCTAACGTCTCTTCTTGTCTACCCTACTCTTTGTGTGTGAGTGTGTGTGTGTGTGTGTGTGTGTGTGTGTGTGTGTGTGTGTGTGTGTGTGTGTGTGTGTGTGTGTGCGTGTGTGTGTGTCTCCCTCTCTCTGTCACACATACCCATTGGGATTTATCCTCTCTTCATAGCCTTAATCCAGCCCCCTGGTCCCGGATACTTTCCACAGTCAGACCCATGCTTCATAGCTTTGCTTTACCCGAGGATACCAATGAGGAAAAATGTTAAAGATTTACTTACTGCACCAAATCAGAAGAAATGTTAGGTGCCCCCTTTAATTGAAAAAATAAATTGGTATGATACAATTCTATCTTGTGTAATGGTCATTTTTTACGTAGTATATATTTCTACTCAGTATATTGTATTCATGCATAAGTAATTTTGCTCAGGACTTTGTTGAACTTCACCGTGTCTCTGTTGTGCAGAAGAAGGATTCTCCCTTGCCTGTTCACATACAGTAGATAACGAATTGTGTTGCATGAGAATGTTCCATGCCAAGGCCTTTCGGCTGCTTGTTTTGGTTGCTGGCCGTTTGTTTTTGAATGTTGTTCCTATCAGTCCGAGACCAAAAGTCTGAGACCGAGATGTCTGTAACGTTGGCCATCGGCCCCCACCTTTGCTCATTCTGTATAAAGAAAGCTTGTTCACTTTTTTCGAGATTCTTCCTCACTGAGACTGTACGCATTCTGTTGTGATGATTGAACCTTCTCTGCGCAGAGAATAAATACTTAAAAGACAACCTGGTTTTTGGTATTATGTATTTCAGCATTAGAAGACTCATGCAAAGCGGGTATAGGAATATTTTCCACCACAATTGGCGTCACGAACAGGATCCCTTGTAAGATTGTCAGAAGCCAACAGGGATCGGTGAACTGGCCCTTCTGCCTCTGTGTACCTCCAGACAAAATTAAGAGAGAGAGGCCCGATCCCTGTCCTGATCGTCTTCACTGGGATCCGATCCTAAAGGACCCGTTGAGTCCAAATAACTACAAATTCTCATTTGGTGAGTCACTGAAATTATTAAAATGAATCGTATGAGTGAAATTGATCCAGGAAGACCATATTGTGAGACTGAAAAGCAAATAGGTCGGTTATTGTTCATATTGGGGGGTTTTTATTTTGTTTTGTGGGTTTATTGTGGATGTTGGTTAACCTCGTATCCTAGCGTTTTTCTGGGCAGTGACGATTGGGTTTACTGGAACAGTGTTTGGCGTTGCATGTTGACATGAGTGTTTGACAGCGTAGACGTCGTTAAGGACTGAGGCTCTTTGACCTAAGAGATAAATGTATCTAGAGAAGGAGGACTGGTACAAGGATGTGTTTAGTGTTGCATGTTGCAGACCTTGGAGAGGGGTAGACGTTGTAAGCATTGGATTGCTTGGACCTTAGACTGGAATACTAGGGGTGAGCATTTGGTGTCTGCCTTACAGGTTGAATATCTTGGGGTTAGGCAGTAAGCGCTGGGTTCCCTTGACCTAGGAGACACTAGAGTCTGCAAGGATAAAGGTGGGCTAATGAGGCTTAGACTGGGAGTTTAGAGCAACGGCTTTTATTCAGATTGTGCCAAAACTGAATCTAGAAACTCACGGTGACTACTGTGTTTAAAGAGAAAAAAATGCGTTGCCCCATATAAAGAGAGAAAGCGTAATATAGGGGAGACTCCGCCCTGAGACCCAATGTCATGTTCATGAAAGGAAAATATGGGAAAGTGAGCTGCCAACATCCAAACGAATGAGTGAATGAAGGTGGTTTTCCTGCGGGAGTTTTATTCAGTCTCAATCTGATACAGAAATTACAGAGAGTTGGGGGAAAAAAAGAGAATGATATGGGGAAAAAATAAATAAAAAATAAAGGTGAAACATTTGGAAATGATAAAAAGTCATAGAATGAGCCTGAGCACCCCGATGCCATGGTCTTACCTCCAATAATAAAATACATGTGGGACAAAGATAATCAGACGGCCAAACAATTGGAAGAACAGATCAAATTGGGGTTCCCTGGAAAAAGACAACTTTAGCCTACGACAAAAATGTGATCAACTCAAACCGTGTCTGGAGCAGAGAGGAAAAGGCAAAGCAGAAACCGATGAAGTAATGTCCAAGAGGTAAAGAAAGAAACAGATGTATTTGAATAAGACACATACAACTGATAGAAAAGGAAAATATACTGCTGAACTTTTGTTTTTGTTTTTTGTTTTGTATTTGTTTTACATGGTCGAGTGGATCCTGATCTGGTCTCCGCAACGCCGCTGCTGTATGTTCCCCAGGCACAAACAACATTACAGCCAAACCCACCACTCAACACTCCAAGGATGAAGAAGACGAACGAGACTCATCAAAATCTACAGGCACCATGTCAACGCTCACAGCTACAAGCCCGTCAATGAACACTCGTGACAATATAAGTTTGGATTACCTGAAACGCGAGACAAAGAGGACATTGCAACAGAGGAGGAAGACGTAAAGAAGAAGAAGCCATGACTCATCTAGAGAATTCAAAGAGCAACTTCACATAATTCAAGAGAACTATGACCTCCTTTGTGCGTTATCCCCTGGAAACATCCCTAAGTGTGTTATTACCTACGACCAGCAGCTCTAAAGCTGACTTAGTCAGTTGGTCAGTCAGTCAACAAAATATTGCAACAGTTTTCACACCAGGAGGCTGAAATTTGGCATGGAGGGCAAGTGTGTGGCCGTGAAGGTGTGTGTTAGTGTTAGTTAGTGCAAAAATGGGGTGTGGCAGTGAGAGTGGCACATAACAAAAAGACACATAATTTCTAAATGGATTTAGATACAGTGGCCGATCTCATGAACCGTTTATCGTAGACTCTTGTGGGAGGCATTGCTGCACTCTGCAGAGAGTTCCTCTCTAACTAAGGTGTTGTTCTGTGTTGTAGCATTTCTGATCAACTTGGTGACTGTGTGTCTGAATGTGCTTGTGTGTTCTTAATTAGCAACATTGTCATTGCCATTTGTGTTTTCTTAAGTTGCAGTGTGTAGAGATCTCTTTGTCACTGTAGAACAAAATTAATCAATTCAAATGAGTGTGCTAGTTTTCAACAGCCAGACAGAACATTTTTCAAGGACATTTCCATGTACTTATCTTGACTGTTGCACAATTTCACAGAGCTTGCAGTCAACAATTTGGGAATTGTTGTCAAATATCAAGAACTTTGTTTATGGGACATGGGCCTATCATAAGCCATGCAGCTAAAGACTTATACAGGTCCTGTACCTAAGCAAAAGTACTAATGCCACACCGTGAAAATACTCCACTACATGTAACTGTCCTGTATACAAAACCTCACTTAAGTAAAATAAGTTTATAATCAGCAAAATGTAGGCTATCAAGTATCAAAAGTAAAAGGTAGATTATTCTGCAGAAAAATGGTCCCTGTTATGATTTTGTTTTAATTAATAAGAGGCTACTTGTTGCTGGGTGAATTTAAGGTTGAGCTAATTGACTAGTTGCTGAATGCTAAAACAGTTTAATTTCACTTTGGATAAATGCCTTATAGCAATACTAAAAATATGTGTACCATGCGTGGCACTTGGGTCCTTTATCTCTGTCTTGTTTGTATACAGATAAAACGATGATAATATCTGACCAAAAGTCGAATCAAGCCTGCGCGTCACAGTGAGCTGTGTTTTCTGCTGTCAGTGGCGTCCATAGTTAATGGACAATTGTGAAGAGCATTAAAAGCAGATGTGTTGTTGTTTTTTATGACGGTGAGCTACTTAGTTCAATTCCCACTAAAGTACAGCCCCTCTGCCCGAATGGGATTGTTCCAGTATGCTGTAATTGTTTACAGCTGTCGTGATTTTAGGCATTAGGCACACCTACTTTGGATAGAAGAAGGTGGTGCATGCTGGCCAGCTGTTCCCAGATTCCCTCTTTCATTTCGTGTTTGCAGACGCTCACTCGACTGTGCCATGGTTTGGTTGGCCATATTTTGTCACCCCATCTGGGCCATTTTCACGGCGGTGCTGGCGGTCGTTGTGCGCATACAGCGCAGAGGTCCCTGGAATCCACAAGCCTGCTCCGTGCGCCTGAAGGGGAAGACCGCAATAGTGACAGGAGCCAATACAGGTTAGTTGAATGTGGCCTCTTCCATTCTACTATACATGATCTCAAGATCATGCAACCTCGCAGTTTTAATGTGGCAACACAATTGCAAGTGGAATAAGGATGGCATTTTGTGCTTGCTTGCGTTGGCCATTTGCTATTGCAGCTCTGTAATCTGTAAATGTCCCCACTTCTAAAGTACTGGTTCAAATTTTTGCTAAGCAACAGACACTTTCACTTTTCAAGATTCCAATAGTAGGAAATATATTTTAACTTTTTTTGTTATCGTGAATGTAAGGTCATACCACACTATGCTCATTAAAAGTCGTTGTAGTCGTTTTCTCAAATACAACGTGCAGCAAATACAAAAGTAAAACTGAGACAAGACACGCCTTGTCATGCTGTGGCTATCTATTTTTAATCTAGATTAAATTCATAGCATATTCACTATGTGAGTAAGAGCTGTATGCTGCTTCAGAGAAAGATACATATATGTTAGGCGAGTAAATAGCAAGTGAAGTAAAGAGCTTGCTATGCTGCTGGATGAATTTGACAAGTTTTTTTTTTTTTTTTTTACTTTTTATTTATTTATTTTTTTCAGTTGCTGTGTCACTCAACAAAAATCACAACAAAATGATGACAAAAATATAAATAGACATAAACGGAAACGTAAAAGGAAAAGGAAAAGGGGGGTCACCATACACTCTTTTCAACCTTTGATCTGTACTTTTCGGACCAGCTGAGAACACTACCCATCTTTTCTCTTGTATATTGTCCATTTCCCCAGCGTTGATCATGGATCCCTGCTTTGACCCTTAGGTAAAGAGTATATTTTTCCATAGAGTGTATTTCCTCTACAATGTCCAGCCACTGTCCTAGACTTGGAGGGTCACTTTTCAACCAGCTCCTTGTGATGGCCTTTTCACTTGCGAGTATCAACATTTTATAGAGGTAGATGTCCTTCTTTTGGATTATGTCGCCAGGTATCAATCCCAGGTACACAATCCGGGGGTCCCTGGGAATCTTGTAGTTTAGATTCTCCTCCAGAGTCTGATTAACCCTGTCCCAGAATGTTTGTATTTTTATACATGACCAGAAAAAGTGTGAGTGATTGGCATTCATCTGTCCACACTGTCTCCAGCATTGCTGCTCTTTACCCAATTGTTTATGTTTTATATGTGGTGTAATAAAAAGGCGGATTAAGTTCTTCCAACTGAATTCCCTCCATCTTTTGAGCTAGTGGAAGTTTGTTGCGTTCTACAAATGAAATGCCAATCACTCTTCGACAGTTTAATGTTCATTTGTACTTCCCATTTCAGTTTTACATATAGTGTGTTTCTTCCGTTTCGTTTTTGTAAACTCCTGTACAGTTTGGAAACCAACTTTTGAGGGGGTTTGTTTGTATGCACCGGTCATCACTTCATTACCTTCTGCTGAAATTCCTTTTTTAGTTTCTGTATCATAGAAATGTCTTAGCTGTAAATATCTGAACAGGTCCCCATTTTCTAAATTAAATTCTCCTTTTGAGTTGTTCACTCTACGAGTGTACATATCACTGTTATTCCTTTTTCTCTCCAATGTACAAATGTATCATTTGTCTCTCCCGGTCTAAACCTGGGGGTCTGAGAAGGCCAAATCAGAAGTTTACTGTTTCCTTCCAATTTGTATTTTTTGACTATCTCATTCCAAATTTTCAGTGATTTTTCTAATATGGAATTTTCTCTCTTTTGGTCTGTATATTCTTTTCCACCTAGCCTGGCCTGAGGTTGAGATTGGCCCAGATTTAGCTCAATGCATTTCCATCCAGCTTGATACTCCGGGGAGCACCAATAAACAATGTATCTCAATTGGTCTAATGGTATTCTCTGAGATTTGGCAGTGCTAGGCCTCCATTTTCCTTGTCAATTTGGAGTGTCGTAAATTTGACCCTTGGCCTTGCCCCTGCCCAGATAAACCGGGATATCTGGGCAAGTTTAAGAATTGTTTTGGCAGCAAGAACTAACTATCATCTTGAGTTATATCAAGTCTTCCTTAGAACCCAACTTTAGCAGAAACTCTGAATTACCTGCAGAATGATCCGTTTTTAATTCACTATTACTCATACCTTACTTTGTTATTAATATTCTATTTCTCACCAGTATGTGCCCCCTCAAATAACAAGAGGTTTTGTTACTCTTTCACTAAATCTGTGCTATTGATTTATTTAATTTTACTAATTCCCTGTGACTATAGAGAACATATTGTATGTATCGTGATATGGTGTTTTTTTTACTGTGAAGTTTGTATTTTTTTGATTATATTATATGGTATAAGTCTCCTTGTTACTGCATTATCACTGTGAAGCTCTTTGACTTTAACTAGTCTGATCATGACCAAGCAGGATGAGAATTACCTCTGGCTTCCCAGTTGAACATTTTAGTCCCTTTTTTTCTCTCTTTAAAATATCAACTTTATCAGGTTTTAGACTGTTCAATTTCAAGTTTATTTCTATAGCTCCACTTCATGCAAATAACACAATTCAAAATGCTTTAAATGGTCATTTAGATTTAGCAAGGCATTAACTTTTACTGTTAATCTTCAAGTCCAACACCCCAATGTACCTTGAAGAATAATTTTAAATATATTCCCTGCATCTTCCTGTAACAGCATTTTTTAATTCTATTTAATTCTGGATTTTCAAAATGTTCTTTCATTTGGAATTTCCTATTCCCACACTGTCACTGCTAACCCAGTTGGGTTATATTATTTATTTGTCAGTGTAACTATAAGAGCAATTGTTTTGTGTGTGCAGCCAATTCTAAATATATAATAGATGTTAAATAGGTCATAAAATTGAAATAACTTTTTCAGAGAATCTGATTTAAAGACATCTCTTTATCACAAGCATGTGGCAATGTGACATTTACCATTTCATACTGGTAAATGTCACATACCACTCAGAGATGTAATACATCAAACAAGCCAAAAATCCCCAACCCTACCGTCTTTAAGAGGTGAAACTAGTAAGTTTCAAACATTCTTGGAAACAAATGTATGTTTTAGAACCACAGGCTTTTGTACCACAATACCAATAATACCACAATACCTCAACACGGCTATTTGAAAATAGAGCCTATAGGTTCAAAAGGTGTGTTGATTGCTATCTGCTTAATGGACATTTTGTGTTGTTGTAAAGTATTGCAAACAAATCTTTTGCTCTCTTTCACTTTGCTAGGGATTGGGAAGTTTATTGCCTTGGACTTTGCACGTCGGGGAGCTCGTGTTATTCTGGCCTGTCGAAGTGAAGCCCGGGGGACAGCAGCACTTAAAGAAATCAGGGAGAAGACAGGAAACTCTGACATCCACTTGCGTCTGGTGGACCTGTCTTCTCTGGACTCTGTCAGGGAATTTGCCAAGGGGATTCTCGCCGAGGAGAAAGCTCTCCACATCCTCGTCAACAATGCTGGAGTATCAGGTGATACATGTGCACGCAGCAGAAATGGAATGTTAGTTTTAAAGCTGCACTGGGCATTACGGGGACCAGACATATCAACAAGAGTTAACCCTAGATACACCCTATACAGTATGATAATGAAATCCCACAAACACTATGTGCTCAGACTTGGCAAAGCTCCCAGCAGAGCAACAGAAGACATTATTCAAATCTCTCCATGACCTTTATGTTGGTGGACTTTTCTTTTTAAAGTTGCAATATGTGGGACTGAATAAGTCAATGTCCTCATAATTGGCAAAAACAATTGTGTACGTATAAGGTGAATTCAGGTTAGGTTAAGTTAAAGGTTAGTTGTAATATTTACAGAATGCATTATGCCAATGTGAGGTACTCCTAACTATAGAAGTACAAATGTGTTTGTATATCTTATTTGTTACATCCAATCCATTTGTTAAATTCTACTATCAGGTTTTCCCAGGCAGATAACCAAAGATGGGTTGGAGTTTTCTTTTGCCACCAACCACCTGGGACCATTTCTCCTCACCAACCTGCTGCTGGGTACGTCTCTCTTTAATACAGTTATGTTGTGGGTATGAAATGATGATTACCTGTCATTGTCATGACGTACTTAATATTTAGTCGTCTGTTTCTCTCTCTGCTCCTCGTGTCTTTTTCCTTTCCTCGCTCCGCATGTCTCTGCTTCACCCCAGACCTGATGAAGAGTTCAACTCCAGCGCGTATTGTCACCCTCGCCTCAGTCAACCATAAGAAGGGTCAAGTGGATTTTTCTCATTTTCATGGCGAGAACCTCACTTATCACATGGATGCTGTCTACAACCACACGAAGCTGCACAATGTCATCTGTACCAAGGAGCTAGCACGCAGGCTAGAAGGGACAGGTGGGCTAAAATCAAGATTATTATGGTTATTATCCATTGGTATATCGATTGCATGGTCTATTCTATTGAATATGTACTGCAGAAAGTTAAGTCAGTTTTATTTATATAGCCCAACATCACAAATCACAAATTTGCCTCAAGGGGCTTTACAGTATGGAGAATACACGACAGCCTCTGTCTTTTAACACTTGCATTCAAATAAAAAATATATAAAAAGCTGTAACTGGGGAAAAGCATAAGAAACTTCACGAAGACCATCTGAGGAGGGATCCCTCTCTCTCTTTCGACAGACAGACATGCAATAGATGTTGTGTGTAGAAGAAAAAACAACATAATAAAATCACAGTATAGACAATCCAAATTACAAAATATACATAGAATGTGAAAATAAAAGAAGAAAATGGTTTCAGGAGGTTGTTAAAGCAGCTTTCAGCTGTCCTCAAACAGATAGGACATATGCCACACAAGTCAACCTGCTGACTTCTTTTTCACTCTCGGGACAGACACAAGCCCTGTAATCTGAGAGCAGAGATTGGACAACCCAGTCTCACAGCATTTCATAAAATAGTCATAAAATTGAAAACTAGCGATTTGGTGTATATGGACAAAAATCTGATTCATGTCTCTCAGCACAAAAACAAAAGGGAGTGAGTGTGTTTTCAAAGTCAACTAAATTATTCTGAGAATATGTAAACTCTATAGATAATTTGTATAACATATACAGACAAAGCAAAGCAGTTATTTGAATTGTTGAATTGTTGAATAAGGTGTTGAAATGTTACAGATACTGTAAATAAATTGTAGGCAGACTATCCAAATATAAGTAAGGTAGATTAAAATGCACATTTTAAAATGATGTGCACCCTGAAATGTAGATCAGTAAATGAGACAAACCTGTAACCAAAAGACAAAATTCTCCTTTTATTTTGCTTTAATAAGGCACCTTTCGTTGTCATTGTTAATTGTATATTTTGGAACATTATGCTCATAGTTCTATTGATTTAGCACTGCTGCTTACTTAACAGGATCTGTGACATGAACTTCTTGTAATGAACAAGTTTGTTTCTGCATCTCTGTGCTTGCCACCTCCGCTCTTCGTCAAACACACACACACGAGTGGTCCGATCAAACCGAAGACTGTAAATTACATGTGACAAAGTATATATTTCCAAGAAATGAAAAGAGAAATATTTTTTTTCCTGTCCTTTGCACTTAAAGTCTCTAAAAAGGAACCAGATGAAGGCGCGCAAACATTCTAGCTTTCAGTGAGGCAGCTGAAACTAATTTTCCCCTTTTGAGTCATCTGAAAAGATTAGAAAAATAATCAACAGAAGAACATTTGCATTCAAAGACTTGTTGCTGTGACTAGCCTTGCTTTCATTTTCTGTCCCTCTCTGTTTCTACGTTTTCTGTGGATGTTTGTTGTGTTATGTCTGTCTGTGTGCGTGTGCCCTTTTGTGTTTCTGTGCATGTAGGTGTCACGGCAAACTCTGTCCACCCTGGCATTGTCATGACAGAAGTGTTGAGACACTATCCATTGGTGATTCGTATTATTTTCAACCTGGTAGGATTTTTCTTTTTCAAGGTGAGTACATCGTTGCATTTATTTTACCAGAGTCACTGTCCACATTATTTCTCCACTCTCATGTCTTGCAGCTGTCCAGGTTGAATGTGACTGGTTGTTGATCAGTATCCTCTTCCTAGTATTTACATGCACTCTCACCTAATTTGCTACAAACGAGAGACTGGTTTGGCAGAATCACGGTCTGCCTGCTGAGATAGAGCATGCTCAGTGAGACAGGTACTATGTTCAGGTCAACAAGAACCTGCTATTCCCTCAACTGGGGACGCTTGAGTTACTCCATGGCAAACTGGACAATTTAATTATTATTTATTTTACCCCTGTAAAGATATGTTGTTTTAATGATTAGCCAGAGCTCAATGTGCGGACAGAAAACAGCAAGAAAACCAAGACGGACAAGTTGAAGTGCTACCACATGCTTCATCAGTGGTGGAAATCTGATAATATAAACTAAATATAGAACTTGGTACAAACACACATTGTTCTATGGAATCCTTTGTTCTTCAGCTTTGACTCAGACTGAATGCACAGACAACTGCATAATAGTGTGTCACTCGTAACCATGGCTGCACACACATAACTTTTACACAGCTTTTACATCTGGGATCCATCACCAGTTTTTTGTGGCAAGTCTGTTTCACGGCTGGTCTTTTTCCAACCATTCTCAGAGTCCAAACTTTTGACCTATATCACTTATCCTTCTGCCGTTCATCTGCCATGCGTGTCTTTAGGGGCAAACATGACCGGCACAAACTTTTCGTTTGCACATTTGCCCCTATACGGAGATATCAATCTGTAACTTTTGTTGCCTGTACTCTCCCATTTCCTCTTCATGATTATGTCCTTCCTCTCAGTCTTCAGAGGAGGGTGCAGTCAGCTCAATCTACTGTGCAGTAGCCGAGGAAATGGAGGGAATAACTGGGAAGTATTGTGACAGCGATTGCTCTCTGGTACTCCCCGCCCCTTTAGCTCAAGACGCTGCCCTGGCGGTCAAGGACTTTGAGATCAGCGAGAGGCTGACATCTAAGCTCTGAAACAACTATCAGGATACAAGATATCAACTATCTTGATAACAGAAAAGAGGTCAAATTCCACCCTCTTGCTGCACTTCTTAAGGGAAAAGGTCTGACATAGTGTGTCTTTAACATGATCAGGCAACGTTTCTGAATGCACAAATGAATAATGTCTTATTTGTAAAGCTTTAGTCAATTGCTCAGCAATCAATGTTCTGTGAGTCATTTTCGTTCATGAAAATGGTGAATGTTTTGTTCTTTTATAGAAAGAAATGTGACTTTTATTCAGGTATGTGAATCACTGAGTTTCCTGAGACATGCTGACACCATGTGGCCAACTCATGCTTCTTCAGAAATGACAACAGAGGTTCCAATATTAGACACAATCACTTCACTTTATTGACTTAATCTTTAACACACAATAAAACATTTGATTATTCATTACTTTTTGAAGAATTTGTACAGCGTTGGTTCATCCCCTGGTGTCTTCAACCTCGCTATTTGGCTGCAGAGACAGAGATAGTTTGAGAAAAGTATGGTCACCAAGGGGGTTTGTAATCATAGCACTATCACTTGTAAGTACAGTATGTGTCTATAATCATCTTTGGATAATAAAAGAAGAAACAAGACCATGTTGTTGGTCTGCTTTTTTTCTTCTTTTAAATAAATGTGTCTCACTACATCTTCCACCATTTAAACATTTGTACCTTTCTGAAGTTCCTCCTCTATCTCATGGATGATCTCTTCGAGCACTGGAGTCACATGATCTAGCTGTTTGGGTGAAAGACGGACGGCAATCTCCACTGTTTTATCCTGGACACACAAAGGAAGTGTTAATGACTTGTATTCACTGAGTCGTTGGTGAAAACAGCAGGGATATTGGGAGTGTGTGTGTGTGTGTGTGTGTGTGTGTGTGTGTGTGTGTGTGTGTGTGTGTGTGTGTGTGCGCGCGCGCTCACAGGATTTCCACCATGTTCCAGCCGAGGAAGCTGTTGGACTGTAACCTCTTCAAACTGACCATCCTCCGATCGAGGCTCCATGTCCTTTCTACCTTCTCTCTCCTGCAGCATAGACACACAGAGACAAGTTTACACAAACATGGAAAACTAATGTAATACAGAATGGTTTTCTACTACCTCCAGTCATTTTTTCCTTGTACAAAAGTGTGAAGAGCCACTACATACCTACATAAATCCCTTATCAATATACTATTTTTTTCCTGAGCCTTAGACAGTTTATCAGCAACTTATACTAATTCAGCACTGAGAGCAATCTCCATTTGACCTTTTTTTGTGACTTTATCATTCAAATTTTGCAAAACTAAAACACCGTACCGAAAAAACTCGAATTGTGAGTCTGGATTTGTCATTACATCTTTCCTGTTGGATAATATGGTGAAATTTCTACTTATGTCAATTTTGATGTGTGCTAACAGGGGCTGCAAATAACAATATTTTTGTATTATTACTTAAGGATCTGGAAGTTATTCTCTCAATTACAAATCATTATTTGTTGTAAAATAAAAAATTGTAAATACAGACAAATGCCTACTATAATTCTAAACTCAAAGGGGTTGTCATCAAATAGTTTGTCTTGTCCAACCAACACACCAAAACCCAAAAGATGTTAAATTTTAATAAAAATAAAGACATCATAACTGCGGAGCTGGAAACAAGGAAAGTTTGGCATTTTTGCTTGAAAGAATTTGATTATGAAAATATATTTGTTTAATTGTTTCAGATCTAAAAACTGTATAGTGTCCAAATTTACATAACACAATCAAACTGTTGCACATCCAGAAAAGCCACAGGACAAAATGATGAGACACAAAGCTCTAATGAGCATTTAGTGTATGTGTGATTGCATTAAAAAGACATCAGGCATCACTATTAAATTGCTGCTCTATTTCTGCTCACTGTCCAATCATCCAACCCCAGCTGCTTACCTTCATCAGCATCATCTCCTTTGGACTGAAGAAGGTGATGTGTCCCTCTGTCCTCTCAGCCAGCAGCACCATCAGGCACGCCAACACCAAGCAACTCGTCACCGCTCTGCGCATGCTCATTCTGCTCAGTCCTGGACACATACACATAAACACACTTATACACATTCTGTACATGGGCATACATTCAGAACAGTAACATGCAAGCGTACAGTACAGTCAGGGATTCAGGGGTGAGTGGCACTGAGGCCAGGCCACTTACAGAAATTAGGGAAGGGTTTTTAGCAGTGGGAAAGAGAGGCGACAGTCAAAATAGGTCAACATACAGTGTTTGACATAAAGTGTAGTGTGTGTGTGTGTGTGTGTGTGTGTGTGTGTGTGTGTGTGTGTATGTGTGTGTGCCAGAAACAGTAACTGAGTGAAGAGTAAGGAGGGCGTAGAAGATCCCATGTCATTATGCAGTGGAGACGTTGACAAAGATAGGGAGAGAAAGAGAGAGGCGGGGGGGGGGGGGGGGGGGGGGGGGGGGGGCATGAAAGTAACAAACAACAACCTCCTACACTGACAAACGAGATAAGAGGCCAGAGTGGACCAGCCATACTTACAACAGCAAGATAGCTCTGAACACAAATGTAACAGAATGAAGACAGGAAAGACAGGAGTATTAGAGAGTGAGGGGGGGAGGACAGAGGGAGAGACAGACAGAGGAAGCCGTAAGTTACTTACCTGCTGTGTCAGCTTTGGTTAGTTGTTTAAGGGAGTGTGCTTTAAGATGAGCAGAGTTTCACCGGTCTGAGCGTCAGCTTGTCCCAGTCAGCCTTTATATCGAGCCCTCCGCTGATCCCTGAGCTTTTTACTGTCCTCCCTCACATCCGCTCCTTCAAGTACTCCCGTCCTTACTCCTGGAAACACACATATTACTCAGGAATCTGGCTTCTTTTTATTAGGGCAGTAATATTAGGGCAGTGGATTATAGTTATTGATGCATTAACGTGTTCATCACTCTAATAAAGAAGTGGAGAAGAACTATAAAGCACAAGAAAATGTATATTCTCAAAAAAGTACAAGTACCTCAAAATTGTATTTAAGTACAGTTTTTGAGTAAATGTACTTTTCACCCCCCTGTGGCATATTATGGGGAGGTTTGTGTGAACTACAGGATGCATATCCTCTACTCCTCAGAATAAGTCTGATGTGATAGGGAATTATTTGTAGAACTGACTGAACAAAGAATTCTCTTGTCAGTCTTATTTAATCCTTCTTACAGTATCACACAAGACAACAAACACATTTGCACTAATCTAACCTTCAAACAAATTTAGGAAGAAGATAAAACTAACTCCTTCATAACTCATCGTATAACAGACTACTGCTAACTGAGGCAAAATTCAGTTGTATGTGACTTTCATTTGGATCACCAAGCTAAATACTGAAAAAGGTTATTGGGATTAAAACTGGACTTTAATTGTGTGCCTATTTGTGTGTGTGTGTGTGTGTGTGTGTGTGTGTGTGTGTAGCGACAATGGCAATCTGTCCAAAGAGGTCTGTCATAAATGTTCTGCTTTTAACTAATATCCAACACAATATCACATTTACGACCTACCAGGAATTTAGAACAGGCCCAAATGCATCCGCTTCTTGGAAACCTCATGACCCGAAAGAACTTCAATGCTTCTTCCTACATCGACACTTATCCGTTTTCCTACATGACAGTGAAATGTTATTGCAGGCTGGGTTTACTTAGAGGAGAATTGAAAGTATTTCCACCGTTGTTTCTGTTTTATTGCAATTCAATGACACAAGCACAGCTTTGTATCTCGTAGCACTTATTGTAACACCACAATGACGCACAAGCTCTCTTTACATTTTTCCATCACCTAACACTAGGCTCTTTATAATGTGTTCTTATGTTCATGGAATTCACTTGTACTTTTTTTAACCAGCACTTTAACCTTATAGTCAGTGTTTTATTTCCAACCAAGTGTGTTGGAGTAGCCAAAAACGATTCAAATGAATCACTTACAGCTTACTACACTAAGTGAATACTGCTTTTGTATTGAAGTTCCCATTTAAAGGATACATCTGGAAATATTCTTTATTTTCTTAGTGTCATAAATTAACAAATACCATAAATAGACAAAAAAAAACGCAACAAAGAGTTATACTACAAAGGTATTGTCTGTGTAGCCAAAGCCTGATATAGTTTATTCCTGTGTGCCATTAATGGAGCGGAAACAAATAATTGTATAACCGATTGACAGAAAACTAATCTGCCCCTATTTCGATAATTGATTGAATATTTAAGTACGTTTTTTAAGTGAAAACGACAAAAAAAAAATCAGTGGTTCTACTTTAAAATTGTGAATATTAGCTTGTTTTCTTAATCTGCAGTGATAGTAACAATATCTTTGGGTTTTGGACAGGAAAAGAAGGAACACAATAATGAGACACACTATTGTACTGGATGACATATTCCTTCATTATCCATATTTATTATGAGTCAGTCCTGCATACACCACATGGATACCCACAAGATCCCTCATGTGTAAACCGTGGCTGAAAATAGTCCCCAACAAATGCAACATGTACTCTTCTTTGACTTTATTAAAATCTACAGAGTCCAGCTCTTTAAAGGTATTAACTAACGTTTGTAAAAGAAGACACCTTTGACTTTCACTTTTAAGGTCTCCCTCACTCTCGTTGCTATTAAGGATTAATAGTAAACACCTGTGTCGCTGTGCTGAGCTTTAAAGATGTGCAGTACAGAAACATTAGTTACAATAGGCCTGAGTCTACAGACAGGGTGGTAGAGAAGAACGCAAATATTCAGAAACACAGTAACGTAGTGTTGGTTTATAAATATTCATATTTAAAATATCTAAGGTTAAATAACAAGAGTCTTATACTTCATTTTGTATCCAGCAGGCGGATGTTTCTCGGTGAGGTCTCGGGATGTTAGGCTGGTATCGCGGTATTTTAGTCATGTGATAATCCCCTGAAACGTGTTGAGCCGTCTTTTAGCTGAGGAGACGGAGCTGAGCAGACGCACACTGTGTGCTGCTGCAGAGATTTACCAATCATGGTAAGAGGAGTTGTTTAGGGTGTTTTGCTAACAACAATGTTAGTCATTGTAGGAAACAGTCGACGGCTCTTTAAAGTTACCTGCGTTTTAAGGATAGAAAGGTCTATTTTCATGTGTTTACTACCGTCCAGCTGAAGGCCTTTCAACGTGATTGGCGCTGTTAGCCACCCATGTGGCTAAAGTTAGCCAGACAGAATTACTTACATTTCAACTACCTAGGCTGCCACTACAGACAGGATCTGTATCGGTCGCAGTCTTGCAGGTGAAACCCAGCTTTCCTTTAACTTTAAGGCGCAGCTCACTAGTTTACTGGTGTTTTTCAGCGAACGTTAGCCGATAGCATGAGTTGGCTTCATGCGCGGGCCCAGGACAACACGTGGGTACATGACGACAGCGTGGTTGCGTCTGAAAGTTACCGTAATCTATTAAGAGCACTGCGTTTATGTACGAAACTACGCTTATGAATACTGCATTTAAAAAGCCATATGCATGCGTATCACACTTTACGTTAGTTATGTCGCTACCAAACATAACATTAAAGGATGACATGTACCTTTACAATTGGCACGCGGACAACTGGAAACGCACTTTATGTGGCGGTAATGTGGCTATTTGTCCTTTTGTTGTCTTGTATCTCTCCTTAATCTGATGTTTTACCTCCTGCAGGTGCTGTTGCACGTGTTGTTCGAGCACGCGGCGGGCTATGCGCTGTTCGCAGTCAAAGAGGTGGAAGAGATCGGCATGCTGCTGCCTCAGGTGAGTCTTTGGTCCTGCCTATTTCTTGCGGGTGTAATCTGATAGCCTGATGGCGCAAAGGTAACCTTCCACTTGTTTTTCAGGTGGAGGAGAGCGTGCTGAGCATTGGAAAATTCAACAGCATGGTGAGCCTGGCGGCCTTCTTCCCATTCAAGTCGGCCCAGGCTGCTCTGGAGAACATGAACGCCATTTCTGAAGGCAAGCTGGTTTTCTACTTTGTGGCTGTATTGGTGTCCTCAGTTGTAATGATGTTCAATATCTGTCAATCCACTGAGTTACTGTGCTGACAACTCCTATGTAACCCTGAACAATTGAGGAACGTCTCTTGAAATGCAGCCATGTTTGAATATGCTGACCTGACACGTGGTTATTAATCAATAATTTAAATCATAGTCCAAATCAATTAAGATACTTATAAATTTGGGCAGTAGCCAAGGATAAACAAACTATTAAATTCATTTTGGACAGGCAAGTGATTGTCATATTACTTATAAATATAGTGTTACGTCTTTATCCTGATTGGATTTACTACCCAGATTACATGAGGGAATAAGTGCAAGCAGTTATTTTTTTTTAAATAAACTGGTTGAAAATAAGCAGATAAATCTGCCCTCTGACTTATTCCAGTGTGCCGTTCAGAAACCACATCAGTCACTGCTGCAGGTTTCAAATGGATTTGCTGCAGAATCTGCGCTTGATTCCAACAGAAAATGTATAC
Organism: Cebidichthys violaceus; assembly: GCF_023349555.1. NCBI lineage: Eukaryota > Metazoa > Chordata > Actinopteri > Perciformes > Stichaeidae > Cebidichthys > Cebidichthys violaceus. Next base: position 3,022,197 of record NW_027176428.1, on the reverse strand, counting down.
AGAATGAGTAATCTCTTTACTTGCAGGTGTGGTTCATGCCGACCTGAAGTTGTTCCTGGAGACAAATCTTCCCCTCTCTGGGAAGAAGAAAGCGACGCTGGGGGTTTCAGATGCCAAGATTGGAGCATCTTTACAAGAAGAATTTACCATTTCCATCCAGACTGGAGGGGTGGTGGCAGAAATAGCCAGAGGTGAGACATGATCTCTACCTAAGATTTATTTACATGGACATTGTTAAAATGTGTACATCCTATAATTTTAACAATAATGTGGCCTGTTGTGATGACATTTTTTTGACCCTGAAACTCATGAAGGTTCATACTGAAAATCTGAACTGCCACTAGTCACATGCTGTTCTGCTATGGTTCACTAAACTCAGGAAAAAAAACTGTCTGTTATCTCTCCTGTCAGGTGTGCGTTTGCACTTCCACTCCCTCGTGAAAGGGCTGACTGGCCATGCTGCCTCCAAGGCACAGCTGGGTTTGGGCCACAGCTACTCCAGAGCTAAAGTAAAGTTCAATGTGAACAGAGTCGACAACATGATCATACAGTCCATTGCTTTGTTGGATCAGCTGGACAAGGATATCAACACTTTCTCCATGCGTGTCCGGTAGGTTCCCTCCATCCCACCACTTTTCAGTGTTATTTCACTGTGGCACCCTCAGTTGTAATGATGTTCAATATCTGTCAATCCACTGAGTTACTGTGCTGACAATTTAAATGTAACCCTGAACAACTGAGGCACGGCTTCTGAGATGCAGCAGTGCTTGAATATGCTGAACTGGCAACTGTTTTTCTTTGATTTTCTTTTGATGGGTGTTTTTCTTTTCTAACGATCACGGTCTTGTGTCTACAGAGAATGGTATGGCTACCACTTCCCAGAGCTGATCAAGGTCGTGCCGGACAACTTCATGTACTGCCGCATGGCTCAGCTCATCGGAAACAGGAAGGAGCTGTCAGAGGAGAGTTTGCCGGGTCTGGAGGAAGTGGTGATGGACGGCGCCAAGGCTCAGGCAATCCTGGATGCGTCCCGTTCCTCCATGGGTCAGCAAATTTTCTTTTTCATTCGTTAGAAATTAAGATACAAATCATTTGACATCTTTGCACAAAACCTGCTCATTTGCACACAAGTAATTTTAAAGGACCTGTATAACTTAAAACTACACCATGCCCCCTTTTTGCCCACTCTGGACCAATAATTGTCCTTGGTGATCAACACAGGGGGGCACAGTAACTCTCTCATAAACCTGTAGTGAAGGCAACACCATCCTCACTGCGGATCCTGTCGGGAGAAACAACCACACATTGTATTTGAGATTACCAGTTGGTAATAGTTGGTATCTGCACCCACTGAGCAAAATGGGTGAGTAGTTGTATCCCTCTAAACACCCTCTGTCCTCTGTTCTTCTCCAGGTATGGACATCTCTCCTATCGACCTGATTAACATAGAGAGATTCTCCACTCGTGTGGTGTCTCTGGCCAGCTATCGGCTGGAGCTGCAGGAGTACCTGCGTTCCAAGATGAACCAAGTGGCTCCAAATCTAGCAGCCTTAATTGGAGATGTGGTAAGTTGAATGTGTGATCTATCTAGATAATCTCATTACTCTGGGACCAATGATGTTCTACCAATCTGTCAATCCCCTGAATCTCTGTGATGACAAATATTTCCGGTTTCCTGATGGTCCTCAAATTGATATAAAGTCTATTCCTGAATGGTAGCTCTGTTAGTCAGTGAGACTGACTCTATATTTCATTTTTCTTTTTCTTCAGGTGGGAGCTCGTCTGATCTCCCATGCTGGCAGTCTAACCAACCTGGCAAAGTACCCGGCCTCCACAGTCCAGATCCTGGGAGCAGAGAAGGCCCTGTTCAGGTACTGGGGCACCCCCTCCCTGCTGGGGAAAGAGGTGACTGCAGTGATGGCAGGGCTGGGCAGGAGCAGAGCAGGGTGACTGGAGAAGACAAAACTCTATAACGTCTCCTCTGGAGTGATCCCTCTCTCCCCAATGCACCCCCACAGTCTGAGCAGCCACTCACAGCACTGAGGTAGAACAACTAGTTACAGTCTGGAATGCTTAGCGCACACACACGTTTAAAATAAAGTCTCTTTAAAGTACAGTTTGAGCAATAAACCCATAACAAATACAATCTTAAAAGCTTGTTGGGCAAATAGTGCATTACCATTTTGAAATCGATTTCATAAGTGCCATTTCTGAAGGCAAGCTGGTTTTCTACTTTGTGCCTGTATTGGCATCCTCAGTTGTAATGATGTTCAATATCTGTCAATCCACTGAGTTACTGTGCTGACAACTCCTATGTAACTCTGAACAATTGAGGAACGTCTCGGTTTAGACTACAACCAAATTGTAGTCTAAATCAATTACGGTACTTATAAATTTGGGCAGTAGCCATGGATAAATAAATGGTTAAATACATTTTGTACAAGTGATTGTCATATCACTTGTACAAAATGAATATAGTGGTACGTCTTCGTCCTGATTGGACTTACTACTCGGATTACATGAGGGAGTAAGCACAGGCAAAATATTTTTTTTTTAATTAGCTGTTTGAGAGTAAGCACAGATAAATCTGCCCTCCATTGACTTATTAAATTTTTCTGTTAAATGTAGATCTATATATTGATTTTATCAGAAGCCACATTTGATATTGATTTTGTCAGAAGTCTTAACATGCACACCTTAACTTGGATGCTTAACAGAAAGTTATCCAAAGGACCCAAACTGTTTGTTAAACTGATTCTTATCTAAAGTGGACTGTATTTTCACACAGAGCTCTAAAGACTAAAGGAAACACCCCCAAGTACGGGCTCATCTTCCACTCCACCTTCATCGGACGTGCTGCTGCCAAGAACAAAGGCCGCATCTCCAGATATCTGGCAAACAAGTGTACAATCGCCTCGCGCATTGACTGTTTCTCCGGTGAGTCACGGAACCTTGTGGAATAATGCCCACGTTAGCTATACATGCCATGTGGCATAATTGCAATGATGCTCATATTTTTCGTCAACAGTATTCATCCTTCGGGTTGGTGGTGACAAGCTAATTCCTGAGCAAAGCCACGTGTCACTTTAAACTACAGCCATCCACTGCAGGCTTTGTGATTGAATTTTTTATTTTTATTTTTTTTCTTGCAGAGGTACCCACAAGTGTGTATGGTGACAAGCTGCGTGGACAGGTGGAAGAGCGTCTGTCTTTCTATGAAACCGGTGACGTGCCCCGGAAGAATGTGGATGTCATGAAAGAGGCCGTGAAAGAGGTGAGCTCAGAAAATGCTGCTGCTGCTGCTGCATGTGAGAGCTACGTCAAAGTGAATTTGTTGCATTTTTTTTTTATTAAACTGCGCCTATGATAAGTTCAGTGTGTCGATGCTGTGAATGATGACTAGTCTTTGCCTGACTTAACTGAGGGTACAAAATGATTTAATGAGCCTGACTCAGCATTTCCACCCTAAAAGAAAAATTATGGATTCACTTGGATCAGAACCTTTTCTGAATCTTTTTTTTTTTTTTTTTTTTTTTTTTTTTTTTTTTTCTTGTCTTAGGCTACTGATGTTGCAGTTGAGATCAAGCGGAAACTGGACAAGAAGGAAAAGAAACGCAAGAAGCGTGAAAAGAAGCTGCAGGATGAAAACGGTGATGCCAACGGTGACGCTGAGGTAAGCATTAATTGTAGTGCGTGTTCACGCATGTTTCGATTTGGGATTTGACCCACACGTGGTCCTGTCTCAGTGTACGACATGCTAGATCAGCCTGACTCCGAACCATTGGCTGGTCCAAAACAATGGACTTGATCACTGAAGTGAGTCAGACATTGCAGTCACTTGAATTATATATTATACCGTTACGGATGGCTCAGAAGTATTACAAACGAATCACGATTGTTGCTTACCCATCTCTACTTTCTTGCAGGCTGAGAACGGCGACACCCCCGTTGTGAAGAAAAAGAAGCAAGCGGCCGAGGAGATGGAGGTAGAGGAGGCCCCTGCTGCAGAGAACGGCGCGGCGGACACTCCAGTGAAGAAGAAAAAGAAACGAAAATCTGAGGTAGAGGTCCCGGCAGAGGAAGCTGCTGCCACAGATAATGGAGCAGAGGAAACCGATACTCCTGCAAAGAAGAAAAAGAAACGAAAGACTGAGACCATCGAAGCAGCAGCAATCCCAGAAACACCCGTGTCTGACAAGAAAAAGAAAAAGAAGAAAAAAGAGACCACAGATTAGAGACTGTGGTCAAAGACTGAATCTTTATATTTGTGTACAGTTTTATTTTTTTATTTTTACTCTTAATCTGAAGGTATGTAAGCAGCTTTGTCTTTTTCTTTTCTTTCTTTTTTTTTGCAACCTCAAAACAGATTAGACCGCAAATAAATGCTTATAACTGTGCCTTGAAGTCAGTGACATTTACTTGTACTTCTGTAAATAACTTATCCATTAAACCTTTGTCAAGTAAATCATCATGCATTGTGTTTTGCCTGTTGAAAGGATCGTATGGTTTGGGACTTCCATGATTGGTTTCTCCCAAATCTCACTGGCTTTTTATCAGCAGTACTTGATCTGGCCCCTTTGTACCTCATGTCTATATGCTTTAAAAAATATTCCTACGAGATGTGACTCTAGAGGAGTGTTAGTGGTTTGTAGGGATGACTTTCCTCCAGTTTTGACTTTAACGTGGCTTGAAATGGGGGATAGTTAGTTGATACAAATTGCTTAAATGGCAAATGACTACATTTACATGCTGAAAATCCAGATGGTTGCCTCTAAATCTTTGCTGCAGTATTAAAGCCAATATATAATCGCCAACAATTACATTCAGCTAGTTTTGTACTAGAAGAAATTGCTCATAATTCCATGTAGGGTGACTGACGGCTGGCACAGGTGTAAATCACATTGATGCTCTGCTCTAATGTTGGGCCACAAAGTGCCTCAATGCAAATATAAATTAGTCATTACCTACACTTGTGTCAAGTCAAATCTTGTCAGAAATATCTAGCAAATAACTGAAAAGGCTTCTCCCATCAGTGTTATCAATGTAACTAAACACCTGTGGCTATCCAGAGGCGTTTAATGTCACTCTACTATCTGCCTGGAAATTGACTTACAGTTGGTGTCGCTAGAGACGGCGAACACTGGGGTGACAACGATAAATTAAAGGAATGGTCACAATGACGTTTAGCTGCAGATTACAAAGAGCTAAAGAGAACAAGCCACCGCCTCTAAACTCACCTTTTGTCTAGTATATAAAAATCAGCTCAGTGTAGCTGATCTTGTATGGTCAAAAGTGTATTTTGAAAAACAATATGGTCCTCCGTTAGCCAGTAATTGTAACATACCTAACGTTTTATATTTGAGCATCCGATAAAACTGATACTTTAAGTTGTATTGCTTCTGGAGCCTGAACTTGACAGACCTTCAGTCCTTTGTGTACTCAGGCACAAGCTCAAGGGTGCTGAAGTCCATGCTGCCCGTGTCCTGAACATGTTTGGCACAATTACATCCTTTGGTTGTTTAGCAGGCCTATATATCAAATATTGCCTTGACTATCCTGCATTGTACAACGGGGAACAGTTTGGTTCATAATGGATTAGTATGATTCTGCGTGTGCATGAAACTTCATGGGTCTGTATCCAGGGAACAATGTGGTTAAGTATTGATTCCAGACCCATATATACTGTTAAGAACTTTTAATTTGGACAACAAGGATTAAACCAATGTTAAAATGACATCAAATCCAAGGCCTGGCCGGTAAAACCAGCCAACTAGTAAGAGTTGAGGAATGAGAGAAAGATGGAGGGAAACCGGGTAAAAAGAAAAGTCAAGCTATCAACTCAAGTCACCCTCAATATAAGGATTCACAGATGCGGGAGACTAAAGTTACAAAAACGTATTTCTTCTAAAACAAAAAAAGGCCTTTGCCGTGAAAATGATGTGTAGAATTTATGTACATCATTCTCAGTTCATGTATGCATACAAAAAAAATCCACATCACAAGATGCTTGTGTTCAAGTATATTCACCAACTTCATCTCCATTAATTTAGCATTCTCATTTTTCCACTTTTTTTTTTTTTTTTTGGAAATAAAATGTCCTTCAAAATAAAAACAAAATGCAGAAAACCACATTTTATGTCCTACCAATACATATATACTGTATAAATACATACATAAATATATTTTACATACAACAGCCATAAATTTGAAAAGGGGATATACAGAGCAAAGGGGAGGGGGGTGGGGGTGGTAGTGTGTGTTTTAGCTTGTGTTGTAAAATGGTTTGTCCCTCTATTTTCTCATCAGTCAGATACGCAGGTGTGGTGTCATGCGTTTGGTGTCTGTGTCAATGCACACACACACACACACACACACACACACACACACACACACACACACACACACACACACACACACACACACACACACACACACACACACACACACACACACACACACACACACACACACACACACACACACACACACACACACACACACACACACACACACACACACACACACACACATCTCAGTTGGCCCAGTAGGGGGAGCTGCCGTAGCTCGACTTGTTGACTTGGCTCTTCTGCTGCAGGCTGCTGGACTGGCCACGCTGGCTCGGACCACCCTGAAAATGGATAGACATGCGTGTAAGCGCTGGAGAAACCGGTAAAACCAGTGCAACAACAAACAAAACAAAAAAATGTCTGCGGGTGTTACCTGTCCATCCTGAGCTAGGTGGTGGTGCAGCAGCTGTGAGTGTGGTTGCTGGTGAGGCAGGATGTGGAGGAACGGGGCCGGTGCATAGCCTCCGGGAGCTGCTCCGGGGTTCAGAGGCCCCGGGCCCCCCAGCGCTGATGGCAGACTGAAGGGAGGAGGTGTCCCCGCATGGAAACCCTGCTTATCAAAAGACTGCAGATAAAGTACAAATGAAACTCAAAACCGGATTATTTATTAGTATAAATTATACAACAAGACAACAGTGGGTGGGTGGGGAGGCTCACCTGGGTCTTATTGTAAACACTTCCACTGATGTCTGGCACACCGGAGTTACTGGACGTCACCGAGACACCTAGCAGAATGACAGCAACAACATTTACACATTACAAACCACTTTAAAAATCCAAATGAACATATTCGAAACACTTCATTGTTTCTTCCTTCTTACCTTTCCCGGGCCCAGAAGCAGCAGATTTGGCTTGTGCCTGTGAGGAGGAGTTGTATCCTTTACTGTAGTCCACTCCTGCTGGCCCCGCTGTCAGCTCCTCATACCCTGCACAAGACAACTAAGTTCAGTGTTCAAACGATACACACAAGAGTTTAGGAACTACTTAACCCAAAATCAAATGAATTTCCCAAGCTGTATTAAGTGGTGTGCTCACTAACCTGAGCTGAAGGCGTGCTGGCCGTAACCACTGGGCTGCTGCTGTGTCTGCTGCTGGAAGGGGCTCGCCGAGGGGTTCCCCAAACCGAGGCCCATACTGTGCTGCTTGGCCGAGGCCGGGCCCCCCGGAGGAACAAACATGGTGTGGCCATACTGGAAGGCAGCAGCATTTGGTACGGCACCGGGAACGCCGGTGTAGTAAGGCAGGCCTGTGTAGCTGTAGCCTGGAGGCAGAAAGGCCTGCTGACTGCTGTGGTGTTGCGGCTGGCCCTGGGGCTGAGGCTGGGCCTGGGGGGGCTGAGGTTGGGCCTGGTTCTGTCCTTGGCTCTGACCCTGGGAAGCCTGTGAGGCCGCAAGGCTCGTGGGGGGTGCCGGGGAGGTGGAGTCGTTCCTGCCAAACTTTGTGACTTCACCTGAAAAAACAGTTGAGATGTCAGTTGAGAACAAAACACAGGATTTTAAGATTTTGGACAAGGCCAGCAAGGGTTGAAGGTGCTTTACCTGAGTAGGGGTTGTTGGCTAGGCTCCCATCTCTACCAGAGAGAGTTGCTGCGGGGCCAGGGAATGTGATTCCATAGTAATCCTGCAAAGAGGGCTAAAGAGACAGGAGAACGATGAGGAGGAGAAGAGCCACACAATAACCTAAATAAGTTGATTTAGAACGAGAGAGAAGCTGTCGCAGAGTGTGGTGATGAGGCTCACCATTGGCAGTCTGGACTGGAGCATATGGAGGTCTTCGTAACCATAGATCTGCTGTGAAACACAAAGGACAGAGATCATCAGTCAGAAAAACTGCAAAATGTGTCCAAAAAAACACACGCACACATATTGTTGAACTGAAGGGCCGGGCAAATATCATGATTTGTGTTCAGAAGAAAATCCAGATGATTCTAGACCCTGAGGGTCTACTTACTGGGTATGCTGGCAGCAGCCCCCCTGGGCCCATGATATACTGGTTGGGCAGTAGAGGAGGCACTCCCTGGGATAAATTAGGAGGAGCTTTACCTGTCAAAACAACCATCACTTTCAGGTACTTTACTTTCACGTGAACAAACAGCAATAAGTACAAATATTTGGGCTTGTATCATCAAGGGAGCTCAACGAATGAGTGAAAGCAACCCATCACACATTAACATTTCCCATGTGTGTCTGGAGTGTATGTGCTTACCGGCGGTGGAGGAGAGCAGAGGTGTGTTCCTCGGTGCAGAGAGGTTGGACGTGGCAGTAGCTCCATTGGAGCCGAGTCCCAGCGCCGCGCTGGCGGCAATGGCCGCAGAGTGAAGTACACTGGCGCCGACAATACCACCGACCGTGCTGCTCATGTGGTTGCCCATGTTGGGCATGTTGACCAGGTGGCCGATGCCGCTGCTACTGTTGCTGCTGTTGTGGGTCGAGTGGAGTGCGGAGGGCTGCGATGATACGTAGGAGCCAGTGGACGGAGCCAGAGAGCTCACGCTGCTGTGGTCAACACTGGTGTACTGCGGACAGGGAGGAAGCGGGACATCGGTCGACGTCATTTGAAATAAGTGCTATATAGATTTCATTTTACAATGCATGCGTTTGTCAGACGGTGCTGACCAGTTGTAGCCATAGAAACAGCATTGAGTACAGTCTCAAAGCAGTCTTTGGCTGTGACTGTTACATATTATTACACACACAAAAATAAATAATCATGCTCGGGGAAGACGAGACATGTACTTACGGTGAGGGAGCTGGAGCCCAGAGCTGACACTGAGGAATGATTGCTGACATGACTGTAGAGTGAAGGCAGAGAGGAAAGACATGATCAGTGTATTGTGGCGCCAGTGAAAAACTAATATTTTTGGATGCAAAAGACAATTTTTAACACCAAGAAAGTATCATTGTGTTATCATAAATAAATGTGTGTTGTGTGCGCACATTCACACAAACACAAATGAGTGGTAGCAGCAGCAGCAGCAGCAGCAGCAGCAGGCATCCACTATACTGAACTCTCTTGGAGTAATCAGGCTGGCTGAACATGGCCAGTAAATCCCAACTTTGCAATGAATTTCAAAGTTCCTTTTTTTTTTTTGCCTCGTCAAAGCTGGTCATCGGTCTGCTGTATGTGGGTGTGTCACCTGTTGAGTGAGTTGAGTTGGCTGGCTGAGGGCAGGTCCTGTGCCAGGTTGGAGAGTGTGTTGGAGCTGTGTGCGGGCAGGCTGGATTGTAAGTGGGAGGAGGGAGCCGAGGCACCGTTGGTGCTGATGTTCAGAGACGGCGACTCCGGCTTCGGTGTAGAGGATGCTGATGAAGCTGAGAGTAGGAGGAACGAAAAGGACTTTATTTGTAAAAGACTCACAATAGCATAGCCAAAGAAGGATGGCTCATGGTTGACATTTATAATAGAAAGTATAGACTGAACAAATACACTAGTACTGGGAACTTACTGTCGAGAGCAGTAGAGGTCCTTACACCATTCAGACCATTCTGGTGATATAAAAACGCAGCTCAGTGTCAGCGTATACCGACAACAGATCAAGACCATTATATCTATGTAGCAAACATAAACAGTACGAAGAAAACATCACTGAATTCAGTACAGACTTGAACTACATAAGAGAGGACCAGATAAAAAGGTGAAAATCGAAACCCAAAACACAATTCATGCTATTACTATAAAGTTTGATTTTCTTAAGGGGCTACGGGCAAATCCTCTAGTGAGAAAATACAGGCAAGTTAAATCTGGATGATCTCTCATCTCTAATAACTACAAAGCTGTATTACCATGACTGGTCCCGTGGCCTCTTTACTCTGGGAAAAGGCCAGTCGTGTGTGAGGGGGCATGGTCCCATCGTAACTCCCCCCCACTGTGGAGAAGTGAGAGGAGGGTACAGAGGAGGAGGTGGTGGAGGCTGTCGAAGAACACAAGGGTGGGTTGGAGGAGCCGGCAGTCCCTAAGGAGGAGGGAGTGAGGCTGGGCATCGGCACAGAGGAGTGATATACCGGCTCTGATGAGGAGAGAGGCAGAGGCAGGGCGACGGAGAGAGGGCTGCCCAGCGACTCACTGCAAGACAACAGCAGGGAGAGAAGGAAAAGTTATTAAATACACTTTGTTAACAACCCCCCCCCCCATTAAGGCTCTTTGATCTGTAGTGCTTTAGAATTTTCAAAAGAACAGTTTCTGTTTTCATATGTATTAAAAAGTTAGAACTAGTCAGTCAGCAGCGACGGTACCTGAGTGGTTTGGAGTACAGGCTTGTCTGGCTCTGTGTCCCTGGTCCCGGTGCAGGGGCCGGTGTGGACTCCCTGGATGCTGCCATCGCACAATTGTCAACGACTCCAAACTCTGGCAATGCTGACTCCGAGCCAAAGTCTAGAGCTCCGAACTGGAGGTTCAGCCCGGGGACGTCAGCCGAGCCGGGCATCTCTACCGCTGTGGAGGGGATCTGCCACAATGGAGGGAACAGTCAGGTGTCCGGGCCGTGATTTTAAGCTCATATAACTACCATGTATGTGGTCATTTACAAAAGATCTGCCTAAATATGCAAATAATAATTTTATATATATATATATATAAATAAATAAATAAATAAATAAATAAATAAATAAGAGTAGCCACATGTGCAATGGATTTAAAGTTCTGTCCATCAACATCAATGCCCTACCTTCGATGTGGGAGGTATCCTTCGTTTCTGGCCTTTGAGCTGTGCCCGTTGCAGTGGTGTACTGCCACCCTGAGGGTCCAGCCCTGCACCAGGGGCAGGAGGTTTAGCACCAGCAGCAGCCATTATTGGGCCTGCCTGTGCTGACGTGCTGGTGTGGTGGGGAGCGGGCGAGGCTGAAGCAGGGGGCGCTTGTTGCGATGGAGGACTGGGCTGACGTGCCAGAGGCAAGGAGGGGCCGGTGTGCCTCTGAACCAGCTGACTCAGCACCAGAGAAGGCTCTGGCTGCAGGCCAAACTCACCTGCATGACACAGACGCACAACAAAACAAAGGACAAGGATTATAAATAGAATCAATAGAAACTTGTTAATTGCTGCACTCTGACAGTCACACTTGAACACTTACGGCTAAACTGCGAGGACAGCGAGGTGGTGTTGGATTCCGAAGCCTTGATGTCCCAGCTAGAGGAGGAGGGTGGAGGTACAGGTGCTCCCAGGCCTGGCAGTCGGCAAATGGGAGTGTTGCTTCCTTGGGTGCTGGCAGGAGGCGCAGCCTGGGATGAAGGTAGCGGACCCAAGCCAGGGCCCTTCAGCTGTTCCAGTATCTGAGCTCCAGCGCTAGGCGGAGCCCTTTTGGCCTGCCCCAGATCCCCAAAACCAGCTCCCAGAACCGACGACTGGCACAGACAGGAGGAGAAAAGTGTCATCACCAGTCTGTGTTTATATGTGCGAGTTTATTTACATGTGATGGACGAATGAATGTGTATGAAATAAAAGAGTGCAGCTTTTTCTTTTTACCAGAGCGGCATGAGCATAGCTAGTGCTACTGGTGGCGTTGCGACTGGGGGGCGGCTGCTGTTGCGGTGGCTGGTGGTGGTGGTGGGAGTTCGTGAAGACCAGACTCTGAGAGGAAGAGGACGATGATGGCTCTCTTCCTCCAACTACCGGCTTCTGCAGCAGAGAGGCGATGTCCAAACTAACACAGAAACACGTTGGTCAAAAGTCAATTAGAAAATGCTTGCAAGACATCCAATCAAAGTTTGGATGTCCAATGTATGATGTTATAGTTGAGCCAGTTACTCACCTTTGCCCAGGTGTGATGTGATTCTCAGCAGCAGGTGCACATGAGGAGGTGAACACTTTGGTCTCTGAGAGCTGCAGGAACAAAAACACACAGGAAACAGAAGTGTTTCAAATGTGCACCAAAACTGTGTGATTGACAGACTTCTCCTGTAATTGTGTCAACTCACGCCAACATCCTCGCTCCAGTCCTCGGATGCCCAGTCTTCCAAGGGACCCCTCCAGGTCACTAGGGAGCAACCAACAATGAGTCATAAAGTTGAAATACAGGTGGGATAAGCAGGTTAACACAATGCAGGATACCTGTAGTTTATTCACATTTGCATAAAAGCTACACTGTACTGTCTGCTCAATAGATTGGATGTATTTGTTCACCACAAAACTGCCATTACAGGTGAAGAGCTCACCTGTCCCATCTGTGCTGTTGTTGGCCGCCGTGTCCCACACCTCCATTTGTGTGGTCCCTGACCGAGCCTCCGAGGTATAGTCCGCTGGATTGAAGGTGCTGTGGAAGAGTCAGGGAGAGGTTAATTTAATTACACAGAAAGAACCTGAAGAGGCAGGGGAGTAGCTGACAGATTTAGTTAATTATGTTCCTAATAAACTGCGTCTCAAGCAATAATATGTATTATCCATACTATTGATTGGACAAAGCTGCCATTAGAAGAGGGATGCAATATTGATTTCTGGTCTTTCGGGTTTCAGGTGCTTAGCAGAGGATGAGGTGAGATGCGTTCATTATGATCACATGAACACATCTTAATGGGACCGGTGACTTAAGACTCACAACCTTTAAAGAGCAAACACAAGGATGTCGAAACTCCAAAAAATCAGTTGCAAGAAAAATGCATCACTCGCTCTCATTCAGAAACCAAATCCACAACAAAGTTAAATTTCCTGGCCTAAAAAACACTCTGGTACTAATTAATTTAAACCATGTGAACATGGTATGTGAACACCCCTGAGAGAGAGTGAGTGTGAGTTGTCACCATACCCCATGCCCTGGACTGAGAACCGGCTCCCTGGTGGTCCTCTGCCTCTGCCTCGCCCTCCAGATCCTGCATAACATCCATACAAAAGGTCAACAACATCCACTCCAGCGTTGGGCGTGCCGACAACGGGTTGTAATGTGCACACGCTCACCTCGACCACCACCTCTGGCCCTCCGACCTCGATCTGCACCTCTGTCCACTGGTGTCACCTCCACTCCGTTCTCCTCTGGACGTGCTGTACGTGTGCAAACGCATGTAAAAATGAGAAAAGACACTGCATTAGAAATCGTATTATATCATCAAACATACTGAGAGAAGAGACGGGAAAAGAGACGGGAGACTCTGAACTAGATTTAAATGAATGTGAGGTTTACCCGGTCGACTGCGACTGGCCCCCCGGCCCTTGCGGTTGGCTGCCGCGCGGCCCTTGCTAGCCTCCCTCTCTCCTTTCTTCTCCCGGTTTTCCTTGTTCTCCTTGCTGTCTGATGGACCCTCCTTCACTAGGGGCTTCTTCTTCCCCACCGTCTCCCATGACGTCTGAACAACAGGACAGAGAAGGGAAATAAAAAAATACAGAAAGAGTCAACCACAAAATATATAGCTCACATGTTCCTTATAGCAATTAAAACACTATAAAAGCTATAGCCAGTAGTAAAACAAAGTATCAACATTGACAATATGCTTCAGTGAGGCAGTGGTAGGCAGTTTTTTTTTTAACTAAAAAAAATAAATCAATTTCACAGTTGCAGCATGTCGAAATAGCTTCTAACATTCTGTGGCTGGTTGAACATCGCATTTCAAACAGTTTCAAGTGTATTTTGTTCACGAGGATAAAGAGACAATACAGGACACGATAAAAACGGTTCTGGAAACAGTTAGAGAAAAGCCGTGATGCCGGCTATTTTTTGACCAACGTATTTACTGAAGTGTGCTCTAGGCTGTGTTACGTAAGAAAAACAAATATCAGATGAGGACATGTAATTGGTAGAGTTTCAATATTAAACAACATGATGATTAAATCTATAGAGTCACTAAAATGAGTGTTTTAATTAGGTAAGAGGCCACTGTTTTTTTTGGGCTACACCTACTCTTACAGTAAAATATAACACACTCTGCTTTTGTTTATGACAGTTAAGATCTTGCAAAGTATAGTAGAAGCAGGTGTAATCAGAGGGTTGCAGTATTTACAATAACAGCGGGGGGAGACCTCCACGTAAAAAGGAGAAAACCGGCCATTTGCTATTTTGGGATTTTCAAGACACCAAAACAACCAGGTAGCTGTCTGACTGGCCGTCCTGCCCTACAGCCTCTCCTCGCCATCTGTGCCAGCTGGCATTCTTCAGAAATGTTGCGACACTCACTTGGACTGGCAACACACAGGCAGAACAACACGCAAGTGTCTTTGGTAGCCCATTTGACCTTCCTCTCTGAGCAGCGGGGGGGGGGGGGGGGGGGGGGGGGGCGCTATGGTAGACGCTGATGGTAGAAAGAGCAAACTGCTCAACATTCACTGTGGCAAAGGACAGTTCAGAGGCTGATTCAACTGAATTCATTTTTACAACAACAAAGTGTTTTTTTCAGAAGGTGTGTTAATCTTCTGAGCATTTTACATAACTCAAAATCTAGTAGTGAGGTGCCAGAATGCTTTGTTTTGTGACTTATTAACTAAGGAAAATACTTAAAATATCTTTCTGTAATTTTTACTTTTATGTCATTAAATATTTAACTTTATTTTATTTTATATTTCTCTGTAAATTTGAATATGTTTATATACTTTGCACTGTGTTGATTGTCGTTGACTGTTAAATGTTATGCACCTCCCGTCATGTCAAATTCCTTGTATGTTCAACCATGGCAATAAACGATTCTGATGGTGTTGAACATGTACCTGCAGCCTGACAGGCTTTCTTCACAGAACGTGTTTCTGTATTTTAAATCAATACAGCTGTCTTAACAGGTTGAGCAATGGCTTGCGTTTCGCATTACAGGCCTTTGTGAGGCAAAACTACTAAACCTTTTGGTCATGATCTAGGTCAATTTCAAAAAGCCTGCATTTTTGCAAGTTTGGGCTGAAGTACTCGTTTCTCTGACAACACCTCCAGATGAATTTGACAAATGTTGACAAATAGTCAACATTCGTAATCTGGATAACTCTATCATCCACACACAGAGAACAGGGACCTGGTCTGAGATCTGGTGTGTAGTTTGTGCACTCTCAAGTAAGCACAGCAACCAAAGTCTTGTAGCACAAGGCTTAAGCTGTGGCAGTGAGCATGAAACCAGCTGACATAAATTGTATTGAGCCATTGTTATGGTTATTAATGCCACCTGTGCTTTTCTTACAGTGACATATCAGAAAAGTTATATTCCATTTGTGGCAGCATGAGTACAATATGAAATTTAGAGCATGAAAGACTTTTCTAACTTATTCTCATAGTTCATGCTGTTGTTCTTACCTATAAAATGAGTCATTTAAATTATACACAGTTATCATACAGAGCTGCTGCACATTCTGCCTTCCAGCATAAAAATATGTTCACAATATCTGATATTGCAAATTCATATAGTTGAAAATAACAGACGGCCACTAAGGGAAGTTTGAAATGAGATTAAATGCGACATGATGTCGTTTACCATGTCCGAGGTGCTCTCTAGGAGAAAGTTGATGGCTCTGCTAACATCCTCGTTGCAGTCGTGGAGTGCTACCATGCACTCGTCCTGGTTCTTCCCAGTCACTTCCATCAGCTGGAGAGCAAACACACACACACACACACACACACACACACACACACACACACACACACACACACACACACACACACACACACACACACACTATTAGAATTGTCTAGCAGTCAACAAGGGTGTACCAATGACAAAATACACTGTTTTTTTCACCGCATAGCAGTACAAGTCACAGCAGGCGTCACTCATGACATCAAATAAGCATTTTTTTATTTGTCACCATAGAGTACTGGAGTCATGGAGGATCGACAGGTTGCACTGACTAGTAAACACGCGCCTGACCTGGTTAACTTTGTCCTCAAAGTCAGCATCATTCTTGTCATAGATCACCTGGGCGAGCCGGATCTGCTCAGCAGTGGCCTGCATCATAGAGAACAATGGGGGGATTTTTGGTTAACAGGAGCAAAAAACATGAACAAAGTATGCCATATTATTAGGAACACCTTTAAATTCAAACCATCGAATAGAACAGCTCAGTCAACAAATGTATCTTTACGAAGATAATGATCAGAGAGGTATTCAGATACATAGCAAGTGCCACCTAGACAGTCTGCTTAAACAGCGGTGTTTTCGCTCAACATAGCATGTGATTTGCTTTCATTAAGTTTCTTCATGTTTTTGCGGTGGCGGTGGCTCACCTGTATCTGTTTCTGTGGTTGTGATGCTTGAGTGGCAGCAGGCAGCGCTTTTTCCCGAGGGCCCCGGGCCTTGTCGCCGCCCAGCGAGCTCATCATATACAGTATATACAAAACTCTGTATGTACAAAATAGAAAAATCTGCAAAAAGAAAACAAGCAACATGGAAGGATGAGCGAAATCAACCAACAGTTCTTAAACCCACAGATTATGTACATTCAGTTAATTTACAATGTTGTTACAGCGGAGCCTCAATACTTGACCGTGTGCGAGTGCATAAAGGAAAGAATTGTTTAATACCAGAAATATGTGTTGTGAGCGTAGCTAAAGCCTTTATTGCGCAAGCATGAATACTGGCCTTATGAAGCGAAGCCTAAGACACACAGTTGGCCTAATAACACAACAGCTTTGCTGGAAATCTAGGTCAAGGAGGGAGAGCGACCCAGTGTCCTCTTACACACAGCAAAGACCTCAGCGTGTGAGCAGAACACCACACACCCTGACCCCACGTCCCCTCTATATGCTTGATAGCGCGTGCGCGCGCGCACGCACACACACACACACACACACACACACACACACACACACACACACACACACACACACACACACACACACACACACACACCTTTATACAAAAGGTGACTGCTCAATTCCTTGTGGTAAAAAAATACCCTGTAGTGCAATTTGTGTTTCAAGCTTCGACTATGGTGTCCATTGTTAGGATAATAACATAACATACATCTCCAGTGACCCATTTGTTTTATGTCAGAGAACAATAGCAATCCAGTTTACAGTGCCTGAGTGACGTTGGCCGATGCACTGCTGCCATTGGCTGCTGGTCTGAACAAAGCTAAATGCAAAAAAAGCACGAACTGGCTTTAAATTTAATTTCAGTGAAAAAAATCAAGATCTATTTTTAATAACTGAGAAACCTACAGCAGCAACTGCACTATCTATTGGATGTTTTCACATATCAACATAACGTTTAACGTACGAGTGTGGACGGTCTTAAGAGATAAACAATAACAAAACAGCCTTTCAGTAACGTTAACTCCGCACATCTCAAACGTTCATCACATTTATTTGGACACGACTTTATCGACATGACATGAAATAAAATAACGTCACCAGTAAAGTTACTCGTATGTGTTTACGTACATTTACATCTACCTGGTTACAGTTAGCTAACAATTAGCTACAGCTTATTTTGATAATAATAAAGCGAGCGGAGCGTTGTTTTGAAGCCATGCTAACGTTAGCCCGTCGCTGTTAGGTTAGCTACTTATTTCCTGAGACTACATATGGGACGATTCGGTTGACGTTGCATGTCTATCGTGAAAAAAATAAATCAGATTCTTTTAGCGTCGTTTTCGACTTAACACTAAGCGACTTAGTGGTGTTGGTGCTGGGGGTCCCTTTGTCCTCGCTAGCATAGACTCATGTTAACTCCTAGCATGCTAATGCTGACACTATACCGTCGACAGCGGGGATGAAGCTAGCTAACGGTGCTAGCGGTCTAAATCTGGTCCAAGTTGATAACCAGCGACCGTGTAACTGGCTTCATTGTGTCTTATACGTATTTATAGTTCCGCACAGTTATCTAACGATTACTGGCAGTTTCGTCAAGCGTGTCCTCGACGTATAAACACCGGGCTAGCGAGCTAACAACATAGCTGTGTTAAATCTAAAGAAAAAGGGGCCTCTTTAGCGGAACCCAATCCCATCCCGACATTGCTCGCCGGGAAACAAGACAACAGAAAAATTGCGAAAGACATCCCTCACAACCCCGTGTAAGCAACGCAACGAAGCCAGCCGCCAACTACCTCAGCGAAAGCGCGCTTAAGTATGTGCCTTATAAGCGTTGAAATACAGACACTGAACTTGGAAAATCATAAGAAAAATTGTGTTTTTATTACCTGCTAACACGCTTCACTCAGCCAGCAGCAGACAAGGTGGTCACGTGACGTGCGCTGCCGTGTCGGTGGATGCTCCCTCTTCTCCGGGTCACAACTAACTTCCTAATACTCACCATCAAGCACACGTCGTTCTGTTAGGATGGACGTTTGTACTTTGATATCTATTTGTATATACCTATACCTATATATATATATATATATATATATGTATATATATATATATATATATATATATTGTTATGTTCATTGGCGATGCACATATCTGCAGCATATGATAACAATGCAGACTGTTTTACCAGACACCTTGCTGTCTTGAAAGCTCCCATATAATAAAGGATTATCTTATATTGTATGGTTAGACATCATTAATGGCAACATCTAGATTTAGCAGTGAACCATTTTAATTCAAGAATACATTGAATAAATGGTCAAGCATGAAAAAAAGAAACGTTACATCAATATACATTTAATTTTTTATTATTTACTCTTTTTTAAAGATTTAATAGCTTGTTTTTTCAGATGTTTATATCTTACAATATCCTCAGATTCAGTCATTTGTAAAAACATTCACGAGGCATGTATAAAAAAAACAGGGCATCACCAAGTAGGCAGATCAATCTACACACCTCCTCAGACATATACATAAAAATGTATGCAACTGTCCCAATGTATTTTACACATACATATACACATTAATATATAAAATACACTTTAAAAGTGTTGGTTTATTTGTTCAATTTGAGGTCGTAATTGGGGTTTCTCTTTTCAATATGTCATTATCATGAAAACTACAGAAAAGTTCCATGTAGAAAAGGAAAAGCTATGATCGCCTGTGGCAGTCTTTCACAGAAAGACCAGAGGAAGGCAAAAACGTTAAGTCAAGCCTGCCTCTACCAAACAAGGAAAAAAGCAGAGTCACTCACTCCTTGGTACAAAAAAAGAAGAAAGAATAAAGTTGTACAACAGTGACAACAAATGTATGTGCCTGCAGCATCCAACTCCAGGGTAGAGTCCAAAAACTCTCAATAGTTCTCCTTGCTGGATGATTGAGAAGATCAGAGTGGACTACCACAGATCTTCTCCCTAGTTCCTGTGGAGGAGTCCAACAATTATGGGGTGATTTAACCTTGACATTAAAGGCTCCTCAATCTATCAATAATCTTATTTGTACTTAAAATCTTGAATTTGAACACCACTAATGGTCAAATCTGCTCAAGGTATTCTGGTCAAAGAGAACAGGAACATACGCAAAGGGCAAAGAGACAATATATCCTTCAAAAGAAGCAGCTATAAACACCCCTGACCAACTGAATAAAGGTGACAAAGAAATGGGAAAATAAATACAAATAATGAAAATTAGAATATCAGCAGGGGTACGCCTGTCAAATCACACACCAAAAAAATAAAACAAGCATTTGTTGGGATTAATTCAGAGAAGAACAACACTGCATTTAGCAATCTTAATGTTTCACCTTTACATCATCTCGGTAAGAACAAATATGAACACAAAGTTCCATTTTGATTGACTTCTTTGCTTTTACTTCTGCAAGGAGAAGAGAGAAGTTCTTTGTGATTGTTGTGGGACAGGACGGCTGCTCCAACTAGTAAATATTCTCTATCAAATGTCAAACTGCCCTCCGGCTCAGTCCTTTGACATTAATTGTCTCTTCAGTCATTCTTCTTCCTCTCTTTTTCTCCGTTATTGCCGACCATTTTAGTGAGAGAATGAAAAGGAACTTTTGGAATAAAAATTCCACAGGTATTCCACAAAGACACCGTCTTTTACCACAGAGGAAGCAGCGGTAAACACTGTCCTTACATACAAAAAACAAGCCAGCGAAATAACATAGCCTAATCCCTGCGGGTTGGACATTTTAAATTCTGAAAACATGTACTACTTTAGTCTAGATGTTTCTCAAAACTCTTCCAAGTCCCTCAGTGGCAGACTTTGCAGCTCTTAAAAATGACTAGTTAATTGTTTGTACATTTCAATATAAAAAACTAAGTAGTTGAGGTGGAGGAAGGAGAAAAAGGAATAATTGGGAGAGAAAGGGATAGAGGAATAGGAGGACACAAACATACACAACAACAATATTCAAAGCTGCAATACTGTGGGGGCAAGATCATGCTCCTGAGTCCACATGTGAGCAAAACAGAGTGACACTTTAATGAGCAAGAGGAATACCAAAGACAGTGATGTCCACGGACTTGAAGAGGGAGAGGGACGGAGGGACTGGTTAGGGAAAAAAGTCTGGACAAGGATGTAGTGACGGAGGAGACGAAGAGGCTAGCTCCACAGTCCTGCGTAGTTGCCGTGCAGGCCAGAACAGAGTGGTCCACCTGCTACGAACAGCTTGGTGCCAGAATCGTCGTAGCAGTGGGTGTACACCGCGTTGGGGAAGGAATGAATGTCTGAGAAGTAACTCCTCCACGTCTCATCGTGATTCTGAGAGTTGGGAGAGCAGGAGAGGACGGTTATGGATGAGGAGAGAAGGAAGGAAAAGTAGTGAAAACTAATCTATGACAACAATGCTACATCTGTGTCAGGTCAACTCATGTTAAGCACATATATGTTTATTATTGAAGACAAATAGGCAAAAAGCGTGTACCAGCCAGCCTTTCCCTGTAGAGAGTTTTAGGATGCCATCTCCTGGGAACTTCCGGTACCCTCCGCCTGGATTCAAAGGGTTCTCTAGAAATCTCTGGGCCCGGATGTCGTAAAAGAGAAGGGAACCTTGGCCGGTGCCGACTGTCACAATGTGCTCGTAGAAACTCACTGAACGGATTCCTGCACAGACAAAAGATGTCTTGAATGCATAGCTATTCAAAAGTAAACGGCAGTATTTGAACATTGTCATGATGTAGTTTAGGGAGGTAAATCAGCTCTCCGCTTCTGCCATTACTATAGCTTTTTTTGTTTTCTTCAGAAGTTTACAGATTACTCACCACTTCCTCTCTCTCTTGAATTGACAGACTTGATGCTGTGTGTAGGCTGCCGTGGATCCAGAAAGGACA
Organism: Cebidichthys violaceus; assembly: GCF_023349555.1. Taxonomy (NCBI): domain Eukaryota; kingdom Metazoa; phylum Chordata; class Actinopteri; order Perciformes; family Stichaeidae; genus Cebidichthys; species Cebidichthys violaceus. The sequence continues at coordinate 3,000,804 of NW_027176428.1, read as the reverse complement.
CATGGGCCTGAGAACCCACAGCGTACACCGACCAGTCCTGTCCATATGCCAGACACACATTCTCTTTGCAGTGAGGCAGCTTGGTGGACAGAATCTAGAGGGAAACACCATAGAATGTTAAATGGGAACCAAGTAAAAGTGACGTCAAGAACAGTCCTTCCTTCTCCGTATAGATTGGACACATGATTGTGCACAAGCATGGAAATATAAGAATATTAGACAGATGTTTACTATTTTGGTGAGCAACTGATCTCGTATCAAACTTAACTGGCAGTGTAAAAAAACACTAATACAAATTGCAGCAAGCTGTAGTCACCCTGTTCTCCCTTAGCTGAATGCATCACTGTGGTATGAAGTATGCAGAGAAAACGCATCACATGATTATTAGTCACACTATAGTAATGGGAGTTACCTTGCACAAGTTGTGCTCAGCTTTCCAGAGGTGGAAATAGCCATCCAGAGAGACAGCACCTAGCTCCTAGAGAGGGAAGACGAATGTAAATAAGTGATGCTAAGATGTTCAGAAACAACAGGTTCTGACAATCAACTTGTTTGTTTTGATGTGAAACTTCTACTACTTTGAGGTTTAACCACTACTGTGGTCAGCTTGAATGATTGATATAGTGGATTTCTCTGGTGACTCACGTTCAGCTTAAAGAAATATATCTAAACATCACACTCCTCTGATGTCCATGTGTACGCTAAATATCCAACTATAAAGCAAGGATTCTGTTTGTATGAGTGTGTCGTATGTATGTATGTATGTATGTATGTATGTATGTATGTATTTAAGTTTGATGAAGTGGAAGTAAGAGCAGGATATGTAACTTAAAACAAAACTCAACCCCTCCTTGTAAAAATAAATAAAGGTGGTAACTTGCAACAGCAAATCCAGATATAACAGAAAAATAAAGTGGGCTACCCCAATCTCCTGACAACAAGTCAACTAATCAGATTATAAAATGACAAAGCTAAAAGTTCCTGGGCTCAAATGATCTCTTTCTCATATCCTGTGTTTTCCTAAAAACTGTCACTAAGTAAATTAGGCATTATAAGAAATATTTCATTGACAGCACAATCACATGGTTCCCCAGGACAATGATTCTTACCTTATGGTTGTTGTTGAAGGCCAGGGCACGGACTTTACAGTTGTATGGGTTAGTGTACTCCTTTGGGATGTCCTTGAGGGCGCGGTGGGAGATGTGGGCGTATGACGGCACCGCCTCTTCATTCTGACTTCGCTCAGCCTGGCTCATTACGTCCTCTGTCACCTCCCACAGGCCCATGGAGCCATCTCTGGACCCTAAGAATTTAAAAACACATGTTGATTACTGCCTAGAGTATTTATGTTTCCACGAACAGCATAGAAAAGTGAAAAATAGACATAGGATTGTCATTAGGGTATTGTGCACTGCCCAATGCTCACACAGCAGTGGTCATTCATACAACCTAACTCATATACCCAACTCACCAGAAACCGCCATGTTGTCACTGATCCAAGCTATGGAGAAGATCCAATCATTGTGACCTTCCTGTAAAAAAAATGGCTACTATGTAAAAGCAAAACAACCTTGTATTCTTCTGCTTGAATTGTTGAACAGCTAAATGTTGGGGGGGAATATTAACTAAATATACATCATGGTTATAAAATCGAAATATTTCACCCCTCTCTGGTTGAGAGTATGCAATCAGGGAATCAATCACTAGTGTTACCTTGGTATGAAAAGTGTTGACCAAGTGGAAAATTTGACAAAATCCATAGGATTCATCCTCTGAGGACCATAAAGTTCTTGGCTATCACTCCAGTAGTTAGAGTAGTTGGAGAGATATTTTACTTGTGGAACAACCAACACTGTCATCTGTAGAGCCCCTCTGCTAGTTAAGCTAAAAATCACCTAGAGTGCTAACCTACATACGAAGTAAATAAGAAAGAAATGTCAACAATATCAACGGAGGAGCCAAAACTGCCACCTCCAATACAGCAAACCCTCCACGATATGCCATGCTTGCAGGACTCAATCACTGTGGCTAGTGGACAGACACAAATATATTTTGCAAGAACTGTAACAGAATGACTTACAGTGGGCAAAAAGAGAGGATCAGAAACCATAAGCGATGACTGGATGTCAGATAACCCAAACAGACCCAAACCACTTACATCTCCCACACAAACAGGGTCCAATGTGGGCAGCTGGTAGATGGCCAGGCTGTTGGGGTTGTCTCCTCCTGTGGCTAGCAGCGTCCCAGAGGGGTTGAGTTCAATGGCGTGGATCCCACAGCCCTGCTGGTCCAGCCGGGCACGGGACACTCCTGTGGGTTGGTAATGCCGCCCCGCCACCACTGCACCCACCGCCCCAGAGCCTGCACCACGACACTCCCTGTCCTTCAGCATGGGAATGCGTGTTATCTGCCCCGTCAGGACATCAGCTACAAAAAGCTGCAGTCAAAGGAAGGAAAGACATCCGGTTAGAATATCAATTATTTGAGTACATGTAATCTTACACTAAGTGTCAAACCACTGAATGCAGGTGAGTAACATAATGACATCTCACCGTGTTGCACTTGGTCCCACACACCACCTGCCTGTGGTTGAGCCACTGTGAAGCAAACACCTTGTTGAGTCGCCCTAGGGAGAACTCTCTCTCCTTGAGGATGCCAGGGAGCCTGCCGGCGGCAAAGCCCCGGAGGCTCCGCTGGAGCCGTAACTCGTGCTGCTGTTGAGGTCTGAACTCCCGCCCCCGGAGGGCACATACCACCGAGCGCCGACTGCACCACCACTGCTGGGCATGACGTGATGAACAAGAAACACGGCTCCGCTTGTGTGGCGCTTGACACCAGCCCAGCTGAGGAAAGAAAAAAAATTAAGAGGCAAAAGCATGACTTTTGTCAAGTCGAACATGTTTCAGAAACTTCCACAATTGTAAGTAAAACATAATAATTGCTAAACTTTAGTGGATTATGGAAATATTACTGCAGAACCACACACATCCTTGACACTTCATCAGGATGTGTACTCAATTTACAGGCCTAGTTTACACAAGAGCCCTGAATCTGATAATGCCAATATTATTGACTGTCTATGATGTAAGTTAAGACCACACCTATATTTAGTCAGTAGACCTCACAAGACATACTGATTGCATTATCACTGGTAAGGGACACAAGAAAGCATGCTTATAAGTGTGTAGGTACACCAGTCACACTCTTGTCTGACCATTCATTTCAACTTTGCAACACTAAGTGGCTTGTTGCTAAGACTTTTATGGGAATATAAATCTAACTTTGCCTGTAAAATTGAAAGCTCTGCTAATCACAATTCACAATATACAACCTCAGGTTTACAGCACAGCTTTAAAAGTGATATTACACTTTATTGTGTCGATCTATTACTTACTTTGGCTTAATAGGGATATTTAAGTACACAGCCAAAGCTGGTACACTAATATTGTATACAAATTGCAATTTGCCATAAAGGTAAAATTATATTACCTGAGACTCTCTTAAAATGAAAGAGGTAACACAGAAACTGGCAGAACAGCTAGTCTTGAAAGAAGACATCAGATGGATGAATTTTCATTAATTTTAAAGCTGCTTAAATAATGCTGAGTAAACGTTTGGAAACATTTAAGGGTCCCTGAGCACCATTCTTCTCTACAGAGATCATTGTTATGTGAGGCATATCATACTTAAAGGATATGCAAAAAAACTGTTACAATCTGAATTGCATCACAATAACGTTACAAATAATTATGGGATGATTATGAATTGTCTAACCCGGGCCTAATTATTCATACACATTATAAACTGTGTAAAAACAACACAATAAGTATATATCCCCTGGATCACAAAGGAATCGGTGGTGCTATCTGCTGTCGTTTTATTTCTTGTAGTCTTTGATAGTTGTGTCTGATGTGTGCCCTTAGCAGACTAAAGAATAGGTCTATTGATATAGACTTGGTTTAATTCTACTAATGAATGATTCTGACCCCACATGCCTGACACATGCCATTGTCTTGACACTGTTAACATACGATGCAGTAAATTAAGCTAGTAATGCTGCTAACAAATTTAAAAGTCAAAGCATATATTATGGTGTCAGCAACTGGGCTCAGGACTGATTGAATAGGGAAGACGTTCGTGCTGATGATGAATGTCCATTCCATTATCTTGGACAGGCCGATCTACCGTTGGTCTGTATGTATTTAAGTGAGCTATGCTAGCTAACTTAGTTAACGTCTATCTGCTAACGTTAGCTTAACAGCTAGCAACGGCTAACGTTATGCCTTATTTTTGGGACAAATTCCGTTTTAAATGATGACTAACGCTCTTCTGGATGGTGACTGTAGGGTGACAAGTGATTACCCCAAGCGAACACGGGACTGTCACTGTTATCTACAAGCGAACGTGTTATTGAATCGTGATTACAATAAAAAATAATAATAAGACGAGGTAGCTAGCCCTTTGGCTAACGTTGACCCAGCTGTCGTATTATTAACGGACACCCTTTGGATAACGCCATGCAAACATTAACGGGTAACGTTTCTGACTTTCAAATATAAACACGTCGTTAAAAGGGACTGCAGTTGTCATTTGTTTGGTGGATGTTATGTCCACACAGTCTAATATATTGGACGGTTCATTGGTTAAAATGTCACCAATAGCTTGCCTGACATGGCTTTGATCAGCTAAACCTGGTTAGCCCAATGCTAGTTAGCATGCTAATATAACTGACTAGCGTTAGCTTAGTTAACATGGATCCGCACCGAGTTTCCGCCTACCTGTTGTTGGTCCTTGGGCTCTCCTGCCTTCCTTTTCCTGCTAACTGTTTTTCTCGCCATAATCTGATACACAAAGCTCCCTCACCCACATGGAGGGTAAAAGTGACTCTGGACACTGGATCATATAATGGCGATATGCTATGTTGTTCCTCGGCCCTCGCTGGCAGCGTCCGACGACGAGCAAGGGCGATCACATACGGGAGAGGTTGGTTAGTCACTGGTTTAGGATTGTCGCTGACCTACTCTCATTAGCTTGCCTCCTTGGCTCCCAAGTAATAATACACTCTGGTTGTACTCCTTTTTCAGTTTCTAACAACGTCGCTAGCTACAACCAGAGGGTACACACTCCTTTTTCTCCTACCAAGTCGCGTCAGCAACGGCGAAAGCATTGAGCATCGCGCAGCCGCACTCACATTAAACATCAACAAAAACAAGGTCGTACGTGAACGCGGGCGTCAAGCGTGCACGTTCGCGCCAACTGCGTGAGATCATTGATCAGATGATGTTTTCTCCCCGTTTTAAGGAAATGCTATTTTGTATCAGCGGGAAATTAAAGTTTTTTTTTTACCTTATATGAAGTGAGTTTAATATGCCCAAATATGAGTTTCATAATAGCAATCTTTTATTGTTTTAATTTTTATTTCAGGAAATATGTCAATACAATCAAATCATGAGCTATCAAATGTGTGCTTTGTTAAATGCAGTTTTATTAAATGGCATGTCAGATTAACGAAAATAATTAAAATATTAATATTTTAATAGAATTCATTGGACATTGTTCTGTTTGTTCTGGTATGTATATTTGTAATTGTTTTATTTTATTTGTATTTGTTTATTTATTTTTTGCAATTGTTAATGTGAACATTGAGAACTTCTAGCAGCCATCTGGACAATCTCGGGTTAAAGGGCAGAAATCATACATTTTATTATTATAAATTCTCCAGAGATTTAGCTTCCTCGAATTTTCTTGAAGTGGCCAGTGTTTGGTTGAGCACAAAATCATTGTTGACATGGAAATCTGAAATCACACAGATGGCTTCGCACTACCTAGGACCTTAACTCATCTCTGTTAACAGATGTTATCCATGACTCTGTAATCTTCTGTTTATCAACCCTGGTGAGCTCAGGCAGACTAAATATGGCCTCTATATTCTGATGCATAATTGTCTTTTTTTCTGCTGATGGGCCACACAGTTGGATGTTTCCAGTTGCCACTGACAATACCTGGAGGGACACTCATCGGTATTGTTGCTGCAAACTGAGCCGAGAGAACAAAAAATGCATTTGCTGTAGAAGAGAACAAACAGGGAGCAGGAGAGTTGCGCTTTCTCATCAGCTTCAGGTCAACACACATCTTATATGTTGTGGCCATACTTGAGAAAATAACCTATATCAAATTGAGCTAAAAAAAAAAAATGCAACAAACAGCAACGATTAACAGTCTCACCACTGAAAAAGATGTGCACATTTAATCATGAGGATTTTCCGAATCATTCAAGAAGAAATTGAACATTTTGCAAATCACATTTCAGGAGCTTGGGAAAGAACACTCAACTCAGCCAACTCTTAATTATACCATTGAGATATTTCAACGTTCATTAGGTTCATTGGCGCCCTGTTAAATTATGCTGCGACTTAAGAGATACATAAAGCCTAATTAATGACAACCTACTTGCGATTCATCCCCCGCACAACTAGGAGATTGTAACAGAAAGGGAGGAGGCATTGATGGAGGAGGTCCAGAACCCGCAATACTGCATTCACTCCGACTTGTGTGGCTGTCGGAGGAGAGGCAAGTGGACATATACTTGCTTTCTATATGATTATGGAAACCACGCTTATGTATGAGTTATGTAAGGCGACAATAATACCACTTGTGTGTGTGTCTGGTTAAGTAAGTATACCTCTTCTTCTTTATCACAGTAAATGAAAAAGGAAGGCAATTGAAAACAAGACTGGGTGAAAACACTTATTTGTTGATCATGTCAACCACACATCAGACAAAACGCTGGCTTGAATAAGGATGCTAGGTCGAACATGACACCTTGCCCGTGTCGTGTTGTTTGCCTGCATCAGGCACCGTCCTTTCCAGAGAAACAGCAGAATGGATTGAAGGACAGGTTGACGATGACGTGCGTCACATTAGCAAACACTGCAGTGTTTTGTTGTTTTCAGGTTGCTTGCAAGTTTGTTGAAAGCATCCTAGAGGGAGGTTTATCATGTGCTCATTTGTCTGGTTTCAGTGTTGCTGTATATTCTGCATACGCTTGGTCTAAGTACAATTATGTCTGTATTGGAAATAAACCACCCTATAGATTTTTTCTGAAACCATGCGTTATTCTAAAATTGATTTGTGGGTGGAAAATTTATTTTTTGCAATTGTGAAACATATGACAAAGTACTGGACCTGCCCCAAGCAAAGTGCCGCTTCTCCAAAGTCACATTTTGCTAACTTTGAATCCTTAATCTGCTCACTTGCCTCTCATGATCCCCATCAGTACCACGGATATCAAGATTACAGGACATTCTGCCATCCTTACCTTTGGTGCAACTGAGCAGACATGCTTTTTAAAACATTTGTGTAGCACTGAACCCAGACACATACTATGAAAATAAAAGGATCCTGGCCTTCTTTTAAACAATGACACCCAATCGACAAATATGGGGGAAATGCTTTTAGCTTGTGGTGACAAAACGTTTGTTAACTTTACATTTAAGACTGTGGAGATGGCAACAAACCTAAAATCAAGATGGCCACTCATTTCATACTACACATGAGAAAAGAAAGTAGAAGTCAACAAACAGAAAGTCATGTTTGATTAGATTGTGTGGCATGAAATCCAAAAAACAGAGAATAAATTATGGCGATAACTGAAATCAAACCTATCCCAATTTCTATCAAGGCGTGAAGACCACTTCTTATCTCCCGACAATTACTCGAGTCAACAGTAACACAATATGAAATGTCTCTATTGCACTGTGATGTGGCTGCAAAAACAAGCCCTCACTTACATTTTATTTCTTTAAACTCACTCACTGTTTTCCAGTCTGCAAACAGAAGTCAGTGACAGTTCAACGCGAGTTAACATATCGTATCAAACTCTTTATGTTTAAATGAAAGTGTCAGTGTAGTATTTTAAATAAGATGATAATTATGATAACATATTAAACATGAGTGTGCCTGTGTGCTGTATGTGACACATCAGTGCCAGTGGGTTATGGGATATTTCTTATTATGTCCTAGACAGGAGCTTTCCCGCCGTCTCCCCACTGCTTTAACAGGCCCTTCCAGTGCAGGTTGAAGAGCGTACTGGGGGAGTAGCATCTCTTATGTTCTGAGTAATCGTGACTAAGGATCTATTATGCAGTTTCTAATACAGAAATCAAAGAAATGGACTCTTTATGCCGACATGAAAAAGCTCCCAAATGAACAGAAAAACAGATGAATTAATGAAAGAATAAAGTAGTAGGTGCAGGGCACCAGAGCAGAGAGGGCACTTCTTGAGAGTCAGTTGTCTGTCTGGCGACTGGGATTTAGATTTTTTTTCTTTTCTTTTTTGACTTTTAATGTTAGTTGGCTCAGTTTGAAGAGAGCCTCCTCAAGGCCCCCCCCCCCCCCCCTGGATCCCCGCCACAATTTACTAGGTCTGCACAGCGCAGTGGAAGATGGCAGCTTAGTCGTTTGGGAGTTTCAAGAGTTCTAACTGGTCTTTCTGGGATGCAGAACCCGTCACCAGCTCCCCATTCGGTCCAGCACTTTTGCCTGCAGACAGATAGGACTTCCACGATAGGAAGCAAATCGGAACGGCATTAAAACGCCACAGCTCATTATATTCAGTTTTTCCTTTTCCAGCGCAGTCATTCTTCCCATTCTTGAATACCCTTGCAGTCCAAAATTCTGGGAACTAACCCCAGGATTTCTTAGAAGAAAAAAAAACAAAAAACACCACCATGAAGTATTGTTACGCTTTTACCCCCTCCACTCTAGGCACACAGTCTTTAAGAAGTGCTGAGACACGATACGTTTTAGCACAGAGAGAAATACAACCTTCTCCCAGTCATCCCTTCCACTGCCAATGCAAGGGCGGGACATGGTGTGACAGGGTAGGCAGAAGGAAAGGGGCTGTGTTGGGTAGTAGCGGGAGGCGAGCCCTGGGCCGGGCTTTGGTTGGCTGGTTAGCTCGGCTCAGCTAGCTGCTGCCCGAGCCATCAGGTCCTCTAGAGCCTTGTCCTGATCGTTGTTGTGGACCAGCAGCACCTCTTTGATGGCGTCCCGCTGAAATCCCATTTCACCAAATCTTGACATTAGCTCAAGGAACTGCAAAGCCTGGGAAGGACGAAAAAATGAATAAAACTACAATAGCTAAAATAATCTGTTAATGTAATCTATAGACTTATCTTGATTATCAAACGATAGGGAGTGTCGCTCATATTTCAAAGACTGAACACCGTGTTTTCTAGCTTCTAATTATTTGACTTAACGTATACACAATGCGTGCTCTTCAGGTGTACAGTCAGCTAATAGCAAATAGTACAGACCTTTTCCTCTGAGCATTGGTACATCTCTAAACATTCCTCCACTGCAATTGCATCGAAGCCCCGCTCACACAGACGCCCATGGACAAACAGGTAGTCCAGTACCTTAGACAAACAATAAGTACATTTTTATTAACAAAATCCATAAAAGATGCATTTTGGATTGAAATTATTAATGGTAATGTTCTGTACGGTTAATGTATTGTTCTCTTTATCCTGTTTGCACCTTGCATCTAAAGCTAAATCATAATTTAAAACCAGCTAATACAAATTCAATCTGGTATACTAACCCCCTTCATTTTTTTTTTCATCCCACATCTACTGCTCGGTCATATTGTGTAGTATTAGCTGTACAGATCACAGAAACATATCTATTGCCATAACTTTTGAGACAACAGAAGGTGTGAAGAAACAACTTTATTGTTAATTTAAGGCTCTATTTACAAAAGAACTGCACTGAACCAAACTACACAAGCACACAAACAATGAATTGTTGAGCACGCTGACGAATGAATATGCTAGGAATCCAGATTCCTGTGCATTAGGGCGAGAGGGTGTCGCACCTGTTCCACATTCTGCCCCTGTCTCTGCATGGCCCGTAGGACACCCTCATAGGAGTAGCCCATGCCCACAAGGGTTTCCACACACTGACGCTCGCTGGGGGTCATGCTGAGCAGCGCTCCACCACACGGCAGACCAGCAGATCCGGACCCGGGGTTGGCCTGGAGCAAAAACATGAATGAATGTCAATGAGGTTCATGATCGACCATCACTGGTTAATCTACGTCACTATTCCAAAAACAAACTATGCACACAATTAGTCTGGCAGTATGTGATCCAATGCTCACCGGTTTTGGTGCGACACTCTTTATGTGGCTGGTCGGCTCAGGGGCAACAATAACGTGGGCCTTGGGTGTGTTCGGTGGGCTGCCATTGGTTAGGTGCTGTCGGGGAGCAGGCGTGGGTGCAGGGAGTGGGCTGTACCTCAACGGCTCTGGGTCACCAGAGTCAGAGAGCTTTGGAAAAGTGAGAGAGCGGATGTTGCAGGGCCGATCGTCAGTTTCAAACCCTGTTCTGCCAGGGTGACCAACTCTGTCCATGTCCAGCAAGGCAATCAACCCGTTGGGTTTATGGGAAAAGCCAGGTTTGGCTGCTAGGCTGGTGTTGATGCTGGGAGGAGACGGGCTGTTTCCACGTGACATGTGGGAAACCTCTGGTGGGGATACAGAGGGAGGAGGAGGTTGAGGTTGGGGCTGGCTCTGGAGGATGTTCCTGAGCTCCTCCCTATCGTCCAAAGTTTTGAGCTCCAGCTTGTCAAAGGGGTCCTCCTCCCGCTCAAAGTCAGCTAGGTTGAGGCTGTGCAGCTGGGGAGTGCTGGGCAGGACTTTCCTGGGGCCAAGGCTGGGGGCAGGCAGTGGAGTGAGGATGGCGTTATGGCTCAGCCCCGCCAGGACGGGGTTCAACGCTGGTGGTAAAAGGTCCTGGTCCTCTGCAGCAGACCGGGGTTTCTTCCCACCACCAGCATCCATGTCCTGGGTCTGTGCCGAGCACTCCCTGCTCTCCGCCTCCTGCTTGGCTGCTGCTGCCTCTTCTGCTCGGGCTTCTGCTGCTCTGGCCTCAGCCAGTTCAACCCCCCAGCACACGCTACGCCTCTCCAGAGAAAAGTCATACTGTTGAGACCACAGTAAGAGGGAGAGAGTAAGATGGGCAAAGAGGGCACAGAGAGCGACAAAAAAAACCCAATTATGAGTATAAGAGCCACATGAGATTGCAACTTCACTTATACAAAATCATTAAAAAAAACAACTCTAAAATTGAGGTTGCTGTAACAATAACAATAGGTCAGCATGGTTAAGCCCTGCTGAGGATGCTGCTGAGATGCTTGTAAGTGCAGCATACACTGGTGCAAAATCAACACATTTTCCTGTGCCTTACCTGCGAATCCACTAGCAAAGAGTCACAGTCTGGGAGACAGAAACCAACAGGAAGCCCCACTTTGGCTGGGCAGCGGAATTTGTCATTGATCTTGAAGGGAACAGCATCAAGGTAGCTGATGGGTCCTGTGTCCAATAAGAAAACAAAGTAAGCATATATTAGAAGAACAGACAGTGGAACTACAGGCACCTTGAACCTACACTGCACTCGCGACTCAGAAGGATCAGTGTTGTCAAACAATGAAACAAGAAAGTGTTAAAAATAGGTTCCTCACCATTGTTGTATGCATCTGATCCAGACTTCCTCGCAGCCATTTAGAGACTCTGAAAGCAGACGTGAGTGTACACCAGGTGTAAAGTTAGTGAGCAGTGGGAATGCTAAGTGGGAGAGGTAATATTTACATGGACGGTCAATATATCAACAACCAACAGTGCAACAGTGTATGAAAACCGCCCAAAATGGATTTCCCCCGCCCTTCTTCCACCGGCCTTCAAGCATTTTTTCTGATAAAGCAGATTCTAATATTTACAGAATGTCTTTCACTGAGCTCACAAATTGGTCCTAAAGAACCGTTTTAATCAAAGCATATGAGCAACGACACTTAAATCACATGGTCGGGCAAATCATTGTTTTCTATTCAAATTCTTCACTTTCTCATTGGCTTTGTACATTCCACCGTTTTTGCATTTCAAGTCTCTAATCCCATTATTTGGTCATGCCTTGCAACAGTGGCTGACATTATCAACACAGAGACGCCACTGTTTCCACATCCGCTCAACACAGAACTTTGATCTGTGTGCTGCTGAAGCCTGGTGTTCAGTAGATGAAGTGATACATTTGATCCACTCACAGTTGAAAAGGGCTGTTTTTGTTCGTGAAAAGTGCTTAAAGCTCCAATAAGCTAAATTGTAAATAAACACTGAATCGATGGGAAAATAGGAGGAGGAGGAGGAGGGGTGTGTGTGTGTGTGTGTGTGTGTGTGTGTGTGTGTGTGTGTGTGTGTGTGTGTGTGTGGGGGGGGGGGGGGGGGGGGGGGGGGGGGGGGGGGGTTAAGATGCCAGCTATATTATCTGCCCGGAGAATTCAGCGTTTTCTTTTTGTTGCTGCTCTCTACACTCATCTGGATGCAATTAAAAAAAAAAAAAAAAAAAAACACGACTGTTTTTGTTCTTGCATAACACAACTGCAACTGCATTTTGTTAAACAACCCTATGTTGCAAATTCTTGTATGAAGACACAAAATGAGTAGCAACACACAGTAGTCCGTAGTACACTGCAATCTGCTGACTATTACCAGCACCCAAGGATCTCCAAGAGAGTGGCAGAATGACTCACGTGGAAATCCATAATTACAAACACATCTATGTAAAAACGCAACCTACAGGCAGGTTACTCGTACTACACTAACCTGGGAGCTGTTCACCGCCTATTAGCCCCAATTTCGAGTTTAGGCATCACACTTTAACTTGAATCTAGACTACAGACTCTCTGGCTAATCATGACCGATGATGATGGGCCACACATGATCAAGAATGATCTCTCTATCAGATGTCTTTAATTTGAACCTTGTGACGTTATACACCACATCGGTTGGTTAGAATCTTTTCGTTACTCGCCATAATGTTATATAACACCACGTCCACCATACATGTCTGTTCTGCGTAGCTGTTTATAACAAGTTAGATTGTACTGGAGGTTAGAGTACAACCACTACAGCAACACGTCAAGGTAGTCGTGTTAGCTAGCTAAGGTGGATCTTAACTGCTTCAAACTTAAAACGATACCGAAAGGATCGCAGTATCTGAAATTCATCACGTCACAAGTTTATCTTTAAAATAAAACGTCATGGCTCCCAGCTGTCACGCAGTGGGCACACTTTACGTACGATAACGTATGCTCGTCAGCTCGTGTCAATAAAGTTATAATAGTGTTGATTAGCAACAAGCTAAGCTATCAGCACTATGGTCACTCCTAGCTGAACGCAGCTAACGGCTAACATATAGTGACAGTTTAGCTAAGACGTCAACGTCTGATATGACATTGGTATGGGTGAAATAGTAAAGTCAAATGAATGAATTCACTAAATAACCACTAGCCGCTGGATACTGTTTCATAGGTAAAAGCTAGTGTTGATGCTAATACGCTGAGCTAGTGGCCTGGGCTGTAATAGTATGTGGCTGGTTGAGACAGACCGCTGTCTCTGCTGCCACCGCCCCTGAAACTAACCTGAGCCCACATACAATCACAGACTCCTCTCACCTGTGTCTGCTCTGTCCTGTTTGTTTTTTCGAAATCCAAAACGATTTTCTTGCCGAGATGGCACTCAAATGTAAACTATTCTCAGGAAGAGTTTTATTTATACTGAAATCTCTTTCCTGCTTCAGCGTGGGACGCCATCTTGATTTGTCAAAGCTCCCTTCGACTGGTTCCTGTCTGACGTCACTCGGCTACGTTACGTCAGAACATCACAAACCACATCCAGATGTGGAGGCGATGGTGTGAGCGTACTGATAGGTGCTGCTTTTAAAGCAAAGGTAGCTAAAGCAGTGCTTCCAGTCATTCAAATGAAGAGTTGGTTTTGAATAATAGAGTAAATTGTATTAGTTAAACAAAATGCACTCCTTGAAATTGATTTATCAAAGAGCTGGGGCTGAAAGAGTTTATTAATGTGTGTATTTTATTGCCTCTGATCAATTTTATGATGCCCTTTAATGTAGGCTAATTCTTTTCAGTGCTGTGTTTTCTTGGGGACATGTACAGTATACTGCCCTGCTTCTAATGTTAAAATTAAATTTACAAAGAGACAGATGTAATTTCTGTGTTTGTTTGAATCAGATTCTTCGATATCCGGAGCCATCAAGATATATGATTAATAGAGAGAGGCAAGGCCAGTTTATTTGTATAGCACATTTCAACAACAAGGCAATTCAAAGTGCTTCACATAAAACCATTAAAAACATCAAACATAAGGCAAAAGAAGAGGAGATTTAAAAACAATTAAGAACATTCATTGAAACATTAAAAACAGTCATTAAAACACTAAAAAGCTAAAAAAAAAAAAAAAAAAAAAAAAAATAGAATAATAGTTGCAGTGCAGTGTAAGAAATAAAATACAGAAGTAAAATGCAAAAATGCAGGAAATTGATTAATATCCTTGAATCTGGTTTGATTAAAGGCAACAGCAAAGTCTTCGATCTTGATTTAAAGGAGCTGAGGGTCTCAGCAGAGAGAGTGACAGAGCAGCATCTTCTAATCTAATTCTAACCCAAAGTCCGCTGTTAGCTGTGTAGACGCCTAATAAACCTCATTACCTCATTCATTTCTGAAATTGAAAATATTGTGTACCACTTGCAAAATTAAGTATTTATCATAAATAAAACCGTAAAACCATCAAAATGCTTCTCTTTATTTATATTAAAATGATAGCAGCAAAGGATGCCAAATGATGTAATCAACTCGGTTATAAAGCTTATAAAACTAATCTACTCAGACAAGTCACTATAATTGTTAGTGTAATTGTAATAGTGAAAGCAGCATATGTAAACTGTTAATCAAGTACAAAATAGTGACATGTAGAACTTCCTAAAGTACTTGATGTGAAGTTCTTCGATATGCCATTTCTGAAGAAATCACAGAACTAAAGTCAAGCAGCAGATGTTCATTGTTTGTTTAAGGAAAGAAGGTAACCTAACTTAAGTGAGAAGAAGTTGAAATGACAGGTAACTGAGCTGCTTCTTAGTGATTTATTAAATATAACAACGTCATCGTTTAAGAAAGTGAGTACACGTAGTTGTAGATGTTTATTTTAGTAACTTTTGAAACCTCACAAATGTGTGAATGTCTTCATTTATTTTTAAAACGTCTTTTTTTTTCAACATGATTATTTTTAGTTTAGCGTCGAGTGCGCGCACGTCACGTTCAGACCCGTTACGTGCTTTACGTTTTGCAGACACGCGCAATGGTAGCCGGAAGCACCGATGGGAGGAAAATAAAAAATCGATGAAATCCAGTGTTAATCGCGAGTGTAAACCTCTAACTTACTGTCCTTTTTCGCGACGATAGGCTCGCATTGATCAGCCTTTTTTCCGCCGCCAGTGCGCCGGAGGGGGCGGAAGGAGAGCTGCTCCGTTTGAACGAAGTTGCTCGGTTAGAGGGTTTAGCTGACGTGTGGAGAAGTTGAGACTGCCAAAGAGAGAGAGAGAGAGCAGATAAACAAACATAAACAAGCGGGGATCAGCTGAGCGCCTGTCCGAACACCGAACCAGCAGCAGCACGAAGAGATGTCAGGGAGAGAGAGTCTCCTCTTTCGAGCCCGAGAATGATCCGCAGGAGACCGTTGACTTTACACTGATTCTAGCTCCATGTCAACTGTCAACATTGGCACACAAAGAATTTCGGAAACACAACACGAGGACCAGCCATTAAGCAGAACATCCACTGCTCCTGTCACTGTATCTTTTGTCGAGACATAACCAAGCTAGCATGGACGACCAATGAGTGTACCTCAGCTGTAACGAAACGAACACACATTACAGTGCAAAGGAGACGGAGGTAAACACTTTTTTATTAACTTTGCATATCCTCACAAAGGGCCTGCGAACTACACCAACTGACTTGAGCTAGCTTGGCAGGCCACATATCCTGTTTGTGTTTGAATTCTTTATGTGGCGGTCAGTTTAGCAGCAGGACGCTCATCTATTCAGGTTTGTTTCTTTTTGTCCCGAGCGTGTTCTAGAAAGACTCATCAATACAAACCAAAAGGCAAACAAGATAGTAGGTGTTTGCAATTGTAACCATGAAATGTGAAACATATGTAGGATCCTGACAGTATCATTGAGCCCATCATTTCTCTTCCCACCCCCCCTGCTGTTCACTGGTCTGTGGCCCCTGGTGTCAGAAGTGGGATTAACATGGCCCACCAGGCAACCCCTAGTTCCCAGAAGGCCCTGATGATGGAGCTGAAGTCTCTGCAGGAGCAGCCGGTGGAGGGCTTCCGCATCACGCTGGTGGAGGAGTCTGACCTCTACAACTGGGAAGTGGCCATCTTCGGACCCCCGAACACCCTGTATGAGGGAGGCTACTTTAAGGTGGGACCAAACGTTCTGATACCAGGAGGGGGGCGGGACATCATGAAGTCATACCAGTCATGCCACCTTGTTTAGATAATGACACACACTCTTGAAGTTAATTCATAGTCGGCAGTAGAACGTACGAGCTGCCTTGTGGACTTGGTGTGTGAGCGAGAGGGTCGACAGTTCAAGTCCCTGCAGGGACCAAGTACAGAGTGTGCACTGGTAGCTGTAGAGGTGCCGTTGAGCAAGGCACCGAATGCTATATAGTAGCTGCTCAATGCACCTAATCCGAGGATGAGTTAAATGCAGATAACTTTCACTGCTGTGTAAAATTGTGGGACAAAAGAAAGTTTATTTACATTTTTACACAGTGCAATTGTGCTTCAGTGTGTAAGTAGTTTTCTTGGTGAATAGGATATCTTGGAGATTGCTGCAACTTGGAAAACAGCCAGGTAGTAGTGACAGTGACTCTGTTTAAAGTATCAGAGCAAGTAAAGTCTTATAATGGTTATTTTTAAAAACTATAATTCAGCAATGCCCTAGCTCAACTCTACTGGCTCACCTCTTTCTGCTCACCTCTGCTGGTACAAGATTTTCTTTTTCCGGATTTTAAGCCTTTGCAGACAGCCATTTATATTTCTTTCATTTTTTTGTATTTCTCCCCTCTCCCTCCATTCTCCTTGTCCAGCCCTCTCCCCCTTACTGTATGATGGTTGTGCTTCAGGTGGCTATTTTTAGCTATGAGACCGATATAAATGGCACCTCAGCACAGAAAAAGAGTAACGGAGAAGGGCACGATGAGACTCATCTTCCTGTCTTTCATGTTACTTATTCAGTGTAACTTCTTAAAAAGTGTGGTACAGTGAGAGCCCGCATTCAAGTCGAGGCAATGCAGACGATGCTGTAATCTTCCAGGAATGCCTGAATACACTAATGCAAGTGTTGCTGCCGTTGTTGATTGGGTTAGGCTTTGCAGGGACATCCTGTTGTCCATTGGTGTCCCTCTTTCAGGACAGACAGATGTGCAACAGCTGGAGTTTCCAATTTACCTGCAAGTGTTTACAAGAGACATGTAACGTATAACATTTAGCCTGCAGACACTTTCAAACCCTGGACCTTCTCTCTTTGCTATAGTAATATTTAGAGTCTATAATACTACAGGAATGCACACCTGATATACTTTTAGTGCAGGTGTGATTGATGAAGTATTGGTACTGACCAGTGTCATGATGTAACGCGTCATGACAGCTGTGTTTTTAATGTCCCCCGGCTGCACTAGTGTAGCGACTAGTTGTGGCGTAATGATAGTCCTATCTGAGTGTCAGCAGCTCAGTGAGAGCTGGGTGGTGTTACACACACACACCCAGGCCTACATGCCTTTCACCTAGATAATTGTGCAATACGGAAAGAAAACACAGAAACAAGAAGTAGAGAAGCACTGATCTGACTTTTCCGGTCCTGATACCGATACTTGGGCTTCTGGTACCGAGTACGGATCAGATACCGGGAGTTTAATTCACGTCACTGTGTGAAAGTTAAAATAGTAAATTGTATGCCAACAACTTCAAGTGTAAACCCTTTTTAATGAAGCAACAAATTGGCCAAAACTTAAACAGGAATTAAGATTCTAGGTATATAAACATAGAACTGAACTGAATAGATCGGCCCCGTTGTCACCCGATCCAGCTATTTGATTCAGCATCGACTTGATATCCGATCCGGTATCAAAGCATCCCTAACCAGAACTGTTGTGTCACCTAATGCCTTGCTCTATTGACATTCATTCCAAATTACTGACATGCATGACAACTGCTTCGTGGTGTGATTGCACCTAGACCATACAAGGGGACAGGATGATACTTTGTGGTTAAACATTACAATGACATTACAGATAGACTTGGAACAGTGAACAGAAAACCAATTTGTCTTATCGCTCCAGTGTGGACAAGTTTAAAATCTAGCTTAAAACAGCTGTTCTCAACCTTTCTGGTTCCTGCATTATAAAATTTACGTTAATAGCAACTTCCATCTCCTTGAGACACAAGAACTTTATTTGTCTCACTTGAGAAAGGATGTTTTGCAAATATTACAAACTCGTATGTTATTTGTTTATTTGGATGTATAAAGCACTTTCCCCCCCCCCCCCACACTCAACATATCAATGTGTTACGCCAGCCTCCAAAACATCAACTCGCATCTCGCATGTCTCTCTTCGCCCTCAAGCTTAAACTTAGCAGTCAGTCTTAGAAGTCAAGTCTGGTAAAACATGTGTTCACTGTCGACCTGTTTGTTCTCCCAGGCTCACATCAAGTTCCCAGTTGACTACCCGTACTCCCCACCAACTTTCCGCTTCCTCACCAAGATGTGGCACCCCAACATTTACGAGGTAAAGCACTTTGTGTCTCTCATTTTAGCCTGTATAGTTTGTATTGAAATGGAGCCATTTAGAGGCTAAATGTAGACACCCGCATGTCGTCATGACAGATGTTATAAAGTGCATTTTGTTCTCTTTCCAGAACGGAGATGTGTGCATCTCCATCCTGCACCCTCCCGTTGATGACCCTCAGAGCGGGGAGTTGCCCTCTGAAAGGTGGAACCCCACCCAGAACGTCAGGTAATCTCTCCTCCACACAAGTGCTCTTTAATCCATTCTACAACACAGTCTTTTTATAACTTTGCTGTTATTTTGAATGCAATGTGGGCATTCATATGGGTAGAGGACTTTCCAATGTTCGTCTACAAACAGAACAAATCAAATTAATTGAATCCTGAGCAGATCTGTTGCAGCATGTAATGGAGCAGGTTCAGATGAAGCTACAGTTTTAAAAAGCCAGAGTCAAGCTTTTCTTTCATACAAAGTCAGGATCTGATATATTGGAGTGTCCTCATTTTCGGTCTGTGTGTGTTTCTGTGATGTCGCAATCAGGACTATCCTGCTTAGTGTGATCTCCCTGCTCAATGAGCCCAACACCTTCTCCCCGGCTAATGTGGATGCGTCTGTCATGTTTCGCAAATGGAGGGACAGCAAAGGCAAGGACAAGGAGTACGCCGAGATTATCAGGTAATTCACAATAATGAGTATTTTTTCATCCTTGTACAGACAAATGGTTAATGTGGCTTACAGAGAACCACCTGGTCCCTCCGCGTAGAAGTGACGTTAAACACTGACTTTGAGTTTATTCCCGTTTTGGCCCACAGGAAGCAGGTGATGTCAACGGCGGCAGAGGCGGAGCGCGATGGCGTCAAGGTGCCGACCACATTGGCGGAGTACTGCGTCCAGACCAGGGTTCCCTCCCAGGACAGCAGTTCAGACCTCCTCTATGACGACCTCTATGACGACGACATGGAGGAGGAGGACGAGGAGGAAGACGAGAGCGAGATGGAGTCCGTAGGGGAAGCCGGGGGGATCAGCCCCACGGAGGACGGCGGGACGTCCACCAGACGCTACGACAACCAGGACGACTCTGGCAACGAAGACTCATGATGATCTGGATGATAACTCCCCCACCACCCCCCCTACTTTTATGTGTTGCGTTACGATTTTCAGTGTGTGTGTGTGTGTGTGCGTGCGCGTGTGTGTTTGCACATACAGTGGGGTCAAAAGTCAACTGCCAAAAAAAACGTTTCATCATTTATTAAACTAATACAAATGGTCGTTCAAACAGTAGTTGTAGTCTAAATCAAAGTCAGAATTTGTGTGTTTCCACCGTTTGCCTTAATTACAGCTTGCACTCCGTCTGGCATCAGATGTTTTGCAGAGAGTTGAAATTTTTCCAGCACTGTTTGAGAGCACCCCCCAAGTGTTTTTAAAGTTACGTTATATTTCACTTTCATTTTCTTTTAATGCATGCCTCTGCAGAACAGAGTGGTGTCACTCTACGGCCAGTGTGTGATTAATCATGTGCAAGTTCCTGACCCCAGACGAGGCAAAACATCCCCCACGCCTGAATATTTCCACCACCGTGTTTTTATTCCCTGTATTATTACTCTCTTTCATGCAACCAGCTCCTTGCGGACTGCACTGCAGGTTGTTTGGTTGCAACCATGACATTGGATTTCTTTTTTTGGTCGTCCAACAGTGAAATTTCAGTATTGTTCAATCCACGCTAAACCATCAGACTTGTTTTTGCCATTAAAGATGTAGTTTGTTAACTGCTACAGTTTGTCAGTCTTTTAACTGTAGTTTTTGTCGGCTGGAGTAGGAATTTATTTGCTTTGTTGGCTTCGCATCTTGGATGCAGATGCATGAAAATGTTTGCTTTAAACCATAGTGCCATCTCCAGTTCTGTATCGTCCTTTTTCGGGTGAGAATAACTCGGTTTCGTGAAAATCTTTCCGGCCTTTTGATCGGAGCCATTTCATCAAGACCATGCATTAACAGTTCACTCGTTATTTTGAAAAAAACATAATTAACATTGTGCGGGAGCGTACATGTGTTAACATTTGCATACATGGTGAGACAAAAATATCAGTATTTTAATTACAAGCATTTCCCAAAGATAAAAAAACACTTACGAGTTGTAAATAACCTTGTGCAAAGTGAACAAATTGTCTTAGTTCTCGATAAATGATGGAAACAAACTGTCCTCGTGGTGGTTTCTTGAACCCCGCTGTAGCTGGCCGGCTCTGATTGTCTGGTTCTGTGTTTAAAGATTGTCTCCATCCACCGTGTCTTTACTTGCTGCTGTTTTTAACTTCTTCTGTTTAGTTGGTTGACATTCTGTCCTCCCTGACTTGTCCCCTGTATTTTTCTGGGAGGGGCTCGGACGGTCTGGCTGATGGACACTTTGCTGTTTGGCTCATTAACCGGTCGACGAGCTGGCCGGCTCGTCCTGTCATTGTCCCTCAGTGTGTCTTCAGGCAGAATATCTCTGTCCCTCACACGCCTGTCTGTTTCGGCTGATGCAGTCGACTTAAAATTGCAAACACAGGCTCCGTCGTGACTCCATCCTCTTGGACCCACCTTCAGTAGTGTCCGTCGCGACTGCTCCCTCGTGATCCCTTAAAGTAACGTAATTTGGTTGGGGGGGGACAAGGTCTAGACCTATTCTCAAGTCGCCTCCTACACCTCTGTCTGCCTCTTAAACCTCAGGGCCTCAATAGACTTTCACTGAGAGAGAAAAACCAGTCAAGGAGAAACTTAACACACAAACTGCTCCTCACCTCCACCTACTTTTTTCGTACTTTCTGCATCACGGGGTGGTTGTAGAGGGCAGAGAGTGAACTAAAAGTCTCCAAAAACCCACCGCCAGCGTGTTTACACGTGACTGAGTGTTGCTGTTGGTCTTGATTAAGGTCCTTTAAGTTGATTTCTTATTAGTTGGCTTTATCAATTTAAAAAAAAAAATCTAACTGCACCTGTAGGGACTTTATTTTTGAGAAAAATGCTCACATTATGTTGCGATAGATGTGAAAATGTTAAGTTTTTGGGCCAACAAGCTCAAATGCGACTTTGTGAAAACTGGAGGTTGTTACTGTGCTACACCACGTCCAGAGTCTGTTTATCGACAGGGACAAAATCAACATGCAGCTTAGCGACACATTTGCATTTGAATGAATATGACACTGATTGCCTGTTATTTTTGTGTGTGTGTGTGTGTGTGTGTGTGTGTGTGTGTGTGTGTGAATATTTACATTTACTATTCATCTATTGACTACAATGTCAGGGTTTTCTTGTTTTCTTTCTTGGAACAGGTGCAGACTTCTGTCTCACTAGTGAGTTTGCCCAAATGACCTCTTGGACTTCGTCCAGCTGAGAAAACATTGCTATCTAGTGCTGTTTTGGTGAGGACTGGACTGGCTGAGGATTTGACTGATGTAAAAAAAAATAACAAAAAGACAACAACCTCTGAGTATTAAAGGTTTGGACACACTGGACATAATGTGACTAATATTACTTGTGTGGCATCAAGTAAACCATTTGGGTTGTGTTTTTATGGTTGGAGGTATGACTGTTGCCCTTTTCAACATAACAGCACTGCGCAAACCTTTGATTCAAATGGATGGATTTTATGCCAAGTACAGCCCCAAGATCGTTAATTTTGAAGACTATGGAGCAATGGCTGCATGTGGTGGATTTAACGCTGTTTGAATAAACTCTGTTGGGGATACCTTTTGGATTTTAATGTGAAGCCAGAGGAGTGAAACATTTTCTCCGGGCTCTGTGCTTTGGAGGCTCACAGAGACTGGATTCTGGTGAGGACGGGGAGAGGAAATCCATTCCTAAACCGGATCCGTAATGGATTTGATATCAAGGCACAATAGGAGGGGGATGAATGCCAGAAATTCTGTTCTTCTCTTGATGTGGTCCCCATTTTTTTGACCATCCCTCACCATGTAGAGAAAAAGTAAATTCATAGAAATGAAATGTACCAATGTCATGTGTATCTGCTAAAAGACTAGTCTGACATATTGGGGAAATATGCTCCTTTACTTTGTGGTTGAGATGAGATCTATACCACTCTAATGCGTTAAAATGAAACTACGGATAGACGCCGTTTAGCTTAGCTTTGCACAAAGACTGGAAAGAGGGGGAAACGTTTAGTTTTGCTCTGTCTATATCCCCTTTGTTTAATCTAGGGCTGCCCCCTCTTAGTCAATTAGTCCACTTATCTGTGGTTTTTCTTACTCGACTAAGATTTCCTTTGACAATGATTATTTGTTTTTTTCATGTTGAATGACTTATTTCCAAAAAACTTATGAGCACATCTCCAGTAAACAAGATTTAAAGTGGTTATGTGATTCTTTGTAGAGAAACTCAAGTTTTACAAATCTGTCTATTAAATCAACTAATCAATTAGTCGGCAAATAATTTCTTCAGTTGAGGACAGCCCTAGTTTAATCTGTACAAAACCTTTAGTGTAAAGATGTTATTTCATTGTTTTGCAGAGGTTGTGTTGAACCATTTCTTGGCTGGTAGTAGTAACTTCCAGGAGTCTTTACTGCCAAGAAATAGTCCACCACGAAACCCCCCTTAAAACAGCAAATTGTTGTTTTTGTAAAGATGAAACAAACAAGATGTAAAGTCTTATTGAGTGAGCTTTAGAGGTGCTGTTAGGCTGACTTTGGTACCATAGGACAGATCCAGGCTAGCTGTTTCCTCTGTTTCCAGACTTTATGCTGAGCTCAGCTGACCGTTTGCTGGTTGTAGTTTAGTATCCAACGGACCAACATAAAAGTCGTGTAAATCTTCTCATCGAACTCCTTGCCAGAAAACCAAAAAATTGTGTATTTCTCAAAATGTCCAACTATTCATTTTTTATATGAAGCTACAGCCATTAGCTGGTTAGCTTAGCTTGATTTAGAAACTGGAACAGATGAAGCTAGCTTGGCTCTTTCCAAAGGCAACATAATCTACCTACCAACTACTTTAAAGCTCACTAATGAACATGCTATATGTTGTTTGTTTAAAAAAGATATAGAAAGAAAAATATCTTGGCCAGTAGTCAACCTTTGGATGGAGCCAGGCTAGCTGTTTCCTTTTGTTTCCAGTCTTTGTGCTAAGCTAAGCTAACCAGCTGCTGGAATTAGCTTCACACTTAACAGACACAAGTGAGTGGCATTAATCTTCTCATCAAACTCTAGGCAAGAAAACAAAAATCTTATTTCCCAAAATGTAAACAATTGCTTTATTTGAACAATTGCCTTCCATCATGAATTTAGAAATCGGAATCAGCATTTTTAGAATTGATATTGTGAAGAGTGAAGTTGAGGCGTAGTGTTGCCCTTATGATAGCACAGTACAATGATCCGTTGAGAGCTCTTCAAACTTAAAATCCTCCTCTTTTTTGACTTTAATGTATGCCTTGTTTTTATAAGGAGGGCAGGTGGAGAAAAGCTCAGGGGGTCTTTTGAGGGAAGAGATCAAACAATCACTTTCTCTAAAGGGATGACGATAATCCCCAAATCCCAACCTAAGAAGTGACACTAAAAAGCACTGCAGTTTAAGATGAGATGTTATTCCATACACACTGTTACGAAGGCCTGAATGAAATAATTTAGTTCATTAAATCTGGGTGTGTGAGCATGTGTGCACAAGTGTGTATTTTTTTGAAAGTGTGTACCTTCGCATGGTCACACACTTAATGGACTGACCTGCGTGTGTCCACAATATGTCCACACATTGATGTTAATGCTGTCCTTGTTTCTTTTCTTTGATTTTATGTCATTTTATTCCTCATTTTGTGTTTGTGAGGATGCAAATGTCACTCATAAAGTTTCTATTGTAAAAATATTATACATTGTTGGGTTTGTTTGCAGTATAGCTTCGATATCTGTCGCTAAGCCCACGGTGAGTTGGTTTTTGGAGTAGAAATAGGATTGATATGCAAATGGAGGTATACAGTTATTGTGGTTAAGTTGGGAAATCATTCAAAAATAAAACAGTGTCATT
Organism: Cebidichthys violaceus; assembly: GCF_023349555.1. NCBI lineage: Eukaryota > Metazoa > Chordata > Actinopteri > Perciformes > Stichaeidae > Cebidichthys > Cebidichthys violaceus. Next base: position 2,976,090 of record NW_027176428.1, on the reverse strand, counting down.
GAAGCCTGTGGAAAGGTTTTCCCCTTATTTTGCTATTGGCAACTGGTCACTACTACAAGCTACATGGATAATTAGTGTGCTACGGTAAATGTATTATGTGCTTAAAAGTTTTGGTTCACCCAAATTACATAAAAATATACTGTTAGTGGTTTAATGCATATTGGTTTAATTTGTCCAGATGTTATCAGAGATTTCTGCTTACACTCTGATACAATTGATTTGAAAGGGGCTTTGTTTCTTGTGGAAGAAAATTACATTTAAAAAAATCCTACAGCAACAAGTATTATAAAAAATAGTCCCTATGAAATCTTTTGACACTGTGACATTGTTTTGGGGAAGTCACGTTGCTGTTCAGTGTTTTCTTGTAAAGCTTTGAGCACCACTAACAGAATTCCATTCACCTCCGCTGAACTAAAGTTGAAGTGGAAACCTTTTAAAAAATACATATATACACACCTCAAATCCTGAAAAATGAAATCAAATTATTCACATTGCTAAATACAAGTGGTATGGGAGTTTTTTTCACGGTGAACTGACCTTTAAAGGTTCCTTGATGGCCAAAGCTTGTACAACATTAAGGTAGTTAATTGCGCCTTAATTAAAAGTCCTTATGACTCTGAATGCATAAAAAAGATTTTGAGATATTCCTTACCTTATAATATGACATTTGAACTAACATGTTGCCGAGGAAATGTTTAATCACGAAAAGAACTGTTATTTCAATGGAGAACAATTCGCTGTGTTTTATCAATGGGAGAGGAGCTTTTCTGCTCTACAGGCATGAAATTAATTACTGGTTTATTGAAGCCCTGATGGGTCTCAAAGCAATACTTCAGCTTTTGCTCAATACACAATGTTACTTTACAGTAAACTGTGTGTACGCCTTGTGAAAGTAGAAAGACACTTTCACTGACCTCGAGTTTACTGCTGTTTCTTGTGTCCTTACAATACCCAGAAGACAAATAGCAGTTAATTGAAGTGAGCGCTTCCACTCAGCTTAATGACTTGCAAGAACACAATTGTTTCTCTAATTACTCCTCTTTCAACCCTTCAGCAGAGGCTGGTGATCCCGCAGCATATTGAGAGCAGAACGTCCCTGTATAGAGTACAGTGTGGTGGTGCCAGTGACCAGGATCAAGTTGGAAGTCCCACTTAAATTTCACTATTTGCTTGTGACAGAACAAGCACTTTGGATCAAATATATGTGTGCTAGTTACTCCTTTTCAGGTTTATACTACATCGATGAAGTACAATATGATTTTGCAACACTATTTGATTGTTAAATATGAGTAGTTGATTTAATAATAAAACATAATAAAAAAGTATCACGTCCAGGCTGCCTGCACATAAAACCACTGCTCAATCATCTCATCTCAAAATGATTGGGTGCCAATGGTGACTTGTTTCAATGTCATTGTCTTAAACCCCTTTTTTTATTGAGGAATAACTTAACTAGTCCGTCATCAGTCAGGAACTGAAGCCACAAAGAATAAACAAGACCTTGTTATGTCTCAAGCATCACAACCTAATTCATGATGTGGTAACTCTGCCTTTTCTCAAATGGGTTTGTTAGTATAATAAGGGCTGTATAATAGAGTTTAGTATATCGTCCCTGCAAACAAATGAACATGGTGTTCATTGTTTGACATTTATGATAATGTGTACATTCACCCAGAATCATTGCATAATAATAAGAAGTCTCTTATATTTTATGACCATGGTTTCTAACACAATGATCCCCATTAGTGGCTTTTCTGTTCTGGACAGGAACTCATTTGCTAAAGTAATAGGTGTATCTCATGTTTCTTGGATGGCTGCTGAGGACTGTTAAAAAGAAAAAAGCCTGAAGGCTGTTACTGAGCTCACTGGTATTTCCACAGCCTCCAGTGTTTTGTAGTCTATGAAGATCACCATCAAGTTTCTTGGTTTTGTCTCCACCCAGTGGCAGCATCTACTGCTTGCAGTTTAATTTTATTCAGTTCCTGATATTTAATTCCAACTACAGATGGATTCAAATCTGTATGAAAACATTCTCTTCAGGTGTACGCTGCTCCACTGAGTACCAGGGAATATTAAGTGGGTGTCCAGCTCTATGATTTTATTTTTCTTTTGTGTTTTAGCTTATTTATATTTAAGATATTTATATATCTAACTTCATAACACATGACTTCCAAAGACAGAAAATGTTGTGGGTTTTGGGCAGTGACTGAGATCAAATCAGTAAACGGTTTTCAAGTATTGATTCTTTTCCTCCCTACTCACCTTTGTCTTGACAGAAGGTAATCAATCCAGCCTTAAATCATACAGTACCGTACAGACAGTGTGTAACTCAACGCTATGTGAACCGGACGAAGACATAATCATCAATCACATAAATTGTAAATTTGGTGCTCTACCAACATGCCAGCTTCCCCTCCTTAACTCATCCCTTCTGCACAGTGTATGTCCTGGTTCATCGCTGTTTGTCCCGCTGAACCTCCAGGTGTCTGTGTGCCGCTCTCAGTGTGTCCTGCAGGTCTTTGTACTGAGCCAAAGCGCAAGCGTCCTCCAGCCGGGCCCAGCGGTAGTCCTGGTGCTCGTCAGACAAAGCCACCGCTGTTCCTGGGTCTCTCAGCTCGGCCAGCCAGTACAGCACCTCTTTGGGTCTGCCTCGCACCTCGTAGCGCAGCTCATGCACAAAACCGTCAATCACCTGCAATTGCTCCGTCCCCAGTCCCGCCTCCTCCTTGGTCTCTCTCAGAGCTGTGGTGAGGTCGTCCTCACCTGGATCCACGTGACCTGATGGTGAACAGGTTAGACATAACTGCCACAAAGAACATTTAAAGCTATATGAGTGGAATTTAGCTCATACATGTTTATTATAAACTACATGATAAATATACGGTTTTTGAACTTGTAAACACCTTTGGGTGGGGTCCAGTGGTGCTGCCCATAAGAGGTCTGCAAGAGGAGGTACTCGATGTTGTCTGGTGGAGGGATACAACCGGCCAGACGCCGAAACACTATGAAGCCACAAGCACGCAGCGCCATCTCCCTGTTCAACAAAGTTACACAAAACACATTTTGCATCAGTGTGCAGAAAAAGTGTGACCCTTTGCACTTTTGATTGGGAATCGGTTACATTACCCTGGTTTACATAATGGTCACATGACAACGTACTTCTAATGTATAGTGAAAAACATATATTTTAAAAAACACAGATGGCATGCAGTTGGCAGCAAACATTACACCTTAACAAATGTTCAGTAAAAGTACATCTGTTCTCTCTCTCTCTCTCTTTCTCTTTCTCTCACACACACACACACACACACACACACACACACACACACACACACAATAGTATTGAGGTACATCCACATGGGAAAGACTGGACAATATCACCAGCTCCCTTTATTCTATTAGGCTAAAGTTCAGGTTGTCCAGTTCAACATACTGGCCTAATTGTAGCCTTTGCTGGAGAGTTAACCAGTCAGGACAAAGTTCAGCAGTGTTGCTTTTGACAGATAATGAAATGACTACATCGCTATGACTGATGGGCATTCACGTTAGCTAGCACGCTGCAACTTGTACTGCTGATTCTGTGACAGATCTCCCTGGTTTACAGACTCGCGTACAACACTGCTGCATCAGCAAGGATCGTTAACCGTTGCAAAAATAAAACCTGTTAGCATTTCTGTCACGTTAGCTAGCTAGCTTACTTCTCCGCTCGCGCAGATCAGATGTCAAACATGAGAGTCCGTTGCTCATTTTACTCAAAAGGCTCGCTGTTCTACCTTTCATGAACACAGACTGCAGGTTTGACGAGTAATTACTTACTTAACTTTTAAAAATGTGAGCTCTGTTTGTCACCGTGCTGATATCTCTGTGGTGCTCTAAGAAATGTGTCCGCGTCTCTTTCATGACGGACATTAATAGTTCCGCTTTGTAGAACTACTTTGACAGTACTCGCTGCTCCTTCCACTGGTAATAAATGAGCTAATAAAACACTTTTAAAAGAAAAAAATGGACGTACTCCTTATAAGGATATAATATTATATTGTAATGCTATATGATTAATATATAACACTACAAGTTATTATAGGGGATCATTTTGTTTAATATTGCTTATTGTTCTAATTGTAACGACTTTATATCCTGTTGGGTGTGTTGGGTATGCATCTATAATGATGTATTATTTAATAAATTAATTGTACATTTTGCATGTATTAGCTGCACTCCTAATAAATGCAGTTGATACACATCAATAATAATATTCCCTCTGGCTCTGCCTTTACTTTTACTAAAAAAAAATGTGTACTATTGAATAGCTGTTGTGCCTGAGGGAGACAGATAAGAAATGTACCCATGATAGGATCAAGTGAAGACAGCTTGTGTCAGAAGATAATAGAGATGGACCCACCTTACCACACCAGCCGAGCTGTCAGCAGTACAGTTGTTCAACTTGACGGAGGAGACACTGCTGCTGAGTTTCAAGGTAAAGGCAAAAACTCACCCGAAATACATGTTTTGTTATTTTCATGTAAAAAATATATGGGGAGAGGGAGAATCAGACAGACAGATGGGATGCATGACCATAATGTAACATTAAAGGATTTGTAGAAATGTATCCCATAGTCACTTGGGGTTCACTTAAAGAAAAGGTTTTGTTTTCCTGACATAAAGAATTGTCTTGGTTTTCTTCATTCTTAGCATGTAGCTGTCTGTGCTTCAGCCAGATGCCTCAGGACATGTGGCTTTCGCTGCCACTACTATGGTGCTTACTCAGCCTGCACTGAAGTGCTCGTTATTCCACTCCACTATACAGGAATCACACTTGGGTTCAGGTTGCACTCTATCCATTTATTATTTTTATGTATACTGACTGTCAAAGAGATTACACATGGATGTAGGACTGTGGGCTCCAGATGACCAATGCTTTTGTACAATAATGACATTCATGTAGGGCATACATACAGCAATCATCAGGCACTCGATTGGTCTGCTATTTTGTATTTAGAGAAATAATCCTTCAACTTTGGATAGATACAATTCCACATGTGTACATCCAATGGTTAAACTGGTGCTGATGAGACAGATATTAGGGATTAGTATTGCAGGTCTGAGTATGTTTGGAGTAGAGCTGACCAAGAGATGTTCTGAAGGTGTTGTGGACTTAATTTAAGATGACAACTGTGCCAGTGACGAATCCAAAAGCCACATTTTTCTTGTGGAGTTGAGATTTAAGTGGAAGATCTGACCCAGAAACACAGCCTAGTTACCGCGCTGCACAGATGGCATTGACTGGAGGATTGTTACAACCAATATTGAGATTTGGCAAAGAAAAATAACATTTCAACAATAACAACAATAATTTTCTATTGGCCTTCTAAGCAACATTTCACAGAGCCATGGAGGAGGAGAAGCAGCCAACTGGAGAGCCTCATTTTGTGGGGAAGAAAGAAGAACTGATTGAAGCAAAGCGCTCTTTCAGAACACTAGAGGGTCGAGACATACTGATCATCTACCACCAGAGCGTCTTCTATGCTATTGACTCTTACTGCTATCGTGAGTTCAGTTCTTCTCAAAACAGTTGCTGCTTGTAAGAGAGGGAAAGTGCGACCATCATGCTTTAGTTTTTTACGCCAAATGTTATTTTATATGAAAAGTATATTATTGGCTGTTAGACTTCATCCAAGAACATGTATTATTGTCTGTTGACACTGGTGCTTACTTCAAATTGCTGCTGATAGACATCCTGTGATGGGGTATTTAACAGTGAGCCGCTTTGCTTTTTTATCTATGGAACATTTTAGCTCATATCACTTCTAAATTGCATCCAGTCAGCAAAAAGTTAGTGTACTCTATACCGTTTGCTTACTCTGCAATACACTGATGCTCTACCCTCTCGACAGATGCTGGGGCAATACTGCAGAATGGAGACATTGAGGTGAGGTTTACATTTGACTTCAGAGATTGTGTCTGGCCCAGAGCAAAGAAAACCAAATTACATTTAAGTTAAAGTACAGTTCTTTTGTGTTTTGTTGCCAAATGCATGCTTTCACAGGCTGTTCCATCTGCACTGCAACCCTCACTGCTGTGTGCTGAGGCAGAGAAACACTGTAATTAAGATACCCAACCTGCATAACATTAAATTAATGTTATGCTCATATTGAAGGGCCTAAATGACCTACACTCATCCCACATGAGGTTGTTTACCTGCTTTCTTTCAACACACTCACAGGAAATTGCTGGCAAGCTGTGCATAATTTGTCCAAACCACAAGTACAAGATCTCTCTTGCCAAAGGGGAGGGCATGTACAAGGCCAGGGACCCCCAAGAAAAGCCACCTGTGCACAGATGGTACTCCAAAGGTGTGAAGCAGCGGATCCACACGGTCACTGAGACCAGCGGGGACGTCTATGTCAAGCTCTCTGAGGACACGTGCTGGATCGAGTCAGACTTCTTCCAGGGAGAGAAGGGCAAGGTGGAGAGGGACAAAGCTGCAGCAGCTGAGAAGAAAACATGATAGTAAAACCTGTGTTTCAAAATGTTAAAGCACTTCATGTGTGCCTTGCTAGTTGTTTACATGATAATACAAATGTTTTACTAAAAAAATATGTCACTTATTGCTGTGTAAGGTGGACAAGAGCATCTCAAAGCTATCATGTAGTTCACAAAACAAACTTTTTTGGTAGGTAAATTTAGATTTATGTATCTCTCAAATTGGGATCATATGATGTATGAGGTAGCTGAATGAATATCCATACTTGTGTATCCCTCTCCATTTCAATTGTCCTCATGTATTATGCATACAGTGAATGAACTATTAGGATAAAAAAAGGTTTATACTGATCAATAATTTCCAAAAGTGGGAAATTGTTAAACTATAAAGATCATACCACAATACTGGCCACTTTTTGTAACATTAACATCTGTCCATTAGATAACATCAGAAAGTATGCATATCAGGTCGCAGGCTACGTAGATTCCAGCATCTGGGATTTGTGTTAGGACATGTTTCTTAGCCATTGGCAAAAAATTCCTTAAGCAAATGTAAAAAAAAAAACCTTGCAGAGGACACCGAGCCAAGACAGTCCCTGAGGTTGTTGAAAGGAGTTTTGACACTGACAGCCGCTTCCGACAGGTACTGTGGCTCGCTGAAAGGAGCTGCTTCTCACTCCTGCCCCTCAAGACCCCCTGGTGCACAGAAAGTCGTGGTTCTGTCGGCCAATGGATTGGTCAAAATTGGTGAAGCAGCGTCCGAGATGCCTTGAAATTTTGGTTTTAATTAGAATGGGTCAACTCACAAAAATGCTGGTTCTTACAATTCTCATATTGCATCTTAATAGCATCCTCTGTTGGACTCTCCCTGCCTGGAAAAACACCCACAAGATTTCTGATATATTTTCAAGTCTTGAGTACGAGGCTGTCATACACTTATTGCAAAAAAGGTTGTTTATGTGGCTTGTATGAAAAAGAAAACATTGAATTGTAATTTGTTGCATAGTCATCATATATGATGTAAAGAGTCAAGACAGCTTGTCACATTCACATTATTTCTATTTTTCCGTACCCATTGTGCGGGCTGAGAGAACTGCAAATGCCACGGGTTGAGAACACAAAGGCTATGGGGTTTGAAGTTCTTCTGTGCATGAATGATGCAGGTCTCTGTAGCTGGCCTACAGCAAACTCACAACCCAGTCTGAAGCCTCCGCCTATGTGACGCTTTGAATACAATCAAGAAATACACAGGGGCTCTGGGTTACATGGAACGAGAGGAGTGAGCACTTCTGCTGAAGTTACTTCACATGAAATTTTAAAATGTTATTAGGTGGTTAAATCGAGAGTCTTGATACAAAGCAGGTACCGTTATGTGCAGATGGTCGTTTGCAATAGGTCAGGTAGAGGGCTCCTTGTCAAGATAAAAAGCAGACTGTGAGGGCAAACTGCTTAGCAGGGCTAGTGCATCTTATTCCAGAGGGAGAGTACTGCACAGCATGTGAGCCGCATGGAATCACTGTGTTGCAGGGCATTTAAATCCAAGGCCTTCTAAATAGCTCTTGGGTTGGTTTTATGTCTTACATTTTTAATCTTGATTATGAATGACAGCAGGCCCTGATAAAACCGTAAATACTTGAGCCATTCTTCCTTTTTAAAATGCTCTGAATGCCCCTGGACCATGTCCAAGAGGGACGACCAGATCTCATTATCACCTATACCACTGGCTGACTCCCACTGCAAAACATCCCTAAAGCCAGTAAGTTTATATTTTCATGCTGCATTAGCAAACAATCTCCGAACACTTGCTCATTATATTCATGTGGTGGAGTTCGGTGTCTGTCTTCCTGAGTCAGGGACAAGAGAACGGAAGTTATTGGCGCACACATGGTCACCAGAGGATACAGCTCTAGTTCTGTAATTGGTTAGAGCTGAAACTATCAGCTTTGGAAAGACAACAAGGTGAAAAACTATTTTTGACTGACCAAAATTGTCATTTCCTGCTAGCGAGGGGAACGGGTGTTTGTGTGCGTTTGTTGGCGCGCGCTGCTTATACGCGTATGCCCGCGTGCGTGTTGCTGAGTCAGGCGCGACCACTGCTCAGTCCGTTGCTCTCTCTCTCTCTCTCTCTCTCTTGCGCGCTCTATCTCTCTCTCCCTCTCTCTCGCTCTCTCCCTCCCTCCAGTTGTTCTTAACCACCGAGACTTTGTTTTATCCGCCGACGTCATTCATATGGTCTGGCCGCCGAGGCGCGAGGCTGCCCTCTCCTCGCCGCTAATTGTGTTTCCTACCGACTGACAACTTGTTTTGTCTGTTAGCGCATTGGTTGCCCATGGGCGCAGCTGTACACACACACACACACACACACACACACACACACACACACACACACACACACACACACACACACTCTGCTGCTCTGCCGGCTGGGCTGTCCGGTGCGCCTCTGCGGTCGGTTCGGGACGGTATCGGGGGCTCCGCTTTTATGAATGAATAACGAGACGGGGAAATGCGAGTGACCGCGAAACTCCCCAGCAGCAGCCGTGCTCCCGGGGGGGCAGCCACCGATGAGAGGGATTAACGACGGAGCGGAGCCGCGGCTCATTGCGGAAAAGCCGAGTCTGACTGCAGACTGGCGAGAAAAACGCACCGCGAGGGAAACGGGCTCCATAGCGTAGAGCAGCCGAACGAAACCGCGGTGACCACAATGTAAGTTGCTGTGATGCTGCAACTCATTAAGGCATAAGAGGAGGGGGGGTCCTGGTTGCATGCTTTTTTTTTGTGTAGGCTACATTGCTTCATAGGCAATGCATCGCCGAGAATATGTCTCAAAGTGTCTGATTTATTGGACCACAATTCCCTCTCAGGTGTAGCCTATTAGGGCCTTGGCAAGCTTTTCTCAGTCATTTTCAGTGCCATAATGGTGATGCACTGTCTCCGTGATAGACATGAATAATAAGGACCAAAAGGTGCCTTCTCTATACCTCAGCGCTATAGCCTTCAAATGATTGGTTCAAGCCGCTCCAACCACGAGTTGTCTGGTTTACAGGTCCATCCACATCGTGGCTCTGGGCAGCGAGTGCCCCGGAGGGGTCGGGCCCGGGGAGGAGATCATGGGCCAGGGGCAGCTCCAAGGAGGCCTGCTGTGGAGCTACCTGGGCCACGGAGCGCTGGTGGGACCCTGCGACCTGGAGAGCAGCATGCACAACCCGGCCTTCATGGAGTACACCTCGCGCGTGTTCGGAGACGTCACTGTAGTGGTTCGGGATTGCCCCAGCTGGGTAAGAGAGACATGGTGGTGTGTTTGTGTGTTCAGAACAGAATGAGAAAACAGACACCTGTATAGGTTGATTACAGTGTGAATCTTTGCTTTTAATTATTTTTGATCATACATGTGTCCAAACCCTCATTTGCATATTAAAAGGGATCCTTAAGGAGTCATTTATGGTGTTGCTTTGACTCTAACCTTAAAGGTTGTGTGATTACAAATCGGACTTGTTTTTCACAGGAAGGTTAGGGCAGGACAAGAGGGCAAAACACAAGCCATAAAAATGAGGTGTAATTTTGCCAGAGCGTTGTCATTGTGAAAGAATGTGTGTCACTTGACACTGATATGCTGTTTACTTGCTCACTCTGCTTCTGTTTCTCACAAGACAAACAACATTTCAAATTCCAAAAGCCTCTTGCCTTCCAAGGCTGATTGCAGGCTTTCTAAAAAAATGTCTCTAGTTTAAGGAGGACACTATTTTAACATGCGATGCACACGGAAAAAGAATACTGAAAGAACTTTCTTGTTCTTTATGGCATGTGAATGTGAAATGAAAGCACTGTTGTTATTTTGTATCAGCACTGTATGCGTCTATTATAGGGCTGTCTAACTGTGTCAGGGGCGGTGCGGCACAAAGTCTGTCAGTCTAATTCTATGGCTCTTTGTCCTTGTTTTTATTCAAATTGCTCAAAGCTTTCTGAAGTGTTTTTTTCCCCTGCCTAATGAGTTGAATCAGTTTGGTTTAGAGTGAGCAGCTATAGCCTCACTCGGGTCCTTGGGGGTAAAGTCCTAAGCGACCACACTGAGGTGTTTATACTTAAGGAGAGTCAGAGGGGAAGGATTACGGTTATCTAAGGTGAGGGTGACGGGTTGGGTATTCAGACAATTCAGTATGTCATCTGACCTCCTCCTGTTTGTTTTTTGTTGTGCTGTTCTTGCCTTCCCAGGACTTGTTGGACAGCGATTGGGCAAGTGTACGGAAAGTTCTTGAGCAGGCTGACATCCTGGTCATTAAATATTCAGTCACAGACAAGCTGGCCTTCCAGCAGGTGAGGAACGGCTACGCCCCGAGACTCCGCCCGCTCCTGAGGCACTGGGGTGTGCCCGTCATCCTGGTCGCTGTTGGAGCGCGGCTGAACGGTGAGGATGCTTTTCTGTCCTGTGTTTTTGATGTTGTTTTTGAGTTTTAGTTTTGCCTTCAACAACTGGCTCCTCAAACGGTTTGTCATTGTTGTGTGGGAACAATAGAGTTTGAGAGGCTGCAAAAACACAAATGTCTTATCTCTCAGCCATTCTACTTGATATCCTGGTATTTTACGGATGATTTACTGCTGCCTCAGTTGTTGAGTTTGATTGCGGGACAATATTGCGTTCTTCTCGCCACTTTACGAGCCTTGTGTGTCCTCTGGTGTGTCCTCCCAGCAATGAGGAGGAGGATGCTCATGATTAGATCTCCTCTTGGCTGCCTTCATGGGGTCAGCTCACATGCTTGCCTGCTGGAAACGCACCAAAGCGAGACATCAAGTTTATATTTTTTGGCTGTGCAAGCAGACAAGAAGCTCGCCCAGCACTTAAATATACATGAAACTCAAAAGTGCACCAGCAGTTTCTTAGGTGTAGCCTTACTGGAGGCTGCTTAACACATCAGGAATGTACACACATGCATCTGGTACCTCAGTGGGTCTGCATGTGTTTTTGCGCACACACACACACACACACACACACACACACACACACACACACACACACTGACCCTTGTTGAATCCAGATTCCGCAAAGACGCTCATCAAATGCACCAGGTTGTATTTTTAGCTACACACTTTGAGATCCTGTCAGAGCTCCGCTGCACAATGATCACAGTGTAAGTCAAGTCTCTGTCAGAGAGAGGGAGGGAGGGGAGAGAGAGGGAGAGGGGAGAGAGAGGGAGGGAGAGATGTAGACCAGAGCCTTTGTTTGTGTACTTGTTTGTGGCTGCTGTGAGTATTTTCATGCTATCCCCTCATGATTGCAGAGAGCGACGGCTGTGCTCTAAGCGCTTCCTGCTGCTGCTCGACTTTAGACCACCTAAGGCACAGCTGTGGCAGAGAGCCGCTGCAGAACGTGCATTAACACAGCCATTAAACCAGAGCTGAACGCAGGAGCACAGACAGATTTATCCAAGGGCACGCACGCACACTAACATGCCACTGATATGCCAAGTCACCGCCTGTCAGCCGCTCGAACACACACTGCTTTTCATTCCACCTCTGTCTCTCACTCACACACGCTCACTCACTCACTCACACACACACGCACACTCACTCACTCACTCTGTCCAGCTCCGTCTCTATGCCTTTAATTTCTTTTGTTAGCAGTATGATTTATGAAATGCCTCAGTGCTCAGCTGCATGTTGGGCTCTTTCTCTCTTTTATATCTGGTCCTCTCTTCCTTTGGCCAGTCTTTTTTTTTTGTCCTTCAAGCTAATCCCTCCAAATTTTCTGTTGGATTCTGCCTCTTTGGTCCCCATGCACACATGCTACAGGGTGGCTGGTCCTAGTGCACATGCGCTTTGCAGAGCCAATGATCATCCATCTTTTCTGTTGTTGCAATAGAATTCTTCAGGTTTTTTTTGGACCTAGTGAAGATGCGAAACCCATCCAAAACCAAAGAACCAATGACACGACAGCAACCAACATTGCAAAACACTACAAATGGAAAAATAGACCCCTATCTACCTTTTTAATATCCTCATTGGTTGACTACTGTGGAATTACCCAGAAGGGCAAGTCCACACCATCAAAGCACATGTGGCTGTGCCATCTGCTTTTCATGTTCTGTTTTGCCAGATGTGTTTTCTATTTTAACTTTGTTTGTGAAATGTGAAACAAAGTGATTTGTTTTTTTGCACTTAATCCTTTTAAGCACTTAAACATTTTAACAAAATAGGTTTTGAGTGTCATGTTTTGTATTCTTGTGATGCAGTACATTCAATATTTTCTTGTTTGATGTATTTTAGACATTTTGCACAGTATAATACCGCACCGTAACTTCACTGCCTGACCGGTGTCTCTGTTAAATCAAACATGAATCTGTTGCAATTTATTAAGAACTATCACTACATTGTGCACATTTCTTATCTGACTTGTGTCTTTAAAACATGTTTTCATCCATGCCTGGCATGGGCATTAACATTACGGATCTAAATGTATTGGTTCTGAAATACCCTCATTAACTATTGATCAGATTCAGTTATTTATACAGTTTAAATGAGTTCATCTTACAACTGAATTCTCCTCTTCTCTGTGTTCAGATGAAGGCCCTCCATGTACGTGCCCGCTGTGTGCGTCCGACTGGAGCAGCTGTGTGCCTCACAGTGAAGGTCTGCAGCTGTCCCGGGACCTGGGGGCCACCTACCTGGAGTTGCCCTCTCTCAACCACGTCTTTGTGGGGCGCTACTTTGGCAGCGTGGTAAGTGGTCTCTTCACACAGGAAGTGACCGAGCCGTAATAAGAATTCTTAACTTTTCATACTCTTCCCGTTTGTTAAAACTCAGTCGACTCTGCATTTCAGATAGGTACAGCACTTAGTAGAGGAGACAAGGACGGGTAGCTACGTTGGTCTTCTCAGGAAGTTGTTTCCAAAGCCAAGAATTGATGATGTAACAACACTATTTTGGTACCTTGCGTTTTTTTTTGTACTAACGCATGCATTTCTGTGTTGTACAGCTGGAGTACTTCATGATTCAGTGTCTGAAACACAAAGCCAAAGAGAGGCCGGAGAAGAGGCGAGGAAATAAAGTGAACGATCTCCGTCCCCCTCACTTAGAACAACCAGGTCAGAGGATTACTATGGTATCTAAAAACTAATATTGCTTTTATTTTAAGTGGCAGCTATTCATGTCTGGCCAGTGTTAACCCCTTTAAGCTATTTTACAAATTTAACTAATGGAAATGGTTCTTTATATTTAGTAATACATTTAGTAGTTTCCACATTATTAGGACATTATTGTTGCTTTTTGGGCTGGATAGAGAACACTCAATCGGACTGACTGGATTGCTTCTTCTTCCAGCTTACATAGCCATAAAACAAGCTGAGCACAAAGGTTCTTATCCAAATCAATATTCTCTGTTCCAAACTGGAAATAAGAGGACAGACAAAGAGCTAGGTAGACTACTTTTATTCCATGATGTTTGAATCAATTTCAGACTGAGCTCTTTTCAGCACCAAAACACAGCAACAACTGAGAGTTTAGTGCCTTGTTCTGAGGCAGTGATTTCAGTAGTAGATTACTTATTGACCGTGTCTTTAACCAAATGTTCTCAATTCGTTTAGGTATTTAGACATCAATAATGCGTTTCTTTTTTTTCGTTATGTGTTTCTAACTTGTGTGCATAGTACTGAAACTTAATGTTTTTATCTCGGCTTTGAAAGATTTAGTTTAGGGCTGTAAGGTTACGTTTGAAAATGTTTTTTTCTGTCTCGTGACAGAAACCTGGGATATTCAGTCAAACAATACCGACACATTCTTATGTATCCTTTCTCTTTGAGGAACTGGCATCAGAGAATGTTTGAGAAACAGTCAATTGATAATCAAAGCCTTGCAAGTTAAGCATCAACTAATTGTTTAAACTTTAATTGAGTTTTTAATCTACTGGAATTCAGAATTTCAAATGAATTTCGAAACAAGCCCCATTGAACTTTTGTCAAAAGATTTTAGTTTGTAGCAGAATGTAGCTCTATTGTGGACTTAATCAAACTGCCTTTAAGCCAATCAGATTCTGCAAACACAAAAGGCTAATTACGAGAGGAGCTAAATGACTATACTGGACAACGATCAAAAGAAGCTGAAACTGAGACAGTAAGGTTGATTATTTTCCAAAGCTGGAGTGCTTGTCTGTTGCATTTCTGCTGCTTTCCTTTCTCTTAATGCTCTAGTTTTTTAGACTTTGGCACTTTCTTTCTCCTAAATGGCAGTCTGATGGAATCTGCAATCATCTGGTTGTGGTAGTGTTTTATTTGAAATTACATATTTAGAACTAGTTTTGGTTGAAGTTTACAACTTCTTCTACTACTACTGCCATTTCAGCATTTTTCCACACAGGTAATTTTTTTTTTACAAAATATAGCACCTGAAAACATTTAACACAAACTATGTGTTACATATTGATCTGGCCACTTTGCTACTAAATCCAATGCAATGACTGACAACTGTAAGTCCAGCCAAAAAGGCTGCAAGTGCTGGCAGAGGTATTGGTGCTTGTCCAAAGCTACTAAGTAGCTTATGTACTGTACTTATGGGGAAGGTTGCATTAAATATGACGTTCACTGATTCAAGAACAGCATAATTTTCACGGCCAAATCTGAGCGGTCATAAAAATGGAGATGGGGTCTACAGAGGAGCGGTATGTATGAAGCATGAATAGGAATATAATTGGACAATGATTTGTGGAGCCTCACTTCCTTTGCTTACCTGCTCGGTGCTTTTTTTTCACTTTTTATTAATCTGAATTCATGAATACATGGATCATGAAGCACTGTATTTTTTCTATCGACTGCAGTATTTTTCTTGTATTCACAGTTTGCCATAACTTCTTAAAATATGAACCTTATTTAAAGTGTTTTTATCACTAAAATGATCTAAAACATAGCTAGTGAACGTCAACTTTCTGTCTTGCTGTGTCCCTCAAGATTTAAAGAATCAGAAACAAATCCATTGATGAACAGACAGACATGACGATTTCTCCATTGCAGGTTTTTCAGAAGCGCAAAGACAAACACATCTGGAAGCGTCTTTTCTAACTTAAGCAACAGAGCAGGGCACACCGTGACATTGGTCTCTCCTTTAACTCTCTCTTTCTTTACCAGAAGATCTCACTACACTATGGCCGTCACTATCACTCTCTCCACATACCCGCATGCACCCCATTTATCTCATTGCCAAAAAAAGGGAAATCTCTAGTAGAAGTAGACACGGTAGATAAAAATATATGAGTACACCAAACGTGTAAATTACAATTTTTTAAAGGTGCTTTCAACAAAATGCATCTGGAGTTTTTTTTACTTTTCACTTTTTAAAAATCCAGACAAGCTGAATTTCAGCAGTGATTGTTCATTAACGCAACTCATCCTATCTTCCCCCTCTTCCCTCCCTCCGTTCAGCACGTCTCCCCCCCATCCGAGTAGAGGAGTCCAGCTTCTCCCAGGACATGCAGTGGTTGTTGGAGCGTGGCGTGCAGTTCGCCGATGTGGCTTTCTACGCCGGGGACTCTGGGAAAGAACTGGGGTGGGCGCATGCGGCTGTGCTGTGCGCTGTCAGTCCGTACTTCAGACAGCTGCTCCTTGGGCCCAAGACCAGGTAGGAGAGATATTAGCTTTTTCACAGGACTGAGCTTAACAAGCTATTCACCAGCTGAGCCTGTAGCCAGCGGGGGGCTCAGCGCCGTCTGCAAACTCCTCCTCTGTGTAACTGTGATGTTGTGCTGAGTTTCATCTCTGGTTGGACAGGGAACGTCCTCAGTCGCGGTGTGTTTGCAGAGAGCGGGATGGAGGCCCACCTTCGCTGCTCTCCACCTGGGACGGGGGGATTATTGACGACATGCCACGAACAGAGGGGCACCTGACAGGACGCCTCTCCCGTCTGGTGGTGAAGGACCCCCTACTGTGTATGTGCTTGTGGGAGACTCTCATGTTCATTTATAGAGGTAAAAAACCACCAGTCAAGCACAGCACACTCTGATACAACTGAGAAAACCATAAATCTGCTGTTTTGTTTCTTTTCCAGAAAATTAATTTCCAATTACCCTTTTTATTACCCCACCACTTGTGTGATGGTAGCACTGTGTAGCACCTTCACTGACTGCTGGTACAAAAGATACATGAATATGAACACACTGATGTTGAACAGCTGTAATGTTTACTATCTTAATTTAGTGGTTGTTAGCATGCTAACATTTGCTAACAACCACTACTCTACCACTTGTTAGCAAATGCCTTTTTTTTAAAGACACTTTAAATCTTCAAAATCCTCTAGATCTACTGACGTATTTTTTATCTTTTATTATATATATATAATAAAAACCAAAGCAATGTAAAAAAACCTAAAATATGACAACGCAGAGAGTAAATCATAAGTAAATTCTAGTTAATGCTGGCAATTTTTGTATTTTTATTAAAAGCTGCACCAACCTAAATCACAACACAGGAGAGCAACCTGTCAGTTGTACAGGAAGTGCCAACTAGAGAGTGGAGATCAGAATACAAAAGTGTCTCCACAACAGCAGCCAACATGCACTTTGCCCAGAGACATCTCGACTCAATCTGTTTGCGCTCATTACACTACTGCACATGAATTCTGGGAAATTATGTCCATCGCACTTTAAAAAAAAAGCTTTCCTGCTTCGAAGTGCTACAAACTGCTCAATTTATTGAATTTCATTCATCATTAATAACCTTGTTTTGGTGATACTTTTTTGCATGTTGCTAATGACAATGGCTGGTGTTTCAGCCGTGGTGCTCCCTGTTTGTTGCCATATTAGACGGACTCTGCACATTACAACTGGAGTTTAAATACAGCTTACAGAGCTGGACTGACATTCACAGCATGGAAACTCCATTCCCCAAAAGCAGTTGCTCTTTTTCCAATGATTTAGATGTGATGATTAATGTCCCCCGGCAGCAGAAGGTAGTTTGCCTGCTATTGGATCTTATCCAATGTTCCATTATGATGAGGAACAGAAATCAGTCAAATTGAAAGTGCTTGATAGTAAGCAACTGTAGTATTTTAATCTAGTGCCTGATCATTCATCGTGTAGTACTGTGATCTCACACTGCTGTTTTATTTGTTCCTTTATCTCCACCCAGCTCAGTTCTATTAAACATGGATCGGTACACGAGCGACATCTTTGCAGAAATTGAACTTCCATCATTTCGATGACTGATTTGTTGATAGAATCCGACTCGGTTACAGTGAACCTCATATCGTGTAAAATTAAGAGTATCTTATACAAACTTCACCTCAGAAAGATACAGGCACACGCAGGCGTAAAACATGCAACCAAAACATTTGCAAAATGTGGCACTTGCCTCCAAAATGTTCTCAGATCGCGTTAAACAGTCACGTGATATTCTCCGCAACATTAGTGCCATAATGAAAACCTTCTCGGTCTGCGACTCAGAGTCTGCAGTGCTGTGCTTGCCGCTTGTGCACACCAGTGCTTCAACGCAGGCTGCATGTCGTGCAGGAGTCCTTATGGCAAAAAGCTGTGCTAACATCTGATTCATGGCCGCCTCTTAACATGCATGTGAGCAACACTGATGTTCTGACACACTTATACACACACACACACACACACATGCACAAACTCATAAGCTGAGTGTGTCTGTGTGCTGGTGAAGGGTGAGTGGAGAAGGGAAGAAGATTATAGGGTTAGACTGAGTTTCTGTGAGTGACTGTATGAATAAGAATAAGAACGGCAGCAGTTGAAAGACGGAGGCTGCAGTGTGTATCTTCACACACACACACACACACATACACACGCACGCACGCACACACACACACACACACACACACACACACACACACACATTTACAAGTGTTTTTTTCAAAAGATGGGAGGAATATGGGAAAGTAAGGAGTGGAAAATTGTGTGTAGGGTGCAAAACCAAGGTGGCGCGACGTGAAAGAGGGGATGGAGTGTTTAAAGGAGCTGGTGGAGAGTTTGGGTGATGGGCACCAGAGCATAGAGTTAATGTGTGTGTGTGTGTGTGTGTGTGTGTGTGTGTGTGTGTGTGTGGCATGGAGAGAATAGCGGAAAGAGGGGAAAATGTGTTCATGTGCAGAGCAGAATACGAATGTCACGTTTCCATAAAACACTGCAGGGAGACATTTGTTAAGTCTTGTGTAAAAAATGACTAATGTTAACCTTCAAAATAGAGGGACTGATTGTACGTTTAAAGCAGCTGACCTCACATACAGTGTGTGTGTATGTGTGTGTGTGTGTGTTTCTGTATTAGTGTATTGTCTTGATATGCCTAATCAGATGTGAATATGTGCCTGCTTTGCACACAGAAATATTGGGAGTACAGTGAGCCAATGCTTGATGTTCATTTGCAGTAAATCCACAACAAGCCGTGCTTTGCATTCTGAGAGATAGGACGAATGTTGTCTTCCCGCAATTCAATTCCACTTATTTGTCCGTCGTTGCTCATTTTATTGGCTTAGCGGAACTAATTTCCATAACAATATCATGTTTCCGTAAACGCACAGCGTCACACTCATGGTTCTTATTCCACGCTTGGGTTTTTTGTCACTCGAGTGTGTGTGGACAGTCACAGAGGCTGCGACTTTGTTTGTGTGACGCTAACACTGTGAGACTCTGTCTCCTTGCGTAGTGTGCTGCAGATTTATTGAGTTTGTCACTTGGTTGCTATTCTGCGTGTGCATGTTTAGCACATGTATTATGTGTGCAACACAGATGAATCACATTGTGTGCTTGTGGTCATCCTGGCCTTTTTTTAGGGTCAGATGTTAGACTACAGGCCAGTTGTTTTTGAGACGACTTGGGGAAACATTGTAATTTAATTTCCCAGCAACTGAATTTAACACAAAGTACACTGCTCTATGTCCTTGTTAGGATTAAGATTTTGAATCAGCAATGTAGTATGAAATGTAATTTCGGATGAGGTGAAGGAAAGCCTCCAGGAAGTTAGTGGTAATCTGTACAACTTGTTCTCAAAAGTATATTTTGTTTTGTTTGTGTAGGTGGGTGAGACACCAGCACTCAAAACTTATCTGTGAGATTATGTAGAAATGATTTAAGCATTTTTGCAGCGTTTGCTTTATGTCTATTCCATTTTATCCATCCAACACATGAAAGCATCTCTCAGTGTATCCAGTTGTGTTATTTGGTGTCTGGCTGCGTCGTGTGTCGGCACCACAGCTCCTGAGCTAATCTCTCACCCTGCCTACGAGGTGTCTGTGCTTTGCAATGTTATTATCCGGCTCCGCGTGTTGAGGTAATCCCTCTATCAGCCCAAATACCGTCATTATGAACTAATGATGAGATAAATCCTGCCCAGTCCAGCTCCCTTCTTCCCTCAGCCGTCTGTTTATGTCCCAGTGAGACAATTTGTGCCATCCTAATCAAGCTGCAGGGCTGTGCAGGCTTTATAAAGGAGTATACCAGCGAAGTGATTAAATGCAGCTGTGCAGGGTGAAGAGTTTTACTTTGTCTCATTGACTATTTATATTTCACATCCTTTTTTATGGCAAATTACTGTCTATCACAATCTAAAGGTCTATTTTCCTATAAAGTGCTGCAGGGGATAATGTTCTTTTTGTGGCTGATCCATCGTTCCCTCGACAAAAAGCCATTTTGATTATTTTGGATTATTGCTGAAAAAAAATCTCTGTGGTTAACACAAATTTATGATATTTACATATTTTTGTCAGCAATATAATTAGAAGTACAAAAATGCTAACTCATTTCCAGGTTCATTCTTTGAACACTTTTATTAGTTTTTTGTGTATCTATAATTTTAAGGAAATTGTTTATGACCAAATACCTGCACAACTAATGACATTCACATCAGCTTTGTTCGAGTGTTAGCATGCCAACCCTCTAAACTAAGATGCTGAACATGGTAAACATTATCTGCTACACATCAGTATTCAAGCACCGCAATGTTAGCATGCTGGCGTTTGCATTTAGCTTAAAGCACTGCTTTGAAAATATGTTTACATATGTTTATGCTATATTTGTTACATATATATTGATATATTTTATTTGTATGGATTGGCAGGATAAGCCATCAATTTACTGGACTATAAATGGAACTATAAAAAATTTAAGTAAGACAGATTTATTATGGCCACTGGTGTGTTATTTGAAGGCATTGGGTCACTATTTCTGACATTCGTGGAATCTGGACAGGGTGTCCCACCCATAACCACCGTGGGTTATATAAGCGGACACATTTTTAGAACAAGCCAACTTTGTCAAAAACAGGCCCTGAGGGTTCAGTGTGTAAGGTGTGTGGGTGTTTCAGAACCCAGTGCCATCTTAAAAAGAGTTTGCCTGTGTATTTCTGTAAACTGTACTATTGTGGGTCCAGAGAATCAGTGTGTTTGTGGATGTTTTTAGGAGCGTGGGAGTGGGATCACCTTCAGGAGGCCCTGGAAGAGAAGCTGAAGAACTCACTAGCTGTGGCTCAGCTTATGGAGCGCATAAGATCCCTCATTGGCAAAGACAAGGTGAGGTCTTTAATGTTTAAAACGGCCTCTCTTACACACACACACACACACACACACACACACACACACACACACACACACACACTCTTCCTAAAAATCACATAATCTTGTTTTAAGACTGGAATATTGTATGGTGTGTATGCTTTAACAGTCCTCCCACCAATAGAGGTTAAATATCTATAATGTGTCAAATCTACTATTTGAAGGTATAAACACATGTTTTTGTAGTTGCAGACTAACAGCAGCTTAATTAGCAAGACCTCGTTTAAAAACAGCGCAGTACTAATCTGGCTATAATTAGCATATTTACATAATTACTGCCCGTATCCCCTCCCAGATACTTTGGGAATTAGGACGAAACAAACAAGATATGCTCTTAAAGGAGCCAAAGCACAACACAATATCTGTAAGGAGTTCAGATTGGACATCAGCCTTAAAATTCCAACATTTCCTTAAAAACACCAGTGTCACATCTGTAAAGTATTGTGTCCATCTGAAAAAAACTTAAGGTGGCTCTGTGTAATAGGCGGCAGACTTTAACATTTAGAGAGAGATCAGGAGACATGACATGGCTGTGTCTGACAAGCCTTTGGCACCACCATGCATAGCCCACCAACCCATCTGGATAGAACTAGGTCTGCTACCTGAGGCGGTGTAGAGGCGAGCTGACACACCGAGAGACGGCTGGGCCACTTTAACGCGATGAGACACCCTAATGTCCTGTCGTGATTTGATCCTGTCCTCTGCAAACACCTCCGGGTCCTCTCACTTTGCACAGACCGGCTGAAATCTTCCATCGAGCTTTCCATAAGCTTTGCATTGATTTACAGAATCAAAGGGGCTTGATTCTGTAGCTGCCTCTACTGAAGCCTCCGTGTGTTTGCTGAGAGCTCCCGCTGCAGCAGAACAGTGTGAGAATATGAAGTCCTTTGTGCTTCGGTTGACTGAGAAAGGTCACGCAACGGTAATGGGATGCTTTGACGACATCCATTTGAGGACGTAATGCGACTGCGTGTGCACATACACTGCAAAAACCAACTGACAGCCGTGGTCATACTACTGATTTTACCTGCTGTGCACTGCAGTCACACTGAATACACATTTGTCACATGATGCATCCTTTGAATGCTTGAAATGACCAGGAATGTGTAGATAAATAGACAGTTTGGACAAGCGTGTGGTTCCCGGTCTGTTTTCGGTGTTAGCCAGTTCCGTCATGTCGTTCTTGGCATTGCAGTTGAAGCGTGTTTAGGTAGTGCTGTGTGAGACTGGCAGAGAGGTCATTTGTATTCCACAGCGGAGGTGAGATAGACGTACAGAATGGCAATTGTGCCGGTAACTAGTACCTGACATCCTGCAGAGGAATGTTAACTCTCTCTACGGTTCTTTTGGCTTCTTCTTCTTCTGTGTGTGTGTGTGTGTGTGTGTGTGTGTCTGTGCACGTAGGGCCCCAGGGACACACCGAGCGCCCGGGCAGCTCAGCTCGGCCCCCAGACTCTAGTCAACCTCTTCAATTCTCCTCTTTACTCCGATGTCATCTTCATGGTGCAAGGTGGGTCAATGCTTATCTGTTCCACACATTTACAAATGCATGCACCGTCACACAGCAGAGGAAGGTCATATTTAATTAGCAGTGATTGAATTATGATCTCACTCCCGGGCCTGGGTATCCATTCGCAGGCAAAATAAGATAAAGCGGTCTGAGGGACGGGCTGCCTTCCGGTCCTGCTGGGATTTATCTCACCAGAAGCTCGTCCAAGCTCAAATGGAGAAATCTAGAAATAATGCCCTAAAGCATATCCTAATCAATAGTTCTCTCATAAAAAGAGCAGTGAGCTTTTTTTGTCCTTGCACCTCTGAGCTTTTTAAACTTATAAATATAGACTTAATGAATATTTTGGTGCATTTCTGTTTAGTTTTTTTTGACTTATGTGCTGAGTGTAGTGAGAGCTGTCAATGGCTGTTAATTGTGCTTCATGACAGCAGTTATGTCAGGACTTGTGCCCAGACTTTTCATATCATTAGTGTCCCGGTATTTTACATGGTCCATTATGACAGACACTTTTAACAAGTCAAATTGAATTAGGTTTGTGCTCTACACTTCTGTGATGAGAAAAAAACAGATCTATTGGTGACATTAGGAGCCTTCGACCTTTTGAAAATTATTCAAAATGTGTATGTGTTTGAGATCATCTCCAAACGTTTTTACATCAGAGATGCATTCTGTTACTATCAGTCAACATTCAATACATAAATCATGAATAGTTTATACTGTCAGGCATTTCACTTCACAGCTCTTTGGGACTTTTCTAGACGCTACTCTGAAATTCTAAACCTAGTTGTTAATTTTGCATGTCTGTGTGTGTCTTTGTCTGTGTGTGTGTGTGTGTGTGTGTGTGTGTGTGTGTGTGTGTGTGTGTGTGTGTGTTTAAGGGAGTGTATTGCCAGCCCATCGAGCAGTGCTGGTGGCACGCTGTGACGTCATGGCGGCCATGTTCAGTGGGAAATATGCAGAGGCCCGGAGCCGAGTGGTGCCCATCCACGGCGTCTCCTCAGATACCTTCCTGTCTTTCCTGGAGTACCTCTACACTGACTCCTGCTGTCCTGGTGAGTTTACTGCACACAAACTCAGACGTGTACTCAAGTACACCGCTGTGACCACTACAATATTACAATAACTTTAAAGCTGTTTTAGGTGCCTAAAAAAATGGCACATAAAACTGCAAACACATTGTCAACTGGAGCTAAATATAGTAAGAAACTGGCCCTCCTCTCTTTATCTTGAGCACTAATTAAACCCCGTAGCAGATTTTGTATGGCGTGAGATTGTCTGTTGCAGAAGGACAATGGACCTTTGATGTCATTTTATTGTGCTACAGGAATATGCACCACTACAGAACACTCGAGAGAGGTGCAGTGGTGTTTTCCTCCAGGCGTTGCTCACTGAGCGCAGCCCAAAACAAAAGCACAGATGACAAGTCCCATCAACCATCTGTGACTGCGACATGCTGCCAGTGTCAGTCTCAGGAGGCTGGCGGAGAACAGCACCGGGCTTAAAATTCAATTAGATTTAGTGATGACAAAATCAAACCGTGGCATCACTGCTTCATCTGCTTTTGATGGTGCAAACTCACAGCCCCAAATGTGTTGTTGTTGTTGTTGTTGTTGTTGTTTTCCCCTGTCGCTATCTGTCACTTTGTGCGCTGCATTTTCAAATTGATTAGTGCTGATCATTCTCTCTGGTGATGGAGATGACGTTACATTTTTTTCGGTGTTCCTACAACCTTAAAGTTACAATAATTATTATTTGTATTCTACTTCTGAATCAAATTCTGAGTATGTATTATGAAAACTTATCTGATTCCATTGAAAATCAACTCTCGTTTCTTTAGTCAGACAAACCAACTAATGTTCATGTTGCGTTGTGTCTGCTAACTATTTAACAGGTTAGTCAAAACAATTGGATGAGCTAAAATATCATAAAAGTATGGAAGGCCACTATAAAAAAGCTTAGTAAAAAATGTGTTTGTTTTTTTACTTTTTTTCTGCCAGCAAAAAAAACCCATAACATTTTTTTGCACCAACACTTTTGCTGCAGCCATCTGTAACCATATAACTGACCAGATGTTTCCAGTACTCACAAAATTATGAGATACTTTAACACAACAGTCATAGAAGCAGCTCTTTGGCAGGTTACCCTACATTTGACATATAAATGGATTGTGAGTACAATTGCTTGCTGTTTCACGTGGGAGCAAACGCACCCTTGAATAGAATTTTAAGCAAGAAGCTAGTCTGGAGTAGAAGAATAAAAGCAACTGGAAAACATCTGGTCAGTGTTATGGTTACAGTTGGATGCACCAAAAGTGTTTTTGCTGGTGGAAAAAAAATGTTTTGCCTGCGGAAATGGGCTTCATATCCATATAAAAGCCTTTTGCTGTTTATTTTTGTCTGCCCCCTAGTGGTACAAGATTACTTAATGCAGCTTTGAATTACAAGCTTTTTGCAGTGTGTGTGTGTGTGTGTGTGTGTGTGTGTGTGTGTGTGTGTGTGTGTGTGTGTGTGTGTGTGTGTGTGTGTGTGTGTGTGTGTGTGTGTCTTGTTGACATCGCAAGTCATGCCTCCCAACTACAGATGATTACTGCTTCAAAAAAGCAAAAACACATCAAGATGTTACAGTCCTAAATGAATAGATAGAGCCGTAAACTTACTTAACGTAAACATACAGAGTTAATTACAACACTGTCTGTCATCTTCCCTTTCAGTATTGTTACATAATGAAGCTGCTGAATAGACAATGTAAAGGCTCAGAATAATCTGTCCTGAATAACCGGCTACTGAGAGCTGACAATCCCCTTATCTTGTGGCATGAGATGTTTTGGTAAAAAAAAAAAAAAAATCATGAAAAAACTCAAAAACCAAACCCGTAAGATCGGGCTTAGGTACATGGAGGGTAAGGGAGCTTTCTCCAGAGATACAGCTTCAGGTTGAGTCAGGGGAACAGCAAATTAAAGCCGTGAAGCAGCTCCGGAGGCTGCAGCCGCTGCACTGCTGTTATGTAAGAGCTCAGCACTCAAGGGCAAAACAAGGTAACTCCAGCAGTAGCCACACAAAACTAAGGTTGTGAAATCAAAGGAGGGGTGCTGTCAGAGTATTTCACTCATGTAAATATCATATACTGTACATACCATATGATGGTGGAATACATTGCTACGGCTCATTTATATGCTGCAGTGTTTATAGGAGGGAGTGAAGGATATTGAGGGTTGTGTTTGACTGAATCAAGTAACATCAGGAGTCATTCGAGTTGACATTTTGATAAAGGGATTGGTATTACTTTATTTGGCGTTTGTTGCACGAGTCCGTGTAAGTAAGTCATTTGACATGACTATGCTGAGTACAGTATGACTTAGTCATAAATACATGAGGTTTGTGTCAGTATTATGTTTTCTGGCTAGATTTGAAGAGATAGATTCTGTTCATACCATAAAATAGTTGTTTTAGCATATGTGTAAACATCAAGCAGACATGAAACTATATTTTGAGCTGTGCTTCTGGCCACATGACGAATATACGGTCAATATTCACTCTCCTTTTAGCTCCATTTTGGTCTCCACCAACTCCTGAGGGAAATATCTGTCTCTTTCACTGCCAAATGCTCCACAATGTTCACCAACTAGTCTCTAGCTGTGTCTGTGGGCAGGTATAGTGTACAGCTTTTTGCTCAAAACAGCTGC
This sequence comes from Cebidichthys violaceus, assembly GCF_023349555.1. NCBI lineage: Eukaryota > Metazoa > Chordata > Actinopteri > Perciformes > Stichaeidae > Cebidichthys > Cebidichthys violaceus. Next base: position 2,949,877 of record NW_027176428.1, on the reverse strand, counting down.
CTGCTGATGTTGGAAGCTCAGTTGATGAGAGCGGCAAGAGTGAGTCAAAACTTTAAAATTGTGGGCCATAAAAAAAACAAAAAACCACTGAGCTGAAAGAAGCTAAAATGCTCATATCTACAGTATAGAGATGAAGGGAACTGCAGAGTCGGGTAATCATTTTCTGTGGGTTCATCATTACAAGCAACACCTTTAATTCTCTGTAACACATTACTTTTTATGCCCAGCATTCAACCATGTCAATGCACTTTCTACCCTTTGTTTGCTGTGTGTGCTGTAGAAAAAACACACCTTGTGGTTTATTGTCATATACTGTTTAAAATTGTGCTGGAAATAGGCACACACACGATGCTTTTATGATGATTATGGTTGTTAAAAGCTTCCTGTGGTAATCCCGATGTTGCTCTGTTCAAAACATATTTGGACCACTAATCATAACGCTTTGTTTACAGAAGCCGCTGAAATACTTTGGAGGCCTACCGGCTTAAAAATGTTGCAACTACTCCATAAATCTGTAATTAAAATGTAATCTACACGACGTTATAACAATGCATGCATACAGTAATTCTTAGTGTGTGTGTTTGTGTGTCCAGCCAGTGTGCTGCAGGCCATGGCCGTGCTGGTCTGTGCGGAGATGTACCAGGTGAAGCGTCTGCAGCATCTGTGTGAAGTGTGTGTGTGCGCTTACCTTCAGAGCATGCCCAGTAGAGAGCTGTCGTCCACGGGCATCAGCGTGATTCGACTGCTCCGCCGAGCAAAGGTCAGTGCTACTTTTGAGCAGAGATGAATTGAGAGAATACACACACCTGCAGGAGATGGCTCGTCTGTGTAAATGAATTACTATTTCATTAGAATAGGACATTTTCTGCAGCTTTCAAAATGCTAATGTTTATAGAGGAATTATTCCTCTTTGCCCAAAAAAATTGCCCAATGTAATTTCTTCAGTGTCAAGCTTAATCTTTTACTTGCAGTAGCTGTAGGCCTCCATCCACTACAGATATTCATGGTTATGTCAGAACGCATTAATTCTCAAGAGAATTGTTGCTATTTAACATAATGTGTGTGTTTGAATTGATTCTCAGTGCCACAATGCAGAGCAGCTGTATATCTGGCTCCTCCACTTCATTGCCAACAACTACCTGATCTTTAGTCACAAACCTGACTTCCTGGAGCTCTCAGGTTAGTGTTTTTTTTTTTTTTTCTTCTTTCAACAAATTCAAATAAGCCTTGTAAGTGATGGCTGTGCAAACTAAAATTGCTGCAGAGTGAAAATGAAACTGCTGATTTCAACAGTTTGAAAGGCGTCAGATTTCTTTTTTTGAAAATGATCAAGTCAGAATGCCTGCAGGCTTTTGAGGATCTGTTCTGCTTTTCCCCACAATAAATGTAGACGAGGTTCTCTGTCTCAGATAAGTGCTGCCAATGGAAGGCTGGTTCTCACTTTTTTGTTAAATGGTCAACTAGTTTGTAAAATATAGAGGTGTAATGAAGGTGTCCATCAATCACTTAATACTAATAAACAATAGTAATCATGTTGGTCACCTTTTGGAAAATAGAAAGTTAGATCACTTTCTATTTTTGGAGGTTTGACAACAACATGGTTTTAGAAGCCTGTGAAGACCTCTGCACTTTATGCTATACTGCCATATAGCACAATATGGCATGTTATGTTATGTATTACACTGGATGCAATGCATCCTTGTAGCATTCTTAATACCAGTTAATACTCTGTTATTTTAGTCACATGCATTCGGCACATACACGCAGTTAAAGATTAACAGCCACATTGCTCCGGTTAGTCGCAGTTTCACATTTTATTGACAGCATTAGTCAAACACACAAGAATGGTTTAAGGTCATTGGACGGGTACTTAAGGGCACAAGAGAAGTCAAAAGGGAGAATAAGGCAACAGCACATGATGGATAGCCGTTGGTCTTCTGTTGCTTGTTGGTGTAAACAAAGTCTTAAGACTATTCGGCCGTGTTCTTGGCAGCAATGCAAGCAGTTAAAAGTATGTCTTTCTATGAGTGTGTGCCAGGCACAGTAAATATAGTTGTGTTTACGGTGGATTACAGTTTATATGTTTCTGTGTTCCAGAGGAGGAGCGCGAGCAGGTGGAGAGGCTACGCTGGCCGTCCAGAGGCTACCTGCAGGAGCTCAGCGAGTACCAGCAGCGGCGGCGCAAGTTACGCAAGTCCCGCTGCATAGTCATGTGACCCCCCCACCCGGATGCCTAGAGAGCGGGGGAGAGCAGAGGAAGGGAGAATAAAGAGTGAGATGAGTCATCAACACGTGGAGGGACACTGAGAGGTCACAAGACTCAACCAAAAGGACAACGTTGTTGTGCACTGCTGTGACACGCCTCTCTTCCCCCAGAGGAATGACTGTGCATCCTTTTGCGTAATGACTATTCATCACGGGCAATACAAAATGACTGATCCTTGGAACCCCAATATGAATTTAAAACAGCCAGCTGGCCCCTGTGAAGGATTATATTTCTACTGGCCGATGCAAAATGGTGAATATCTACTCGGAACAGTGACACAAAATGGCTCCATCACGAAATACAGATACATCTGTTGGAAAACAGACCGGGATCGTAAAGACTGTTTCAAACTACCATGATGTGACTTTGTTTGAAAAAGCAGGAAGGAAACTGCTCCTGCTCTTTAGGATGTCTGCGTATCTTCTGCACATTGGACACAGGACTTATTCGTCTTAAATTAAAACCGTGGCCCATGATGCATCTGTGACCTCTTGGATCTAGAAATTGTGAACGTGATCACATGCAGCATTGCTTAAGCTGAAATAAGTCTTGAGCCTCTAACTTCTTTGCGGCTCTGTCGGTATTTCAGGAGAACTGATAATGCTGCTGGTGGAACGTTCATGATCATTTTTATCTGTCGTCTGTTTAAAAAGCAGACGAGCAGGACCAAATTCATTACAATTCTTGTATTAAGATTCTTTCAGATCTATGATGCAACATCAGTGAGTGTCTCGCTGTCGGACTGATTTTATTACCATGTGAGATGAAATACATTCTGGGCGTTGGCTGTGTCTCAAAAAAAAAAAAAAAAAAAAAAAAAAAAAAAAAGCCTTGAAATTAAATCGTCAAATTAAAACTACACATTTCCTGTATCAAAAATCAATTACACCAAATACAGAACAATAATCAATGTATTTTTTTTAATTTAATTTAAAGCCTGCAGCCTGGACTTTCACACCACTTCCTTTGCAGGTTTATATGACATAATGTTGAAACTATTCCGTATCTATTTGCAATAACACATGATAATGGTCTGTCTCTGTCACATGAAATGGCAAAAGCCTTTGGTAGCATTTATGTGGACAGAATTGGTATAAAGATTTAGGGAAAAACAACCATATCATGAACATAAGTTGGTACACTAAAAACCACAATGCCTCTGGGTGGATATACAATATTTATTTATCCTATTTTTTTAATTTCAGAGGTTGTTTTTAATCATAACGAGATTATGATTTATTGGTGCTGCAATTATTTTTGTAAACTATACTGTATGTGGACATGATTATGACATCATACATTTTTTTCATTTGGAGTAGAGACTACTGGGTCACACTATTTTACAGTCTACTGTTTCACTGATATTTACTCCAAAAAGGTGCATGATTTAAAAAAAAGTCCACAAAATGAAAGCAAAAAGATCAATAGTGACATTTTGCAGCTATTTTTCATTTAGTGGATCAGGTCATTAACAGTCGACAAACAGTACGTAACTGTATTTGTATGCTGTTCTTGCAGCACTTAAGCAGAGGAGTAGCAGCAGGCTGTGTATATAGTACAAGAAAACTACCACTGTGAGATTTTGACAGTGTACAGGTAATATCAGTCAGTATTTAAACCACCTGGTGTATTATTAACCTGCCGCTGCACCAGAGCAATCAGTGTGTGTCTACTAGGAAATCCTCAGATAAATCCCAGTCTACTCCTAAAAAGAAAAAGAGTAAATAACAGTTGAAAGAGTGGACTGTAAAACTAAGTGTACTCCAGTGCTGCATCCACACCCAGTGTGTGGAGACACACATGAGGCTCCACTGGGCCAGTGTTGTACAGACTGTAGATAACATGACGTCTGACTTTAAATAAAGACATGTTTTAGAATGAACAAACTACAGACTGGATGAATGTCTGCGCTCTGATGTGTTTCAACATTATTGTCCAGCATTTATTTTTTTAACCCCAGCTGGTGCTTCTTCCTCCCCATCCCTCTGGAAACTCTACCCGCTTCATAGTCAGATGACATATTGAGAGAAAACCCAACAAAGTGTCGAAATGAGCCCCCACAACCGCTTCAGTGCTCCACGCCAAAGATTCTCCAAACTCTACTGGAGAGAGAAAACAAGGTTATTGTTGGCCTTTGCCTGTGGGTCAGGCCATTATCGGGCTGATATCCGATGGCGGTATAACACCATTTCAGAATCTTGTATAGTTGTTAATTTGGGTTGAGATCTGGTGTGAAGGTCATTGCATGGGATTACCATTGATTTCAAACCATGTAATGGAAGCATCTGCATTCATTATGTTTCATTTACACCCATATGTACATTTCCTTAAGGACGTGATGAAGCGTTGGCCTGCGGCAGATTTCACTCACGTCTTAACCACCGAGCAATTACTCCTAATCTCTTTGAGCACCACCTCGGGCATCTTATTTTCTTTTAATGTATTTATTTATACACTAATTAGAGCTTGCTGTTACTAATGTATGCACTTAATGACTTGCTTTGGGTCTTCTGAGGGGCTACACCCACCTCCTTTTCCTTGCCTGCTACTACAAAGGGTCTCCCTATTACCACAGCCACACACTCCCATCTTTCACTTTGCACGAGCTGGTGAGTGTGTGTGTGTGCAGGTGTCCCGTTACCTGGAGGTCTGCAGCAGGTCATTGCAGGGCTCCAATAGACTGCAGCATGCTCTCCAGTTTGCCACTCTTGTGAAGTGCCTCCACGTCGCTGCCGCCTCCAACACACTCCTCACCGATGAACACCCTCGGGACCTACATTCAAATCAATACAAGAGAAGCAAGGGGTGCTACTGGTCAATATGCAGTCATCGATTATTCACTGTTGTGCATGGAGATGGACAGCATGGCGATGTATACCACCAGATACATGTGTGTGTTTACCAGCAGAAATTCTGCCATGACACCATGATATCCACCATCTGGTACAAGGCCATTGTGGGCAATGACAGAAACAATAATTGGCCACTATTTTGACAGTTGTTTTAAAAGGGGAAAATCTGTCAATTTTATTCTGTCTCATCTATCTGAGTTGGGGATATATTGTGAAAATTGCATGCAGTTCTTTTTGGAGTAATATATAACTATAAATCATGCTGAAAGAGCACGAGCCGCCAATAAGCCCGCTGCGTAGGCACGAGAGAGATCCAGCAGGCCTTAACGGCTGTTAGAGCCGGCCTATTTTCACATTTGACTCGGTGAATTAAAAGATTTATTTCGACCAAACCAGAGTTGCTGATAGTTGGAACAGTGGAAAGACTAACCAACACATGTAGGGTGAGTTTTATTTCATTTCTGTGCAGTTTGAATGGAATACGAGTCAATAAGCTACGCAAATTAGCCCGTCTTAGTTCGGTGTAAACTTGAATTCGGAAGGTGGACGGTTGTATTTCTCTGTTTCGGTGTTTGACTATTTAATTTAACAGTTTGTTTGTTTACTTTGTTTATGTATTAGACTACAAGGGATGTGCTCATGTAACTAACTCCTCGATGCTTTCGCAGTCAACATAACGTTAGTATATACTGGGGACTACATTTCCCATCAGCATTAAACAGCCATATAAAAAGGTGGCAAACTTCACCGGAAGTAACTTTGAATGCACAAATCATTTCCTGTTCTAGCTTTCTAAACGTGAAGAATCGCTGATTTTCCGTATAATTATTTGAGTACATTTTTTATTTTCTATATTTTGAGATTTGGACTGAGCATTTGGGTTTTTGGTGATTGATGGGACTCTGTCACCATTTTCTTTATCTTTATAAAGTTAACGGTCAATTGATTAATGCCGTTAATCCATTAATGTCATGGAGAAAATAATGAGCAGGTATATTAAGAAATAATCGAGTTGCAGTGTGATACATATAATATAAAAGTTAAAACTAGCATCACCTCGACCAACTAAAACAAGAAAATGCTGCTTTCACATTAATGCATGAGTAATATAATATACAATGATATATAAGTAACGGTGGGCATTTTTACGCATCGAGTTATTTGCCCCCGCGACCCGATCCCGGATAAGCGGACGAAGATGAGATGAGATGAGATGAGATGAGATATTTTACTTTAGCCTGTAATGGAGTATTTTGAGTGTGGTACTACAGTACTATGCTCATTTTACTCAAGGAAAGAATGTACAGTTGTGGTCAAAAGTTTACATACACTTGTAAAGAACATAATGTCATGGCTCTCTTGAGTTTCCAGTTATTTCTACAACTCTGATTTTTCTCTGATAGAGTGATTGGAACAGATACTTCTTTGTCACAAAAAACATTCATGAAGTTTGGTTCTTTCATGACTTTATTATGGGTTAACAGAAAAAGTGGCAAAATCTGCTGGGTCAAAAATATACATACAGCAACATGAATTAGCAATTTTGGTGACTTAGAAAGTTGTGTCAATGAAATGAGCTTCATAGCATGGCCTCTTAACTTCTTGTGAGTGATTATGAGTGACTACAACTGGTGACTTCTCTGAGGCCATTTAAATAGGGCTCATTGGATACAAACGCCCACAAACGCTACAATTGGGAAAGTCAAAGGAGCTCAGCATGGATCTGAAAAAGCGAATCATTGACTTGAACAAGTCAGGAAAGTCACTTGGAGCCATTTCAAAGCAGCTGCAGGTCCCAAGAGCAACAGTGCAAACAATTGTTTGTAAGTATAAAGTGCATGGCACTGTTTTGTCACTGCCACGATCAGGAAGAAAACGCAAGCTATCACCTGCTGCTGAGAGAAAATTGGTCAGGAGGGTGAAGAGTCAAACGAGAACCACCAAAAAGCAGATCTGCCAAGAATTAGAAGCTGCTGGAACACAGGTGTCAGTGTCCACAGTCAAGCGTGTTTTGCATCTCCATGGACTGAGAGGCTGCCGTGCAAGAAGGAAGCCCTTGCTCCAAAAGCGGCACCTTAAGGCTGGACTGAAGTTTGCTGCTGATCACGTGGACAAAGATAAGACCTTCTGGAGGAAAGTTCTGTGGTCAGACGAAACAAAAATCAAGCTGTTTGGCCACAACGCCCAGCAATATGTTTGGAGGAGTAAAGCTGAGGCCTTTAACCCCAAGAACACCATGCCTATCGTCAAGCACGGTGGTGGTAGTATTATGCTGTGGGGCTGTTTTGCTGCCAATGGAACTGGTGCTTTACAGAGAGTAAATGGGATCATGAAGAAGGAGGATTACCTTCAAATTCTTCAAGATAACCTAAAATCATCAGCCCGAAGGTTGGGTCTTGGGCGCAGTTGGGTGTTCCAACAGGACAATGACCCCAAACACACATCAAAAGTGGTAATGGAATGGCTAAATCAGGCTAGAATTAGGGTTTTAGAATGGCCTTCCCAAAGTCCTGACTTAAATCCCATTGAGAACATGTGGACAATGCTGAAGAAACAAGTCCATGTCAGAAAGCCATCAAATTTAACTGAACTGCACCAATTCTGTCAAGAGGAGTGGTCAAAGATTCAACAAGAAGCTTGCCAGAAGCTTGTGGATGGCTACCAAAAGCGCCTAATTGAAGTGAAAATGGCCAAGGGACATGTAACCAAATATTAGCACTGCTGTATGTATATTTTTGACCCAGCAGATTTGATCACTTTTTCTGTTAACCCATAATAAAGTCATGAAAGAACCAAACTTCATGAATGTTTTTTGTGACAAAGAAGTATCTGTTCCAATCACTCTATCAGAGAAAAATCAGAGTTGTAGAAATAACTGGAAACTCAAGAGAGCCATGACATTATGTTCTTTACAAGTGTATGTAAACTTTTGACCACAACTGTATACTCCCTCTACCACTGCATATAGATATAACTTGACGATTCTATCCATATTATTCACTAGTCTTCTTCACTTCACTTAGTTCTTTCATCAATCATAAATGTAACTTTCTGACTGACTTTCTGGTTTTGCTACATAGTCTGTAAGTGAGGTAAGTGGGTTTCTGTGTGCGTAGTTCCTGCTGCTGACTCACGATTGATTTCACGATGCTGAGTCATTTACGGATTACATGAGGAAGTGTAGCAAAATGACTTAATAACAGGCAAATGTTACATTAAACATTACAAACCATACATCCGGTTGTTTACAAAACCGCCATATATCGCCTGTGGTTAAAATGACTCACTTCTTTTAATTCCAAAGTCGGCCTACACATAGTTGTACATCTACAGTCTTAAGTTGTAGATAAACACGTGTTTTCAGGCTGTTTAAAACGACACTATGACAAAGTCAACTTTTAGTGTTTACCGTGCGGGCTCCGGTGAGTTCCAAGAAGTACTCCTGCATGTTGCTCATGTCGCCGCGTTTACTTATATCTACACACTCCAAATGTCCCGGCTTGAATTTGTACTTTGACAAAACCTCCTTGGCCGTAATGCAGTACGGGCACGTGGGCTTAATGAACAGCACTACTTTATCTCCCTTGATTTTAGTTTGCACAAACTGCTGCGCCATTTTAAGTCGTCCGATGAAGTGTTTAGAAGATGAAAAATAAGGGTATCAATGGTGGAGAACAAAGATGATACCGCTTTCTTTCTCTATCTAAAGATGACGTAAGAGGAAGCCACCCCCCTCTCTTCTTCTTAAAGGGATACTTCACTCTCGTGCATGCGCATGTAAGCGCGTGCACACGCTAAGTATTTTCAGAGATGGTGTGCAATGATAATTGGATAGATGACTTAAGTTATAAAGTGATACAATAGTTACTACCACTAAAGATCAGGACGATGGGCAGATCTCTTTATTTTACTGTTCAGATGTGGCTCAACTAAACCAGGTTGTTTGCATTTTGGATAACAGTACTGCAGGTGAACCATGCAATTACCTAACCAATGTACGTTTTACCAATCACGTTTAATAATTGTAAAATGTGAGTCATAATGAACTAGTGTAATATTCTGCACCATACAGTAGTTTGCCAAAAGGTTCATAGGCTACTGGTGGAGCTAAATGTTTATGTAATTCCATTTCTAAATGCAACCGTCAGCGTTAATTATCTGTGTGTGACTGAATACATGAACGACTTTAGGGACACTAAATTAACTGGCACGTCCTCAATTGGATAAGACACCTTAACTACTTCATAGATCGATAGCAGGCGGTGCTTCTGCTCTATTCTAGGTTTCTACATATCAACTATTTCAAATGAATGAAAAGGTAACCACAAAGACCATACAACAAAAGACTTTCCAGGTAAAACAAAATTGATTTTTATTGAAATGTCTTGTACATTTTCAGCTAGGCAGGATCAGATTTCACCCAAAATTCACTTGTTTTTAGGTGGTTTCCTCATACCTAAACGCCCCCGGCAGCGTTTTCAACTTCGTTGCTTCCTCATTAAGACTCGATCAAACCTCTTCCCTCCTTCCTCTCGCTACAATGAGTCAAATAATTCATGTCAATCAGACCCAATTTAAGTAAATTTGCCGTTGATAAAGACAGAGATGTTTGGAAGGCTGAGAAGAGGACACACACTTGATGGTTAACACTTTAAGGCTGCATGTACAGCCCTAGCCTCCATCAGTCATTTAGCTGGAGCTGCCTGTTTTGACTGCTAATTCTGGGAGATGACCATTGCAAGAGGGGGAAAAAATAAACCAAAACACTGACCCTGTAGACCTCAGCCAACGTGTAACTCAAGTAGAGCCTGAACTCTTGTGGACATTTTTTTACTTGCAGTTGTGACACTTCCAAGATACAAGTGCTGCTGTTCTGTCCAAAATAACTTGAGACAAGTTGAGCCAGGTGTGTAATTATGTTAAATTGATTCTGACAGCTGCAGAGACAGACTGTCTGACGGAGTGCCACAACCAAAATATGTGTGAAATAGAATAGACCCACATTTACTTAAATCTGTTTCTGGGGAGTTCTCAATATGGGACACAGACTCCTACATGTCCACACCATCCGAATATATAAATCAGACCAGACTGCCGAGTCAGCACTTTTCAGTTGCTCTTTCTGTGGGGTCACAGTGACTCAGTTCTTCCTCACATCCCAACATGTAATGATTCACATATTCCAGTATTAATGTCTCTTAAAAATTAAGCCCCAATGAGAAATTTTACTCCATGGATGCAGTACCAGAAAAATATTTAATTTTTGGCAAACATTCTAACACAGGTTTGTAAACAATTTTCCCTTGTTGAAATAAAGACTTTTCATAGAAGCCATTCATCCATCCATTGAACTAAATCCATCTCAAATGTTGAAAAATAATTGAAAAAAAAATAAAATAAAATCTTTCACTGCTCTGCAGAACTCAAACTGAGAATCAAATACATTTTAAATCGTAATACAGATTTGTCCTCTGGTGGATGACACGTTTTCTTTGCTTCTTTCTAACAGAAACTGTTTGCCGCTGGATAACGCTGAAGAGGAGGGCGCAGTCCTTCACCAGGAGGTCTAGAGATGAACCATTCTGAAAGATAAGGATATTTTGTACCTCTTCAATTAAGATCAGGTACTGTTACTCCAGCCAGGTTGATCCTGAGTGCTCTGGCTGGTCAAACACTATAGCAGCTTTTTTTGTTGTTTTTCATGTTTCTCACTTTTTCTCCACATTTCTGTTTTTCTTACACCTGTCACTCCACATTCTCTCTCTCTCACACACACACACACACACACACACACACACACACACACACACACACACACACACACACACACACACACACACACACACACACACACACACACACACACACTTTGTAACACTCCTTTCAGACTTTACATCCCTTCCTTCATTCAGCTCTCCGACATGCACACGCACACACATCCTGTTTCCAGGCAGTTATAGTTCCTTTGTGTAGCCTGTGGACCCTATGGGTCGGCCCAACTTGACGTTTCTGGGTGTAAACACCTTAAGGCACCCATAATGCACCATGGACACTAAACACTGTTGGTGCCAGGAATCCTGCCCCCTACTGACAGGGGGGTCATACTCCTTTGAGTTACCCCACCCTCACCAACCCATGTGGCCAATACAACTAAATTTACAATTCATGCACACATACTGTTGCTTCTCAAATCGGCTCAATTGATTTCTCCTGCCCGTCTCATTTCCTTCCCTTTCAGCCTCAAACTCAACAACAGTACTGTGTTGAAGCAAGGTAATCCAGTACAGTTTTTAGGAAAAGAGAGGAAATGAGGCAGGTGAGACATCTTTGCCAAATGAGATGACATAATGGATCTTGCGTGCAAAATGGCTTCACAAAGTCAAAACACATAAGGCCCGCGGTAATTTTTTTGCATTGTTTTCAACAAAAGTTAAACAATATATCATCTGCGGACTCTTCTTTGCACTACGAGTCCCAAAATAAATAGATCTCCCTCTTTCTTTTTTTTTTTTTTTTTTTTTACTTAAATACAAGTTAATATTTTCTCTGATGCTCAAAAATACTTTTTTTGTTCTTTTTTTTTTGCCTGAAGATAAAGTCCTTCAAAGATTAGAAGAGTTGACGTTTTTTCCCCACAAACCCCTTCACACATGCAGGCTGCATCTTCCACCGGTCCAGTGGTGTGAAATTCAAAAAGGAGCCCAATTAGAAGAAACTTAGAGAAAGCAAAAGATGGGGGGTAAAAGTCAAAGTGAGATTTTTCAAGATTGCAGGCAACAATGAAGCCAGTGGAATCAAAGAGAGGAAGAGGAGCAAGGAATGAAAAAGGATGATGGGGGGGGAGAGAGGAAACATGGTGGGGGCTGTTGTGGAGGCAGTAACTGAAGGGGTGTTAATAAATAACAGCCAGTTGGACACACCCTCCTGGTTTGACACTCCGTTCTCAATACTGATTAGTGAAGATGTGCTGCGCTCTCAGCACCAGGCCTGGGCTCTGCGCTGGTCAAAATCAGCTATTAGCCGCTTGATGTGGGCCAACTTGTTGTGCAGGTACTCGCAGCGCTGTTTCTCCTCGTGGTAGTTGGGGCTGTGCTGTAAAACAAAACACGCACATAATATCACCCGAACAGAAACCACAGCTGTGTTTGACAGAAAAAGTTAGTTAATAGTAAACAAGCATCATCATAAGACAGAAGTCTGTAGAACTACTCACTTGTTTCATCTTTTTGTACTCTTTCAGGACTTCTTCTTGCACCTTCTGTAAAAATATAAAAAATGATCACTTTTAAATATAAAAAATGAAATACCTTGCATTCACTATCTTTGTAACAGGAAAAAGTGTTGAAAATGTTGTGAATGATACATTTAGCTGATAGAGACATCAAAACTTAAAAGTGACATCTTTGCGATAACTTGGCGGCTCTGAATGTCTGATGACATCGCACACTAAACGAATGTGCTGCCTTGTGATTGCAGATTAATTGTATTTTCTTTGTCTTATCTGCTATATACCAGGAATGGACAAAATAATAGGAACACTATTAAGGAGACTCAATGATACTATATCGAATTCTTCTATGATTCTGGTCCATTCCCAATCTTCATCTAATAGAACAATTTTAACTAGCTACCTTTTTTGAGAGTTCATGGAATTGATGGTATTTGCCTTTTAAAATGACAAATCCACCGCTCCATCAGGATTATAGCTTTGTTTGTACAAAGCTATAATCTTTGTACAAACAAAGGCGGCGTAGTGTATCCCGAGTATGTACGGAGGCATTTATGCTCTATGCGCTGCATTAATCCCACATTAAAAAATGTCAGAGGGCGTACAAACAAAATTAACTGTCAAGAATCAAAAAGACAACGAGTGTAGCCCAGAGATAAGCCCAACTCTGTAGATGTAACAGACAAAAGCTATAAACCAACCTCCACAATGCAGAGGAGGGATTGTAATTATCTGTAAACTCATATCTCATATTCATGGACAATTTTATTGCCTTTCTACAAGCCCTGTAATGAAATAATTAAAGTATAACATGCATTATAACTAGTGCTGGGCAATGATTACCATTTTTAAATCACATGATTTTTTTATTGTTATGCGCAAAATTCAATAATGAATTCAAAAGTAGTGTATTGCGCACTTTTATTTTAAAAGTACTGCTATATGAACAAAAGTGCAATAACACGACAATATGTATTTTGATATTGTCACGTTTGATCCTGTAACGAGACGATCGCCAGACGAGACAGCGCGCACACACACACACACACACACACACACACACACACACACACACACACACACACACACACACACACACACACACACACACACACACACACACTTGTGTTAAAAATGTCCGCTTAATAATAAAAAAAAACGAAACACTGCGTTAACGCACGATAAAATAATTGTCAGCGTTAATTTTATTTTAATTTTAAAATTAATGTGTTAACTTGCCCAGCCCTAATTATAACTAAACAAAAGGTTGAATATCCTGTAAACAATTTGATTTGCCAGGCAAAATATTTACTCAAATGAAGATTTTAAAGACCTCCTGTTTCTAAAACATTTAAAAGCCAATTGCCCTTCTTTGTATAAACCCTAGACATGTTAATAGTGCTTTGTCACAGTCACGTGATCGCACTCGCCACGTTAGAAAAAAAACAAGCGCCGCAACCACTATGCGCACCATGCGCCGGCTGTGATAACGTAACTTTTCAGCATGTGGACACCGGCATTAGTACAGTGTATTCATGCTGACCTGGTATTCTTTGGTGCCGGGTGCCAGCTTCCGGCACTTGGCATCCAGCTCAGTGAAGCGGCGGGTGATGTTCTCCACGCGGGCGTGTAGCTGGCGGTACTCATCATACTCGGCATTAAAGTCGTCCTTGTAACTTTGCCGCTGGTCTATGGACATCATAGGCATGTACTTCCTGTAAACACAGGAAAGGAAATTTAACTGAATGATTCTTTTGAAAGTCGTGGAATAGCAAACTTTCCTTGTTTTAACATACACCTTGCTAAGGCCTGTAGTCTTTAAAGAAAGGTGAAAATCTTGTTTAACAACTTTTGGAGCTTCTCTATTTGTGCAATGGATCTCTGCACTCGTTACCAGTTACATGAGAAGTGAGAAAACAGCTGTTGGACAATACCAGTGTGCTCAAATGAAACATTTGGGGTTTTTGCTGCATTTCCTGTGTTCTCATTCTCAAGCTTGGGTCTCTTCTCAATGTCCTGTTTAGTCGAATGTTTCAAATTGTGAAAGGAGAGACCTGAAAGGTGAAGAGGGTCACGCTGTGGGACAGTACATCAAGATTACTCACACTACATAGTCGGGCGTCTCCGCTGTGGGGGAGAATTCAGTGGATTGGACTGGTTTCTCTCTATCTGAAGGGCCTGAGGAGAAAGAGGAAAGTGTAAGAATGTAAATACTGCACTGACAATGAGGGCTGACTGCTTGGTTGGTCGATATGCTGTCGTTCTACCGAATAGTCATTCGTCAGACAACCAATTACTTTCATAAGCAAAAAAAAGAGATTATTAATACATCATCTCTGGGACGTGTGTGAGAGAGTTCATGGCCTTAATGAAGCGTTACTTGTTTTGCTGCTATTCAGCAATAAAGAACGTCATTTTAACAATTATTTAACCTAGATGTCTCTTTACTGGTGGGATGGGTCGTAGGATATTAAAAAAAAAACCTGCGCATAAATTCTTGATAAGCTGTTAAGGGTGAACATATCAGAAGTGTCATTCTATATGTTTTGTCTGATAAATATTCAAATATTTCGGTTTCTAATATAACTGCAACCCATCACTACAGCTCATTCCATATTCACACACACACACACACACACACACACACACACACACACACACACACACACACACACACACACACACACACACACACACACACACACACACACACACACACACACACAGACACAGACACAGACACAGACAGACAGAGAGAGAGAGAACCTCCCCATATTTATATATCTTATAAATATGGGGAGGTGCTCGCTGGTCGCCTTTGAGTCCGTTATCATTTAGGCCGAAGTATACAATGATTAGGTAAAAACTTTAATATGTTGTAAATAGCGTTTTATGTATATTTATAATTAATTTAGGGTACAGGATCAACGCCTCAGCGTGTTCAGACAACATCCAGTACATCAGTGTCATTAAAGATCCAACTATGTGGTTTGGTGGGATGGAACAGACAAAACAGAGATAAACATCTGTAACATGGTGAGCAACAATCCAACGTCAGAAAGATAATTTGGCTGGAAACTTGGACAGCGAAGGTATGTTAGTCACAAGACATACCAATGCTGCTGGTGCAGTGCACCGGAACAAAAAACTACAGACTATCCCGAAAAAATACCGAAAATGTGGTCTGAGCGCAACCCCTAGACAACCACATGTACTCAAGCTCATTCAGTGTTGATATAGATCAAAGTAAAATTGATTATTACACCTTATAGAGATGTCCCCTACACTAAATGACAACACACTGATTAACTAATTGACAAAGTAAACCCTGTAATAAGTGAAATGAAAGAGAACAAAATGAGAGCATGGAAAACAAATACACACAATTAAATATTTAAAAATGTGATGTGCAAGCTGGAAAATGTTCGACAGTAATTGGAACGTACGGTCATTTAAGTGATGCCGATAGTTAATAATTTCATGAAGACAGGAACACACCTTGATCTTTGTGAGGGTTTTTGTTGATAACTTCTCGGTTCTCTTCTTCTGCACTGCGCTTCTTTTTGGCTCTGCGAGTGTCTTCGGCCGGCTCTGCTACACTGGGAGGACTTATGCTACTTTTTTCAGTCCGTTTCCCTTTGTCCCTCTCTCGATCCTTATCTTTGTGCTTCTTAGTTTTCTTTTTGAACTTCTTGTTGGTACTGCTGGACAAGGGAGGGCTGGTGATGACAGTGGAGGTAACTGTGAGGGAGGTGCGAGGAGGAGGGGGAGGAGGAGGAGGGGGAGGGCTAAGGGAGGCGGTTGGTCTGGGAACAGGGTGCCGATAGTGGTCCTGCAGGGTCCTGTCAGAGGAGAACGGGCTGGGTGAAGGGTCTCTGCAGGAGGAGCTCTGGTCCATCGGCAGGTCCTGGGTGCCGCAGCCCTCCGGGGTGCTGGGTGAGTTGGAGTTTGAGGCTGGGCTGGGCTGCTGGTGGGAGGGTGCTGGGGGGTGGGACGGGACGGTGAGATGGGTGGGAGGGCCAGAGTTGACGTTGGCGGGTAGAGACGAGCGTTTAGAGCTGGGGCTGCCCTCGTCCTCGGGGCGGTCGGAGGAGGCGGCTGGCCCACGGTTGCTGAGGTGGGAGATGCGGGCTTTCTTGGGTGCCAAAGGATCAATAAAGTCAAAGTCTGCCTGGCGCTTCTGGAAGAGAACACACAGGACCTATCTGAAAAACTGCATAATTCACTGTGGGGGTGTGTGTTTGATGGTGTGCATTTGCTCAGATACCTGGGGGGATGTGGGGACACCGTCTTTGGGAGAACTGCTTGAGGAGAGGGTCTCAGTAGGAAGACCTAGTTTGCTGTTAAAGGAAATAGTGTCATCAGAGGGGGGCATGCAGTATTGATGTAAACTTACAATCCATCCAACAAAATCAGTAAACTGACTGCTTTTTCTGTACTAATGCAACAGAATTCAAAGCACAGATCTCTACCTATAAGGCATTGTGTCAACGCACTGTATTTATATAGGGTAAACTGAAGAACATGAACCCCTAACATTATTGCATTAAACTGTATAGTTGTTATTTTTTCCACCCTGTCTTATGTCTAACATAAGGTAAATAATTTATTACTGTAAAAATAAAACCTACTTGTGTGCTACATGCACTATTGTTAGACTTAAAAATGCTGAACTATTCCTTTAACATAATCTGAAGGATTGAAAGGTACCAGTTACACAAATAGTAGGATCCACAGTAACCAACATTACAGTTATATATATTTAGACCGTCACACATTAACAGCCACCTTCAGCCTTTATGAACTCCATACAACGCAAACGCTTTGTTCGTTCAACAGAGTATGGATTTAAGCTCAGAAGGAAAATAAAATGCTCAACAGGCCAATTTATGTACCGAGCCAGGATCCGGTCGACCTGCGACTTCTCATCTTCAGAGTAGCCGGGCCAGTCTCGCTGAACGGCACGATAAACAAAGTCCTTCAGTGAGTAAGTGTTGTCTTTCGGGTTAAGGTTCGCCACCTGTTTAGTACACAGAGACACACGGTTAAAAGCATGAGAAGCATACATGTTCTGAAACTTCACATTTCCTGCGCTGCCTAACATCTGTGCATGCAAATAATGTTAAAGAATTAGGGGGCTTGTTTTATCATCAAAGTGAATGAATGAATTTCCTCTGACAGATGTGTATCTCGATCTCATTTTTAAAAAAGGCAGGTAAGAACATGAGGAATACCAAAAAAAAAAATCAGCTGTTTAGATACAAAAGTTAGCACTTCTGGATTTTTCTGTATGATGGAGGATGTGTAAATACTGGGTCACTTCTATTCTAAGTGGCATTCTAAATATTAACAAGGCATATTTTAGCATAAAAAAATTGACTTTACCTGTTGCAGGGTGGTCCCCAATGAGTTCCGGTCCTTCTGGTTGATACCGTCCCGCTGCAAACGGGCCAGCACTTCCAGCTTCTTGTAGGACCTGAGCGCCAGCAGGTGGATGATGCGGTCCCTGAATGGCCTCTGGGAGACGGGGTTATTGGAAAGGCACTTGCGAATAGTGTTGGCTGGGTTGATGGGTGTGGAGCGCTTGCGCTCTGGGACCACGTCCTGACCCGATAGCGCCGGCTTACGGATATGGACTTGCTTTCCTAGAGACGGAAAGTAAAGACAACGTTAAAAGCCTCTTTTCCCTCGCAGGGAAGTTCATCATCACACATTTTTATGTTGTCACATATTTGCTCAACAACATTCCTGCCTACTATCTTCATCTCACTTACTACTTACCTGCAAACATCACTACCCATCCATGAGAACAATAAGAGCTTAAGTGTGTGGAGTTTGATTCCACTCAACTCTTAAAGTAGAGCCATTCTGCCATTAGTTCCAGATGGCCACAAACACGGCATACTTGAAGCCAATAAAATAGGACCGTTTCCCTAAAGAGCAAGGGAATGAGACATGCCAGGAATATTTGATAGACTGAGAATTTAGAAACAGCCAAATCGAACCCAAGCTCACAGCTAATCTCACATTCTGCTGCAGCAGAACTACAAAATATTAGGAGAGGCCTGTTATGGCTGCATGCTCAAGGACCTCTCGTGTTTGTGATTACTTACACTTTCTCAAAACACCTTTTATTGTTGGTTGTATACTGAAATTGACTGCCTGCTGACACCTTACTCACTACTCTTAACCAGCCCCCCTGCTAGTCGGAGGCTGCTAACATCCAAATTATGATTGGCCGGTCAGCGATCATGGTCCATCAGTTGAAAACCAGGCCGTTTTGATCTGCAACCAGTAGATTGGTGCATCTCTAGCACGTTAAAACCAGTGTAAACTTAGCAAAAAATATGCGTTTGAAAATGTAAACCTAGTAGTGTGGCTGTAGGCTTAGAGCAATGCTGGCTGGAGGTGTGAGCTTGTTGTCTAGTGACAGGTGAAAAGATTATGTAACAAAGTTTCCTCCTTCTGAAACAATCAGTCTGTACATGGAGAACAAGAGTAGTAGCACATAGAAGATTAAATGCCACTGATTTCAGGACGACAGGGGTTGTGTAGCTCTCATTACAAGATGCAGGTTACAAAGAGGAAGATAAAAAAGGTACAGACTGTAATTAACAGCCTGTGAAAGTAAGAAGCCCCCCTTTGCATTAGTAAATAGGGTGCTCGCTGCAAACCAGCTGCTACAAGCTCCTGTCCCACCCCTTTTGTCTGCTGCTCCTCTCGTTTCCCAGTTTCTATCTGGGCCAGTTATATGCAAATGTTCCCATGGGCCCCAGAAAAACAGGCCTGAGGAGGTTTTATGTCATGTAGAAAATGTGAGGACTGAGCTAGACTTTGATTCTGGTTTAAACAAGGAACTCTTTGACAAAAGGCTTAAATCCTACGAACTAGTTTGGACTATGCAAGCTGAAAAAAAGTATTAATTGTTTTGTTTTTTAAGACACTTGTTTGATTAGGTCATCCCACCAATCAAGACAATATATAAATATAAATATAAAAATGGCAACCATTTGATATTTCTTAAGAACTGAAACATACGACCTGAGGCGCACCAATATTTTGGGGACAGGAATTAAGGACAGATTGAATAAGTTTTTTTCATTCACATAATAATAATAATAATAATAATTTTGTCTAAAAACCTCTTTTCCACTGTGCTAAATTGCTTAATAGACATTTTAAAGGATGAAGATAAAACATCATTAAACATGAATTAAAGAACTTAACAAAAATCATTAGAGCAGATGTTTTCACACAAGCCAGATCGGTGAAACAATAAAGTGGTACATATTATGGTTTAATACATTTTGCATGTGGGTAAAAACACCTTTTTAGAGCCACCAATCTGGACAAGTACTGACGGTGTGTCCATTTTTATTTGTGCTCTATAATAATCCAATCTGTTTTAATTAACAGTAACCTATTACCTTTTTATATAATATTGCATCTCTAGTGGGGATTGACATGAAAATGAAATATTTTGTGGTTTGTTAGACTTTTGATTAACAGACCATTTTCACATGATAAGAGGCTGAGTGAGGCTAGTCTTCTTTTGTGGTTTCCATTACTGGCATGCACAGTTTTTCTTTATCATATTATCATCGTCCTAAAAAGATGCTGAAAATAAGACAGGGAAGGAAACGAGAGATTACATCAGCAAGTTGTTTGGTTGCAGATCCCTTGCCCTACCTGCTCAGAGTTGGATAAGACAAAGGGATGAGGCTGGAGAGAGAGTGACGAGCCAAATTAGATTAGAAAAGATTACTTTTTCTCTTCAGCTTGTGTGACTCAAACCCAGGCACTGTGGGCAGGAAAGTTGTGCTCAAGTGTATGGGAAACATGAAAAGTTCTGCTTGGTCACATGTGATATGTGCTGAACAACAAGCGGCGCCTGTATTGAGACACTTCTAGTAGAATTTTGGCAGGCTGTGTGTCAATAAAACAGAAATAGCTTCTACAGCAACCTTTGGCCCTTATCAGTCAGACTGCTAATCTGAAGAAGACTGAGATGGCAAAATGGCTGAATCAGCTGTAGCAGTGGGTTGGAATAGGGTCAGGCCATCAGTTTTCAGTCCCTCAAAAAAAGGGAACCAAGTTTGAAAAGAGAGGAAAGGTATCGCTAAGACGTAAAGCTACACTGGTGTCCGAGGATCCGACCTGGCATCTGACTGTGGCCCCGTGCAGAGGTGAGACTGTAGTGAGGGGCCTTACCTCTGTACCGGCCCCCAGGCTTTATGACTTTGGTCCCACGTTCGCGCGTGTCCTCTGCGGCCTGGGTCATGCGTTCCCGGGTCACCTGGTAGGAATCATTGGTGGCACACACCGTGACCTTGTCCTGTACCGTGCCCAACAATGCCAGGTGTGAGGCCCCTGAGCTGGAGACAAAGAGACAGTATGAGAGGATGTGTGCGAGGCAGAACGGGATTACCTTCTAGCAATGTGTAGTAAGACAGTAACAGTTGATTCAGCTGGTCAGTGATTACCATTACCTCGACACATACTGCTGGATGCAGTCAAAGCTTCCCTGAGGGTTGTCCTTGCCCACGTTAGACAGGTAAAAATCAAAATTCTGGAAGGTGTCTGAGGAGGAATCTGTCCTGGGAAATTTAATGCGCTGTAAGAATTCACACACACACACACACACACACACACACACACACACACACACACACACACACACACACACACACACACACACACACACACACACACACACACACACACACACAAGGGAGAATAATACAAGTTATAGTATCTATTCACATCTGAGAATTTGAGATAATTAATTGAGACGAGATGGAAAAACAAATACATGTTAATTTATCACTATGAAACTGCCATATGCCAAACCACCATCACATATTGTACAGCGGCAGGATCTACATCTGAGCTGTGTGGTTGTATGTTTGAACAAGGGAGCTATCATGAAACAAGGTCTCTTGAGGTTTCAGCAGCTAAGGGGAGGCCTTATGGGAGTCATGTGCATCGTGGACCAACAAGCAATGCAAAACAGTGCACTAGTATGTCATTCAGAAGGGTCTGAAATCTGTGCCTGAAACCTGAATGAAATACTGTGTACAGTACTGTTACTGCTAGTACTCCTACTAATAATAATAATAATAATAATAATAATAAAATTCTGGTGACATAGATAAGTGTAAACTGAGCAGTAGTTGAGTAGATGATTAACTTAACCGAGTCAGAAAGACACTTGCGTGGGGCCGCCTCAACAAATACAACTCCGCACATGAAAGCGAAAACAGTAAATAAAGGAATTGATTAATTACTTCATAAATAACTTATTAATGGATGCCAAATTAAACTTCCATCTTACAACCTGAAAACAGATATACGGTTTTATTTAATGCACATCGGGTATTCACAATACAATCATGTGACCCTTGTCTTGGGGGGGTTACTTACCCCTTGGAGTCCCTTGAATTGTATCGTTGGCTGCAAAGAAGGTACATTCTGAAAGTGAAGAGAAACAACTGTTTAAGCCCCACTAACACTTTGGAAATGTAAAGGATTATTGGGAAAGCAAAACCAGTCGGTTACAAAAAATAGCTACATTCAGAGTCTAGAACCTGCAGAACATGCCACACCATTTGACTGATACTCCAAAAATGTGGTTGTAGAGACAGGAGAGCCTGGGGGTGCTGTCACGCCAAGCATACTTTAAACCATCGACGATACATCTTCTATTAGATGTTGCACTTAAACATAGCGTTAAGAATACAGCCGGCAGCAAGGTAATAACTGACATGCACATGCTTTCTGTGCCTATGTGAGAGAAAATATTTTTTATTCATAATGCAAAAGGGGTAAATCTGAAGAGCCAACATTGCAGAAAAACAATCTCTCTCATTTCCATGCGGCTGAATCTGTTAGCAGTATTGTGCTATGTCAATAAGAATTGATAGTAAACGGTTATTTGTATCACTGATTACACTGCAGATCATTTTATCAAGTGATGGATTGTTTTGGGGTCAGAAAATAGTAAATAAAAATGAGCATGACAATTCTCCAAACCCAGGTGATATCAATCGCTTGTTTTCTCTTAAACCTAAATACATTCAGGTTACAATTACATGAAAAACCAAAACAACAAATCCTCACATTGAGAGGCATAGGCTAGGAAATGTTAGGTGTGTTTACTTTAAAAAAAAAAAAAAAAGAAAAAAAAAAAAAGGACAAATGAAATGATTACAATTCAATTAGCAACAATAATTGCTGGCACTAATGGCCTGGCTGCAGAAACAATGGGTAACTGTCAGCCCCAAATACTTGATGACAGTCCACTGGCAGCCAACATTAGGGCTTGGTCTCTACAGAGAAACCAGTCAACTTTACCTCCATCTTCTTTTTAAGTGGTTCAGAGGTAGGCGGAAAGAATGTTCACTTTTATCTGAACACAAGCAGTGGAACACTCAAATACAGCAAATATTTTTGAAGAAGATATTTTTGAAATGTCTTTGCTTTGTGGAGGTTTGCAGGTTTGTGGAGGTGGCTACTTGAAATGGAGTCGACGGCCACAAATATGCCGTGGCTGCTCTGATGCTGTATAGGTCAGGATGGAAAAGCACAGGACGTGTTCTTCACAAAGCTGAGGAGCCAGTTGGCTAGATCATAGACTTCCAAAAAGTTGAATCAATGTGTTTCAGAGGAATTTGCATTTTATTATTAACAGCTTCTCTGCATTCTTGGAAAGTAGAATTATACTTGCTAGCTCATACTAGACACGAGATGCAGATAATCTCGGATTTAATGTGCGTTTCTTTCAGACTGAAAGAACCATGTCATGGTTAAAGCTAAGGTACTCCAAGCCACTGACTGACTCCCTCCCCCCACTATCTCCACACACACACACACACACACACACACACACACACACACACACACACACACACACACACACACACACACACACACACACACACACACACACACAGTTCTGATCACATTTCACATCACCACAGAAAGACAAAGATAGCCAGCTTCCATAGTTCGATGACTGGTTGAGCTACAACACACATTACTGAGAGGGAGAGAGAGAAACAAAAAGCAGGCAGTTTTCGGCTGCTCAGTCAGCAAGAGATGGCAGGCTGCCGTTCAATGCAGCGCACAGACCAACATTACCACATCCAATAAGGTTGTAGCATGGACGGTCACAAAAGAATTCCTTCGACTTACCGATGATTCAGTTTGCCAGTTTGACACAAACTAACTTAATCATTTCAAATTGTGATCCATATGTCAATTCGTTATATGGGGCTCACAGTGAGCAAAGGTTTCATATACTGGTGTGTGTAGTGTGCGGCATAAATACAGACACACACCATGTGCCATAAAAAGCTGTCACAGAGACCTCTGAACAGTACAGCCCCATACAGTGCATCATGTCCTGAGCAGAGACCTAGGCCCAGTCAGTAGGTTATGTAATGCCGTTGTTGTTGGCAGACTTGAGGTCAGGTAACTTGGTTTCAGGCCTCTGCAACCCAAGACTGCAGAGGTCCAAATTAGTTTACCTTTGTAGCACCTCAACAAGATTATGCCATTTGTACGGTTCAAGATTAACAAGTTATATTTAATCTACACAGGTATGCAGTGAGCTATTAGCGCACAGTTTCCAAAAGCCTCATAGTCACTGGTGGTGTCAAGCTCAGTGGTGAAATGCAGTACACAGAGCTAGAAAGTACATGAATACATTGTATTTTTAACAAAATGACATGATAAAAGGTACCATACAACGTTATTTGCAAATGCTGGTCAACTCCTCTCATGCAGCTTGAAGTATCTGAGGGCATGCAAAAACGATTTAAAGAACTTGTCAAACGAGCTCAAACTAAATATTTGTACTGTGTAAACCTTTGAGGCAAATACTCAAAACGTACACATCCTGTAGCTACAGTGTGATAGCTCGTTTTAAATCTAAGTTAATTAGCTGTTACGGGATGGCTTCATACCATTGCCAGGATGTGATGTGACGTTTTACAACTAGCTAAAACTTCTAGCCATATGGTGAGCTGACCAGTCATCGACGTGCGTGCGCCACTAACTAGCTACTTATCAAGTCAAAGTTAAATTGTCCTCAACTTATCCGTAGTTGTACACCACCCTCTGCCATATAACGCTTCAACCTCGTCGAATAAAAGTCCATGTTAGTTATGTAAGCTTTTACGTTTAACTCAGTTTAATTAAACTTGTCTGGTGACGAGTGCATTCGTCGTAATGACATTAACGTTATCACTTTCCCAATTAGGTCAAAGTAACGTTAGTTTGGAAAGAAAACTATGGACTTTACTGGCCAGCACAGCTCAGGATAAGGGATTCATACTAAAGTAGCTAGAGCTAACGCTGGCTACTTAAGAGTGTAACTTTACCAACAGGTTTTCTAAA
The DNA here is from genome assembly GCF_023349555.1 of Cebidichthys violaceus. NCBI lineage: Eukaryota > Metazoa > Chordata > Actinopteri > Perciformes > Stichaeidae > Cebidichthys > Cebidichthys violaceus. Next base: position 2,925,132 of record NW_027176428.1, on the reverse strand, counting down.
TTAAATAACAATTGTCAATTCGTACAATGGGGCCAGTGCACACGGCCAAGGTCTCATTCGCCTTATTCAGTTGGTCAATATAACGACACAAGTCTAATACAGTCAAAAAAACAAGCAAAAAGTCGCCCTGTCAACAGCTTAGCTAACTTTGTAGCTTTAGCTGTGCGTGGCAGTTGGGCTTCCCAGCTGAGACGAGCTGTGTCAGCCCGAGAGTCCTAGCTGTTTAACTGAAATAAACGGCTGTTTCACTCACCATACAATTTTGGTGGCTCTCTATGGCTCTCAGCGCCGTCTCGGTCAATTTGACGTGTAATACGGTGACTCTATCTGTGCTCTGTTGGCCACAATTCAATCCATACCTCCCATCCTCGGAGAGCGCCGCCATCTTTACCAGCCCTCCACCATCGTCCCTTTGAGGCTGGAGCATTTAGCGGCCCAGGCTCCCTGTGCTCACCACTCTGGCCCGGGGAGGGACTACAGCCTACAGGGCTGACAGTGTTGGATTAGTCGTGACTTGCTGCTAGCTTGTTAGTTTTTCACTTTCCAACCACAGTGAACTTACAGTAGGCTTGTAGCATGTATACTTGTGCTTTACACTGTGGTGGAAAGTTATTATAACATTTATTCAAGTACCCTACTGCGCTTGTGTAGGCTACAATATAGAGGCAACATTACTTGTGCTTTACTTGAGTGTTTCTAGTGTAGGTTACTTTATACTTTTACATATACAAGAGTATTTCTACTCTGCGTTATTGCTACTTTTACTATTTTGTTAAAGTAAAAGTTGTTGGTACTTATTTCGCCGCTTGCTTTTGTGAGGAATTTAAGTTTTCTGAACATAACACTTTAGAAGTTATTGTGCATAAGAAGTGTACCATGATTTATTTGTAGGCCTACAAATGTTTTTTTCTATCCATTTACAAAACCAAGACAGCCTGTTGTCATATTTGATCTTTTAAAGCCTTACTCACAGAAACATTTCAGTATATAGTTTCCATTTTTTCTGTAAGCCCGTTGCCTCTCTCTGTAGTTACCTCTTGGCGAAACTGCCCCTGCCTGCTGTGTTTTTGCTGACATGTCATAACTAATTCTAGCCTACTAAATCTGTCAAAAGTAGCTTCTGTAGACTATACTTCAGTGGGAACAAAACTTGAATCAAATACGGTTTAGCAGGCATTGTAATAAATATCCGCATAATCTAAAACGATACGATTCTGAACTACTTTGCTAATATTGGCTTATACTTTATAACATTTTGCACATACTACTTTGGGAACTGCTTTGCCTATATGTCACCCTATAATCATCTTTCACATGGTTCCCTTTAATGATATGGGATGTAATGTGACATCAGCACAATTGGCACAAGTGTGTCCCCCTGTGAGCTGCACCTCCACTATCTCTCTAGTGTCAGTCCCCTTGACCCGGTGATTAGGGCAGCATGCTTTGGTGTGGAGTAGCCTCGGGCAGGGTGGGGCAAGGCCTGTGTGAATCCAGCAGATTACCATAGCTCTTCACCCCACCCATCCCCCTGGCAAGTCACATATAAACACACACACACACACACACACACACACACACACAGAGACTTCTGGCACATTAACAAATCAACAAATTAATTCTTCATAATTCCCCAAATAACTGCCCCACAAAGATAAGCAGGCCATTTAAATATGTATACATGTGTGGAATGTAAAATCTGAAACAACATTCAATGCGATGATCATTAATGTCATTTATAGTACCCTTTATCAACAATAGTTAGAAACAACCCCGACTGGGTTGAAAACTTTCTTCTTCTTGGTTTGAATACATGCCGATTTTAAATACTAACCTGGGTTAATTGCAGAGGTGCTCTGGTTTGTCTGACAGAATGCCTGCTGTGCAAATAAGGCCTTTGGGGTGGCTAGGACTCATTGGTTTTTAGAGCTTTTGTGTTTGTAGAGGCCCTGAAGGTGTCACCTGATGGAAACCCAAGAGCGCAGTGTAAAGAATACTTCAAAATTACTCACGCTTTGTGAAAGGCTAAACATTAAACACAGGGATTACTGAACTGGGAAGTCCTTAATTGTAACCAGTTTGCTATGAGGATTGACCTCTGACAAATAGCTTTCAAATGTGGAAACATTTATGATTGTCTCCGCCTGTCGAATGATGCGATGGGTGGCGTATGTGCGTGCATCCGTGAGTGAGTGAGTTTCTGTCTACGGCTTAATTTGCATTCTGCTGCAGCAATTATACAATATTTTGTGTTCCCATTCATGGCTGTATCTCTCGTGGTTGCTGTGACTCACACCTTCTCAAATCATCTTTCTGTGTCTTATACTGCTATTACTGCTGACAGCTGAGTGCATCTCCGAACCCCCCCATCTTCTACTTTTTGCGGTGTGCTTGGCTAACAGTTTATGAACTGTACTGTTTGTTTGGCTAACAGATAATTGAACTACCAGTACACACACTGCTGTGTACCTCTCAGCTCAGCTACAAGCAGCAACCTCCAGCAATGAGAAAGAAAGTCAACGCGTAAGAGCCAAAAACTGCAGTTCTTTAACTATCCACTTGAAGCTTGCTCCAAAAGCGAGTTAATACCCACAGACCCCCATGTTAACATGAACAACTTTACAGCAGACATAAACAAGTTTACAGGCTGGTAAAAAAAAAGGTTTTGGTCTCTATAGCTAATTTCCCCGTTCATAGCAAATGTACGGGGAAACATACATTTTTATAAAATTCATCTGTTATTATTATTACTTTAGAAACCCATGGGTGACGTAACATCTATGGGCCTCTGGGTTTTAGATATGGGTTTAACTAACAGCTAACGAAACTACCAGCGCACACACTGCTGTATCTTGCCCCAAATCAGCCCACTGTTACGTGGGAAGACAGCTTGGTGAGTTTAACTCGTTTTTTGGCAAGATTATATAACGTGCCTTATACGACGACTTTGAGCCGATTGCCTGCATTGTCGCTTGTTTTTAAGTTTGGATGAAGTGTGTTTTACGATGACTTGGTGTCTATATATGGGTGGTTAGCCAGTTGTGGGTTGCATTCATTCGTCACACAATACAGCAGTGGCAGACATACCTGGCAAAGATCTGCACTCTACTGAGCACACTTTTTTTGTTGTTTCATTTTTTTGTTGAAAACAGAGGAAATGTTACATTCTCTTTTGTCACTTACAGTTTTTCCCCCTACATTACTCTTCATCACAGTTCTGTGTAATGTCGGGGATATCCTTCTACCTTACAAGCTGTTCTGAATAACAAAAGAGGTTAATCATTGACAGACGTATTATTTGGCTAGGCTCAGATTTTGGTACTAATCAAAGGCACATGTTTTAGGAGCAGGAATCAGGAGCCTGAAGTCAGTAACAGTGATTAATGTGCCCCGTTTGCATTTAAAGTTGCTAGGTTATTTTCAAAATTGTATTTCTCCTAACCAGGTGATCCTTTACTGTGCTAAACTTGACCGTTCTCTGTCTGGATATATGTTCAGGTGTTTCTCTCAGGTAAAAAAACAGTTAATTTAGATATGACTTATCTTGGATTGGAGATTGTTAGCCAGGAGATAATGAGATGTGTATCTCTGTGTTTGTCCACGGCTGATCTCACATACAGAATCTGTTAAAACATCTTTGCTAATGTAATCCCCCATAAATGTATATATTTACCACCTGAATGTTTTGTAGATTAGCTAACGGTAGTGCAGTTAAATTATCATCAAATATCAGACACAATCACATGAAACACAACAACTAAAAAAAAGATTAGAGGACAAAGGAAAAGTTCAACTTGGTGTCCCCATCTTTGGGAGTTTTATTTGAGCAGGTCACAATTATGTTAAACAAACAAACACACTGACATAAAGGGTGCTGCTGACCAATAGCAAAGTAAAGATAGAGACTAATATGCCTACATGAAGGTTAGTGTACACACTACTGTCATTGTAGAGACAGTTGACTGAAAACGGGGCAAGCCAAGGAAATACAACAGGCCTCAGAAAACCTGTTTTAGCAGTGTGAAGTAGTGTGTTTAAATACACAGTAAAAACATAGGCTCCCCAAGAAAGAAAATGATCAACCCTAACTCTTCATCATCCCTTCTGTATAGCTACATACGGGCCTATTTGTCCTCTTCGTCTGCACAAGAGAGATTCATTTATAGTATCTGCCAACACACTAAAATCTAATAATCTAATAAATAACAATTCCCCTGCTTTAGGTAATACTGCTGCCAACAGGCTCCTTGACCACCAGTAAATCACATGACAGGGAATAAACTTAGAATTACTTAAACTGCTGTATTATGGCATGAAAAGGGGTAGTCAGCATGGATCAGGTAGCCTATGCAAAATAAATGATGGCCATCTGCAGATCATATTGTGCTACATGTTGTTATGTGAAATTAGGGTGTTATGAGACAGAAAGCTACACTATTGTAAATCAGGCACTTTAGTTTGAATTTGGATATAATTTAAAATCTGTATTGAAATGTGAATATTGATAATGAGCCGTGCTTGAAGTGGAAAAAAATAGGTGCCAGTACTCCCCTTATTCACATGTCGGTCGGTACCGGCAATCTCTTGCTGCTTATTCCTATTTATTTATTGTTTCTTTAAGCACGTTATACTGTGTCAGTCATAATCAGTTGTGATTTTATTGTTATATCATTATAGTTAGCTTATGCATCTTCTACTCCATTAATATTCCATCTGAAATGTACCCATAGTGTTAATACTTACTTGAAGTTAAAACTTAAAGTGACTTCCTGTGTTGTCTATAATATATTGTAAGATGCCTACAGCCTGGAATCAACTCCTGCCAGTCAGACAGGCAGGTATGCATGCAGAGCTGAGGTGTGTTAGCCATTCATTCAGGTTTTAGAAGAAGTGTCCCAGTTAAGATGCTTGAACATATTATGCAGCAAGATAAAGGGGCACATTCTGAGTTCCAGTGAACAAAAGCTAGGAGTTACTGGGTTTGGGTGTCCTCCCAAGTTTTTTTTCTTCATTTTTGACCATTATTATTTCTGTAGATAACACTCAAAAAGCACTGATAGTGAGTCAACATATATACACCTGTGTGGCAAGCAGCAGAAATTTAGATTTGAGTGAAATATAACTGAAAATTTGTTTTTACGGATTATTTGAAGTTTACCTCCAGCTTCAATTCCTCGTGGCAATCTGTCCCTGAGGACAGACTGTCGGCAGTGAGAAAAGCCATCTGCTGCTGTTTAACCTTCCCATTAAAAGAAGCAGAAGCAGAGTGTGAACGTGGGAGCATGCGTTTGTGTGTTTGTGTGTGGGAGGGAGAAAGAGATAAGCAGACAACCACCAACTTCAGGTCATTTGAGTTTACCTTTTACTCCAACACATAATGGGGAAAATATCTTTTTTTTTAATGAAAATTACTTTATTACTTCCTGAACCAGTTCCGCCACATTTCAAAACTATTTTACTGTTGGCTGAAGCTTAAACATGGTAGCTCCTGTAACCTGGAGAAACAGCACCCCGTTATATCCATCTTCCCCCCCACCTGGTATTTAAGGACCTTGAAACAGCAGCTCTTCCAGTTAATGATTGGCCACTGCGGGGAAAGTGTGCACTTACACTGTTGACTCTTATCGCTGTTGACCACAAAGCCACTGGAGCAGTATCTCCAAGGCTGACATTAATGGAGAGCACAGTGCTCCGTTTAAAGAGACAGGTCAATTTCTTTTTTTTGTCTGCTGTGGAAGAGATAGCACGCAGACAAACTGTTCACACAAATGGGTCTTTAATTGAGAGCAGATTGTGCAGTTTGCTTGTGTGTGATTGCAGGCTACAGTTATTGGCTAATAGAACAGATAACAACATGGAAATTATGAAGTATTAATTGAATAACATTGATTGGAACATGTGCCCTCTCTTCATCTTCTCCCCTCATCCCATGTCCTGTCATAACACTGTTTGCTAATTTTTGCGCAGAGACCTTCCCCAAAAAGGAAATTTAACACTGAAAACAATAGTTCTTCATGTTGGAGTGAGATCTACATTCATACTTCAGTGGGCTCCGCCAGCAGAACCCTACATTTTACATTGATTCTCTTTCTGCTCATCATAAGCCTCACATTTCCTTCCCAATGATACCAGCCTCTGTACACGCACATCAGGAGCCAGGGCTGAGTCCCACCAGCTGTACTCTGGGGATAGCACGCAGGTGGGCCTGTTATCGATCAAGTAGCGGTTCAAGTAGCTCTCCTCAAGGCCCCTGGCCATTACTCCGTTAGCCTGGTCCTGCAGAATGAGCAAAGAACAGGCTCGAGCCAGACTGTACATCTCAGAAACCAACCCTCCGTACAACTCAGAGGTGTAGTAGTAGTCTCCCTCATCCTCCTCCACGCAAGCTGATGAGACCTCTTCAATTTCGTAAGGAAATGCATTTCTTGGCATCCCGTAGAGCTCTGGGTGCAACGTGGCCACCAGGTCTCCCAGGATTTCCTCTCCCACAGGGGCCACGAACTCCTGGTCGATGTCAGCGCAGAAGATGTACTCAACCTCTCTACTGATTGGGTTTTTGATGGCATCAGCAAGCAGGACCATCCGGCGACGAGCCAACCTCTCCCACCCGGGCAGCTCTGCAACAGGAACTACCTTCAGCTGTCGTTCAGGGCCCAGCTCGATGGGGGGATTCAGGGTGCGGGGGTTGTCTGTGAGAATGTAGTAGGTGACCATCTGACCAGGGAGAAAGTGGATTTCAGCTGAGGAGAGGAAACGTTGCACGTACTGGGCATACGTTCCCACAACAAGGGCCAGCAGACCTATACGGATTCCCTGTTGTGCAAATTTAGCCCTGCGCCAAACTGACTTCTGGGTGTCACCCCACACTAAAGGAGCACCCCAAGGTGTCTCCAGAGGAGTTTGTGGCGCCGTTGCCTTGATGACCGGCATGTCGGTCCGGTCCATTCCCAAGGCATGGAAGATAGGATGAGGTGACTCCACACTGACAGCTGCTTTACGTCCATTGAGGAAGTCTGATGGGGCAAAACATGGTTTTACTTTTTATTACAACTCCAAACAGTGACACTTTTTGTGAAGTACATATGTACACTTTTGTTAAGCTGGAGAAAAGTCACCCAGTTCACTGCAAATGATCACAACTGACCTTATTTAAAGCCCTTTATAACTTTCACCATATGCCTGTGTTTGGAATATTTTGACGATATATATACATATTATATCTGCGTATTTTTAATAATCTACAATATTACAATCAAGACAGGATAAGACAGGATCTAAGAAACCTTCCTCTTTAAGAAGGCCTTTTCTTTTTTAGCAATGTGATTCTTTTTACTGTGTCTTTTTCTGTGATTTTATTCTGCCCTGTTTTAGCCTGTAGCACTTTGCGATTTTTAAAAAAAAGGGGTAAAGTGCGATACAAATAAAATGTATTATTATTATTATTATTATTATTATTATTATCTACTTAGCATGCAACAACAAAGGTGAAGTTTACATTCACTTTGCCAGAAGCACATTTTTCAACTGTATGTGTATTTACTGTCCCGACACAGTGTTAGAGTGGAATAAATTCTTCTGCACACTTACATATGATAAGAGACAGGAGAAAACAGTACAGAACCAGTTGTATTCTCGTCACTCTGACTGGTCCTGTTTGAAGGACAAACATACACATGTACATGCAATTAAATGAAACCAGTACAAGTTGATACATGCTTTTCCTGAAAGTGCATTTTCTTACAAATGTTCCTTTAAATCCGGTAGAAAGGTAGAAAAGACAAAAGCTCATGGAATGAAAGGAATGTGCTGATACCGAAATATCACGCTTTGGAAGTGTAGCAACCCGTGATTGCCCAAATACTTTAATCTTTAAAACATATGCAATATGTATACGCAAATGAACTAGCAGTGACAAGTGGGATACACAGTAAAACGATGTCATCTGAAACTGTGCATGTGAGGCTGAGCAAAGACAATATACCAGAAGCCAGACTGAGCTGAGAAGAGATCGGTACTGAATCACAAGATACACATTGCATGAGATAGAACTTAAATAGAAGAACAAGATGTTATCTTCATGTTCTCCACATACATTCCTGCATGCTCCTTCACCAGCCAAGATATTTGGGACAAATGTACATACAGCCTTGAATCAATCAAGGACTTATTTTGCCTTCCTGGACACATTTTCAGGATCAGATTACACATCCTTCACAACATCTGAGAAAAGCTTTAAAAAGCTTTGGTGTTTTAACTGAGCATGTACAAGTACAGCAGTCACAGATCAATGACAGGTGAGGGGAAAAACAACCAGATGTGACACGAGCAGAAGAGGTGGAGCAGTGGCTGAGGTTTTACTGACCTGCGGGCGTCTTGCAGAATGGGAAAAGCGCCATATTTTGACCTGCTGGTGGATAAACACACAAACCTTTGTCTGAGGCCACTATTTTTGCCAAAAAGAATTCTGCTTTTCGCTCCCTCTCTGGTTCTCCTCTGCCCACTCTGTCTCCTCCTGGAAATGTGCTGTTTAACTCACTTTGTTCCACCAATGATTATTTGCTTACCCTGCTTCCTCTTTCACTCTCTTGTCCTTGCTTTTATAATACTTTCCACTCCCTTTTCTTCACATATCTTCTTTCTCACCCCCCCTCCTTCCCATTCCCCCCCTCTTTGCTTTCCTTCTTGCAGTATTCAGTTTTGGAAAAAAACCAAAGCAACCAGATGTGTGGGGAATCTGGGCTGATGGGAGGAGCTGAGGAGTGGAGGAGAAGACATGGTAGAATTGAATTCAAGGTAAGGAGGGATTTCATTCTTTCCTCCTACTCATGTTGAGGATGGAGGACGTTAGACGATGGGTGGTCACTCAAATCTCTTGAGTTGGTAAGAAGTAGACAGACATAATACTGTATTATAAACCGGGCTGCTGTGTCAACAGGGTGTTGCATTGTTTCTGTCCACAAGGTGGAGGCACTCATTAGGAAATACAGTGGAGGACAATCAAGAGAAAACATCAGGAGACAACATACTTTATCTAATATCTATTATCAAGCTATGATTCTATAATGATATTGAATGTGGGAAATAGTGTCAAAGATCAAAAGCCCTGAAAAGGATCCTTATCATAGTTGCTGAACTCAATGTAAGGACATTTCTTATGTGTTGGACTGTGAGTGTTGTGTTTCATTATTTAACAGCAAGTGTGTCTCATTAGGGCTGGGCCAAATGATAAAATCCCTTTTTCTTTTCAAGCTTGGCAACGATTAAATATTTCAAATTTGAAAAGGCCGGTATGCATATTTAAATAAATATACAACCATGCTAACAGCAGCATGATAACATACTCACAATCAGTGGTGGAAAAAGTGTTCAGATGCTTTACTTACAGTTTTTCTCGATTGCTAAGACATATTTCTTGAAACGGTCACCCATTTTCTCAAAACTGTAAACACAAAACCTCATCTTCAAGCACTATTTACAAAACCTCTGAATCCTCTTGCAAAATGAAACTTTCGCCTCAAAACAGTTTTACCTGTGCTCAAAATCAAACACTGCTCTCAAATCATAAACAAAGTGATCAAAATAATATACACTATCAAGCAGTCAGTAAACAATACACCAATAAATAGAAAACACATTGTTCAAAACATATAGTTCTCAGGGAGAAGTAGGTTTGTAATCTCAAAACAAATTTCATATTTATCCGTCATTGTCTTTTGATGGACGAAAACATGTTCTATTACAGTAGCTCAAAATTGATCAGAAATTACTACTCTGCTTTGCTCTTTGCAATTTCTTTTGTTCTTCCTCCTCCTTGTACCCCTATTGTTACAGTACGGTACCCTGCATCTCACAAACGTGTCCTTTGTCTCTGTGATACTGTAATTCTTGTTCTTTGTTGATATGAACCTGCAACCAGTCAAAATCTATTGAGCAGTCAGTACTGTAACAAATAGAAAGCACAATGTTCAAGGCTATACAATTTGTTTATTGTACATTATACAGCCTACAATGCACTGTAGGCCTACTACAGTATACAGTACTACAGTAAAAGGGACACAAATCAAAGGAGTCAACATGTCATCAATGTGCTTCTTCTCGTCTTTGGGCTGGGTCAGGCCAGAGCACTTCGTCAACATCACAAGCAATATTTTCTCTCCTGAGGCAACGGGGGAAGAAGCCTCTAGTGTGCTGTATCCAGCCCTGACATGATTCCTCACCTATATCACCACAGGCTAATTCCATGGCTTGCAGCAGATCTACTCTGGTGTAGGGTTGTCTATCATACACTTTCCATCTCCATGAGGAGAAAAACTCCTCAATCGCATTCAGGAAAGGCAAGTATGGAGGGAGGTACAAGGTCATAAACTGACCATTGATGTTAAACCATTCCCTTACCTGAGGAGCTCGGTGGAAACTGACATTGTCCAACACTATCACATAGGTGGGAATGGGATTCTCATTTAGCTCTTGACCCTGCTGCTCTTGAACCTGCTGCTCAAATAAAATATCTCTGAGATTGGCCAGAAATCTTAGAAGATGCTGGGTGTTATATGGCCCGAGTGTAACATGGTGATGTAGAACACCATGGTTGCTGATAGCAGCACAGATTGTGACATTGCCACCTCGTTGACCGGGGACTTCAACAATGGCCCGCTGTCCAATCACGTTTCGGCCTCTCCTTCTCCTCTTTGTTAGATTGAAGCCTGCCTCATTGACAAAGATTAACTCATGGGGTCTGTCCAAGGATTCCAAGTCAAATATTGTCTGTGTAGGAATACAATATAATGTATGTAGAATTTAGTAAGTTGTACAGAGACAGTGCTATATTATAGAGTTCAATTAGGCCTACTGTATGCACTTCTGATTCACATACATTGTATGTACTGAAGAGTAATGTCATTCACATAGTATGTGGCAGTACTGTAGACAATCTGGATTACAGTAAATGTGTCTGATTGTACACTTACTTGCACATACTGAGCTCGCAGTTCTTTCACCCTTGGTGAGTTGCGCTCAAAAGGTACTCTGTATACTTGTTTCATTCGCATCCTGTTACGATGGAGGACACGGTCAATTGTGGAAATGCTCACACTGTCGATTCCCTGGAAGTGTGTGTTATCTTGTATCACTCGTTCCTGTATTTCTCTGAGTCGTATTAAATTATCTTGAAGGACCATGCCCACTATAACTGTCTCTTGCTCCTGAGTGAATATAGCTCTCCTTCCACCTGCATGTGGCAGCCTTGCAGTTCTACAAAAAGTAGATTTGCAGTTACAAAAAATATTCATGCAGTACAATACATACAGTGATGAACTTTACAAATGACTATTGAAACAGCTGCATATAGTGTAGTACAGTAAATTTGCAATTACAAAAATACAGTAGTTTACTGTACCTGTTCTCTTCTGTGAATGTCCTTACTATGGTGGACACAGAAAATCGGCTCAAATTGGGGTGCACTCTAAGTCCTGCTTCCCTCATTGTCAGTCCGTGGACTATAACATGGTCTATGACTGTTGCTCGAATTTCATCAGATATTTCCACTCTTTGTCTTCCTCTTCCTCTTCGTCCTCCTCTTCCTCTTTCTTGCCTTCCTCCTCTTCCTCCTCGTCGCCCACCTCGCATACGCACTTGTCCTCGTCCTCGTCCTCTCACATTATTTCTTCTATCCATTCTCAGACTGTTCTCCTTCCCACCTTCAACCACCTGTTTGCTCTCTGAACTGGCTTATATTGGTTGTGTCACATCATTTGATACAAGTGAAATCAATTTTGAGTGATTGTGTTTAATCAATGACATGTGTTCTCTATTTGTATTTGATTGTTGCCACTTGTGTTTACCAGTATGGATGACATGTGCATTAGAGTGCAGAATGTGTTTTGAGACTGAGAATGTGTTTAGAGTTTTGCTGAAAAGTCTTAAGTGAGATCTACAAATTGTGTTTCACCATGTGAAATAGTTTAAGGTATTGACAACAGACTGCACAAGTAACTAAATGAGTTCAGGCAACTGAGATCTTTGTTCAGCCAATGGGTTTTAGTGTTTTAGCAATTGAGAAAAACTGTAAGTCAGGGGTCGGCAACCTTTACTATCCAAAGAACCATTTTGTCCTATTTTCCACCAAATAAAATGTGTCTGGAGCTGTCTGATATCACAGCTTATAAAGTTTTATATATAGTTATATTATATATACAAAAACTATAGTTTGTTGTATTTATGAAATTATAGAACAAGAATTACAGTTTTTCTCAATTGCTAAGACACTACATCACATTCTCTGAACAAAATTTTCAGTGACCTAAACTCATTTTATGAATGAGGCACTCTTTTGGCTAAACTCTAAACACAATCTCATTCTCTAAAAACCTTGTGTTCCAAAAGGGTAAACACATGCTGCAAACAATAACCACAATTACAACACAGTTGTCATTGATAAAACGCAACACCTCAAAATTGTTCACACTTGTTTCCAATGATGTGATTAAACCGATTGAATATAAGCCAGGTCAGAGTGCACTGGTGGCACAGGTGTGTTGGATGGATGCAAGAATGGAAAGAGACAATCTAAGAGACAGAGGAAGAGTTTGAGTTAGAGGTGGTGGACGAGGAGGTAGAGGTAGAGGTAGAGGAAGAGGACGAGGAAGACCAAGAACAGTCATTTCAGATGAAATTCGAGCAACTATAATTGACCATGTTCTTGTGCATGGAATGACAATGCGGGAAGCAGGACTCCGAGTTCAACCTAATTTGAGCAGGTTCTCTGTGGCCACCATCATCAGGTTATTCAGACAAGAAAACAGGTAAATGTTTATTTTCATTTTGGTACATACTGTCTACAGTACTGAATACAATAACTAGTAATTACAGTGTACTGTAAGTCAGCACATCCTTTTGTCAACAGAAAAACGGGGGAACTAGACTAGGGGGAAACATGCATAGAAAAACTGTATTGTGATGTCCATTGCTATTTACGGTATACTTGATTTAGATTACTGTGCATTTTCCCTTCTTGCAGAACTACAAGAATACAACATGCGGGTGCAAGAGGCTCTGATTGTAGATATGGTTCTTGAGAACAATGCCATCAGACTCCGTGAAATCCAGGAAAGAGTTGTTGAGGACAATATCAACTTTGAAGGAATCAACAGTGTCAGCATTTCAACTATTGATCGTGTGCTCAAACGCAACAGGGTACGCATGAAACAAGTTTACAGAGTACCCTTCGAGCGTAACTCAGAACGGGTCAAAGAACTACGATTTCAGTATGTTCAAGTAAGTGTACACTCTTTACTGTACTTTACTGCGCATAAAGTGTGCATAAAGAACACTCAGGAGTCTGTATTTCTGTATACCTTATGTACTACACTACTTGGTGTATGTATCTTTTTTCACATGTAGAGAATGTTTGAACTGGATTCCATGGAGACGCCGCATGAATGCATTTTCGTGGATGAAGCAGGGTTCAACCTGGCAAAGAGGAGAGGGAGAGGCAGGAACATAATTGGCCAACGTGCCATTGTGGAAGTTCCCGGCCAGCGTGGTGGCAATATCACCCTTTGTGCAGCCATGAGTAACCATGGGGTTCTTCACCATCATGCAACCCTGGGGCCATATAACATGGATCATCTTTTTGCCTTTCTGGATGGTCTTCGGGATGCTTTACGTGAGCACCAGGTTCACCAGCAGGCAGTGCAACCTGTCTATGTGGTAGTTTGGGACAATGTGAGCTTTCACCGAAGTATCCAAATTAGAGAGTGGTTCAACATCAACCCAAATTTCCTAAATGTCAGCCTTCCACCGTACAGCCCTTTTCTAAACCCCATTGAAGAATTTTTCTCTGCGTGGCGGTGGAAGGTGTATGACAGACACCCATACACAAGGGTGAATCTAATACAAGCCATGGAATTGGCTTGTGGTGACGTCACTGTGGAGTCTTGCCAAGCTTGGGTCCGGCACACCAGAGGGTTTTTCCCCCGTTGCCTGGCAAGGGAGAACATCGCCTGTCAGGTGGATGAAGTCCTCTGGCCAGACCCAGCACGAAGACAAGACGCTGAGGCAGAGTGAACACTGATATTGACTTCATTGTAATATGCTTTTCATTTAGAATTGTTTTTCATTACTATACAATTTTTTGACAGTTGGGTACTGTATTCTATTCTTTACCAAAACAGATTTACTGTGTATAATAAACACTTTTTCTTTAACTACATGCCCTGGCTACTGTGTTCTCCATTTTTTTGTGTTGTGTCTAATGATTGATCTACTGTGTTTGAATATTTATGTACTGTGTTTGTGATTTGAAAGCATTGCTTGATTTTGAGCACAGGTTAAATGGTTTAGGGGCGAGTGTTTCATTTTGCCAGAAGAGTCAGGGGTTTTGGGAACGTAGTTTGGACAATGTGGTTTTGTGTTTGTAGTTCTGAGAAAATGGGTGATGTGTCTTAGCAATTGAGAAAAACTGTAAGACAATTATTGACATTTTATTGCTATTTTCAGTGACGGTTTCACCTCAAACTCCAAGATAAGAGGTGTTCCCTTTGAAAGATAAATTAAAAATAACCGTTATTTATTTCCATGTTATTTTTTGTCAAAGCCAGGGAGCCGCACCAGAGGGGCTGAAGAGCCACATGCAGCTCCGGAGCCTAAGTAAAGGCAATAAAACCACACAAGTCCTGCATTTAGAACGTAAAATGATGTAGGCTAAGTTTATGAAAAGTTAAGATACTCATTGTGCAGTAAAATGCTGTATTGCTATTATGTTTTTTGGACCAATAATACCGCTGCATTAATGTTTATGTTGCATTTTACTGCTGTAGATGTTTTTAATTTCTTCATTTCCTGTTATGAACTGTATACACATGTTGATAATGTCGCTGTCCCGTGAGAACCACATATTTAATAAATTAGATCCCCTTGCCCTATATTCTCATTTATCTACTACAGTTTGTCACTTCAGACACTCCTGACGTCCCCTCCCAAATTCACTGCGCGCTGCCAGAGACTCAAACAGACTCAAGGGGTCACTTTGCAGTTTATTACGATAAATCTCATTATTATTTTGTATATCCATACAGAAATTGCAACATAATATTGGTTTGTGTAAACAACCTTGGACTGAAGCGTCAGTCGAAAACAAAAACATAAAGAAAACAGCACGGGCTACACTAAAGAATGGATAAATTACAGGGTGAAGCGTTTGTCCCAAACATCTTCTATTTCCTGTCACCTTGTTGGCAGAGAAGCGGGGCAGGCAGTTCCAAGCTGGAGGATAGAGACTCTGCATAGAAGATTCATAACTATTCATGTCAGAAACACTTACAATAGCATCTATAAATTGATCGACACCGTGTGGAGATGAGTATGCAAATTTATTACAGCGTATATTAAGGCGTTCAAGATGAATGTGCTCGAAGGCTGCAGTGCAGAGCCCCTATTCTACAGATGGACGTGTGATCTATGGTCCATTAATATCAAATAAATAATACCAGAGAAGTAATATTAATGCAATAATCTGTCCAGGATTCAAGGAACTGTTTGTAGTTGGCATATT
The DNA here is from genome assembly GCF_023349555.1 of Cebidichthys violaceus. Taxonomy (NCBI): domain Eukaryota; kingdom Metazoa; phylum Chordata; class Actinopteri; order Perciformes; family Stichaeidae; genus Cebidichthys; species Cebidichthys violaceus. The sequence continues at coordinate 2,909,582 of NW_027176428.1, read as the reverse complement.
GCAGAGGATGAACAAACATTTTAGCCATTTGTACATCCACTGAAATACACGGAAGCTTTTTGACAGCAAAGATTTTGGCAGTGTTCATTTGTAGTTATGATAACTACACTCATTTGTAGTGTAGTGCAGCTATTGAGTGAACCATGCCACAAGAAAAGAGAAGGGTTTGATACTGTATATATTATTTCCATAAACTATGAGGATCCTTAGAAAAATATTTCATTTAATGCAGCATTGTACTTATACAAAATTAAACAAATAGCACAAGAAGAAGATTTTTTTTTTCCACTTTGAATGTATCACTACTCCAAGTGAAAGACTCCATCTGTCCCTAATTATTACCAGAGTAGAGGATGGTTATGTTTCCTCTTTTTTAATCTGCATACTTTTATAGTATATAATCTTGCACACTCTATATATTTATCTTAATACTTCTAGAATATGATTCTCCTACTCTCTTGAGCTTTGTTGACACCCTGAGAATTAATCTTTTGTCAACACAGTTCAAACCTTTCACATTGCCGATCGATTAAGAATTTTGTTTAATTTTTAATGTATGCTGACTAATTTCATGACTTTATGTCAGTTTTTTTTTTAAGGATCAATCTGTCCTCTAAAGGTGAGAATATTCCCATAATAGTGTGAAACACGTTGAAAATAAGACTCTAGGACATGAAAATATAAATAGAAACAAAAAGGATTTTTGAAAGTGAGAATTTTAGATGTCAATTGTTGTCAAAACCATATTACAATCATTGTCTTTGTAGAATATATAGATAATATATAGATAGTAATACAAAACTCATATTCTAAAGGTGGCATGCTTGAGCAGGCAGTGAAGAGAAGAGACACAAGGCCTCCTGCTCCTTTCTTATGATTAAATGCTTTAACTTTCACTACATGGAGGTACAGTTTGTAGCAGAGAGGCCCTAAACAAGTCGGGGTTTTGAATCACGGGTGGACTGGAAATTTTATCACGACTTAATGACAGAATTAATGAATGAACGGTGATTGGCAAATGAAGGTAAAGAGATCAGATATGCAGCATTTCCTTTTGGGGGGGGGTAGAGAACTGAGTGGAAGAGTTCTCTTTCCTGTATGTCTTCTCTTCTCTTCCACACCTCCAAAGCCAGATCCCTCTGCTTCTCTCTTCTCTTTGCCTTCTCCTCTGCTGCTCCCCAACCAACACATTGCCATGCTTCCCCCAATCTTAAATCTCGCGTCTCCTCTTGTCTCCTCTCCTCTCGTCTCCTCCTCTCTCCTGTCTTCTCCGGGCCTTCAGTTGCGGTTATCATCTATCATCTCAAACAGGGCCTGCAGCAGTCGGTCATCTCTGTGCCTGTACGGCTTGCTGCTGTAGAAGCCATCGGTGTAGTCACTGTAGACACTGTCCTCGGGGCCTTGGTACTTGTTGATCATGTCCAGAGCCTGGTACAGCGTCTGAGGGGGGAGTCTTGTCGCAGGAGGAGAGAGGCTCCGGCCCGGCTGCTGCTTCCTCCAGGCGGAGGAGGCCTTGGCTACAGACTGTGGCTGCTGCAGGGCAGGGGTCTGCCTGTTGAAGGCCGTCTGAAGGAGACGCAGCAGGGCCAGGGAGGGGGAGAAGGGTGGATTTGAGGGCTTTTTGGGCTCCTTCTCTGGGTTGGAAGGAGAGGAGGCTCGTGCAGTCTCAGTCTTTGGAGGCGGATAGGCCTGTGTGGGCTTCTGTGTCAACCAGACAGACAGAGAGGAGACATGTTAATGGTGTGTGACGCAAATTGTGAGATGAAAATGATCCACAAATCGATATAAAGATAGACAACATAATCTGTTTATTTTGCTATCATATTAAATTTTTATAATATTTATTTAAAAAAATCAATACAATCCCAAAGTGCCTGAGCAGTGATCTATTTTTTTTGGCTCTCTAGTCCAACACAATGGATCTAAAAGTAAACAATGACTGTGATTGTGATAAGTGCTGCAATTTCTACACCGCTCACAAAATATGGACGTAAACACTCTCAAATTGAAAACTGAAAGTCGACACTTAAACCTCATAGTCATTGTTTGATTTCAAATATCCTGGAGAGCACATAATAAAAAGCTATAAATAATATGCACATGCCAATGACATTCCCATCACTCTCGGCTGTACTTTGTGTTTTATGTAAATTGGCAAGCATGCTAACATGTCAAACTAAGATGGTGAACATGGTCATTATTATATCTGCGTGTTAGCATTGTCATTGTGAGCATGTCAGTACACTGAACATTAGCATCAGTTTGTAGCTTCATGGCACGCTGAGGGATTTAACACCCATTCCTTTCCTCTACATCTTAACCACGTTTGTACTCGCCTCCATCATGTCATCCATGTGTTCTACACCACGGCGGTCATTCTGTACAGCGTTGTAGGGAATGTACACTCGAGGTGTCTTCATGTGCTCTGGCTTCTCCGACGTCCCGTGAAGAATCAGCTTCCAGTTTAAAATTCGACCCTCGTTCTGCATGCGGCCCGACTTTGGGGGAAAATAATGTTGGTTAGATCTCAGGAAGAACTCAGGAACAGAAGCTCAGGAGTTATACAAACAAGCCAAATATGCTCTGTGTGTAACTCACAGTATCTGTGATCTTTATGGTCCATGTACCAGCAGGATCTTCTCCCCATGTGTGGACAGACATAAAGTCCCAGTTTCTGAAGCCATTAGAGGACGTGTCCCTCTCTCGCTCAGCCAGCAGCACTGTACTGGTGCCTGAGGAGAAAATCCAAAAAGTTCAATCATCTGCGAACTTGGTTATTTCACTCAAATGTGTGTGTGTGTGTGTGTGTGTGAGTGTGTGTGTGTGTGTGTGTGTGTGTGTGTGCACATCTCTAACCGGCTGGGGAGGTGAGGGTTATGTGCAGGTCCCCTCTCCTGGTGTATTCGATGCTGGCCTCCACCTGTACGTGCTCCAATGAGCGGACTGCGTTCTCCTGCCCCACGCAGGCTTTGGTTGGAATCTCTATAGTGATCGCCCCTGCTGCTTTCAGCTCCCTGTGGGATGCATTAAAATAGCAGAGAATGAGACACACAAACATGTAGTTCCCTGACATGTTCTCATTACCATCTGGGAAACAGCAGCGGGGTGGAAATAAACAAACTACTGCAAACATCACATATTATTGTGAGATAATTCAATGACAAACACAGATTTTGGAAATGAAAACAAGATGCATGTACAGATTTGGTCATTCATTTGCAAAACCAGTTAATCCTCATCTTTCCCAGACATGAATGAAAGGATTTCCGTGTTCAAGCTGCCATAAAGCTGGAGAGGGTTAGACCACTAAGCATTGAGGGAAATGGAGAGCCAAATCCTCGGGATTAGACAGGGATGTAGCAAGGTAATGGGGAAACTGGGTGTCAGTGCTATTGAGCCCCGTAATCCAAAAGAAAATTGCAAAATGGACACTTAAAGGAACGCAGAACTCAGTTGGTTGTAGCTGTTGTCTACTGGTGGAACAAAAAGTATAGCAGCTGAGCATTGTGGGTTAACAATCCATGAAGGAATGCAAACAGACAGACTGCTGAGACTGCAGAACGGGACGTTGAGTTTCTGTCCGTGCTCGGCCGCTTTTGGGTTTAGATATTTAATCCCGTTGTTTAACAATTAGCATTAATGAATATTCAGAGTTGATGATTGACCTCAAATTCAAATGCTCTCAGCTGCAATCATGAAGAATTGAGAGTTACATTTTTTTTTTGATTTGATTCATTTTAATGGCACAGGAAGTCCTCCCGGGATTAAGATTTATTATGGAAAAGCGACAGATGCTTCTTTAATAACACAGATCATTTCATCTGTTTGCTTTAGGGAATAAAGTTCTCTATCTCAAAATGTAATAATTTGCATTGAGTCACAAGTGTAGTCTAGTAATGTATGAGATATATACACTGTAATGCACAGCTACGTCTATCATTTAAAAACAGTGGCCAAAAATCCTGTTGGCAAAGCAACAAACAAAAAATCAAACGAGAGCAGACGAGAGCAGCTGTGAAACATACCTGGGCTGGAAAGAATCATCCCTGACGATGCATTGCTTCTTTTCAGGCGCATGCTTCCACGTGGCCGGGTCAGCCAGGTCCACCAGGGCTTTAGCGTTGAGAAGGCCGAAGCCAAAACGGCTGTTGACCATCAACCCTGCTCCGTTCCTCTTCCAGCCTGGGTTATTGGCCAAAGGGTCGAACTCGGAGGTCCAGACCACAATGTGCTGCAGGTCTCTCCAGGTAAGATCTGGGCTGAGGGACGGAAGACACAATGAGTATTTACTGATTTTGATCTAGTAGTGTCAAATTACAATAAATCCACTGTAAATTGAATTACATTACATTACAGTCATTTAGCAGACGCTTTTATCCAAAGCGACTTACAATTCAGTTTCTATCACATTTCTTCACCGTAGGCACAGCTACGGGAGCAATTTTGGGGTTAAGTGCCTTGCTCAAGGACGCATCGACATGCAACTAGTGGAGCCAGAGCTGGGGATCGAACCATCAATCCTCTGATTGAAGGACTTAGCCACAGTCACCCCATTAAAAATATCACATGCAGATTGTGAGCAACAGCACTGCATACTTTTGTTCCAGTGCAAGGGCAAATATTCCAGCAGCCAGGGGGGCAGAGGCCGACGTTCCCGTGTGAGTCTGAGTGCACTCATTGTGCAGATCAGCACTCGTCTGAAAGCAAGCAGGCAAAGTGTCACGAAATTTATGTATTAAGATAACACAAATAAGGTTACTTGACTTAAAACACAACATAGCGTAACAGAGATAGTTACTTACAATCCTCTGGTCGGTGTAGTCTCCACTGCTGTATGCTGTGGCCAGAGTGGAGGAGCACTTCTCTGCGTACCACGGGGACAGGCCCTGCTGGGAGGCGCTGCTGATTGAGATGGTGTAGATGCTGTCTGTGTAGCCGTCGCAGTCACAGTTATCGCCCTGGCGCCCACCATTACCTGATGCCCAAACAAAGATTGAGCCTTTCCCCCCACGGCCCTGTGGAGGACAAGACAGAGAGAGAGCTGAAGACGATAAGAAACGCTGGATATGTTGTTGTATCAGATATCATCTTGTAGCTTGCAAACATTCAGCTGCTGCCATAATACTGTGATAGAAATAATACATTTGAGGAAAATAGTTTTATGGTATTAGATGTAATACTTCTAGGTAACTCCAGCATAAAACATTGTCCTTATTGATTATGTTCTATCTGATTCCCATCACTGCTGCAGATAGCAGCTCCCATTGGGAACCTCAGTCTGGGATCACACCAGCTGAGTCTGAATACAAGCTGCCCGTCTTCTCGTTTACCTTCTGGATACCGTATTCAAAAGCCTTCTGTGCCAGGCGTCCAGGGCCCTCCACTGTCTTGCCATCATCGTTGGGTCCCCAGCTAGCACTGTAGATGTCCACATGGTTTGGATTGAACCCAATAGAGCTGGCCTCGATGGCATCAGTCACAATTCCGTCGAGCATACGAATCCCTGAGCAGAGAGATGCAGGAATGTTAGCGCCCAGTAACCCTTTTGGTCATTATGCTTTCGGTTTGGTTTGTTTGTTGGCAATTTACTCACTCATAGCAGTAAATAAAGAGAAAACAACTAAATGGAATGTATTAAAGCAGCCTTAATCTAAAGGTTATGAATAATATAATAATATAATTTAGTTTTAGGGCTGCAAATTGTGTGATGTTTGTTTCTGAAGATGCACTAAGAACCAGAGGGCCACCCTGGCCCTTCAAATGTTGCAGCCTAAATATTGCAAACCATTGTTTGGGTGGATTGGAGCTCATTGTGACGTTAACTATCAGGTGTTAAAATCAGATCTCCATCAGGAAATCTTCCTTCCCTGCTGGCTATAAATACAATAAATTAAAATCCAGGGATATGCAGCCATGGACTTTTAACCAAGCACTAATAACAGTGCTTAAAAGTACTTGATGAATTCTCTTTGTGTCCTATTCTTTGGTAGACTATTTACAACGTATGGTGCACAAGCATCCACCACACCTATTGTATGTGTATGTATAACATATCACTGGTGTTAAAACAAAGGCTTTCAGTTTTCATGCCTATATTTATTTATTTTTACACTCAAACTGATTTAATAAATGATCATTTAAATCCCTCATAGCAGTGTAATTTGAATTGCTCAGTCTCTAGTCTCTGTTTGTAAAAACAGATAACAATATAAATTAAATTTACACAAAACAAAATGATATTCACGAGAAAAAAAGAAGCTCTTACCTCCAACCTTGGAGTTGAATGCCACTCCAACACCACATTTATTGTTGTCCGCCTGCATAGCGATCTCCCCAGCACACCTGGTCCCATGTCTAAGAAACAATTACATATTCAATACACATTTAATTGAACCATTCACTTGTGTTTTTAACACTAATCCTGCATATTGGTTCGGCCCCATCCATCCATCCATCAAGTCAGAGTCAGAGCTGGATCTAGAAAATATTACATCTTACACAAACATGCATACATTTGAATTGTTCATGTGTTGTTTTTGGCAGGACATGCATTGTGTTTCCCTCATGGTTATCTTGAACTGTTTCACCTGCACTCATTTCATAGGATGCACAAGAGGCCACTATAACGTTGGATTACATAATTTTTCTTGTAAAAGGTCATGTTTAGAACGGAAATATCGATTGTGATGACAGGGTCAGGGAGATTCTCTAGTTGTGTGGCTCTGTAATTATTCATCTGGAAGAAAAGGCTTTGATCTGTTGAGTATACTGATAACAAAAGAGCACAGGGCTGTTGGCAGAGAGGAAAGTGTGTGGGTGTGTGTATCTGTGTGTGTGTGTGTGTGTGTGTGTGTGTGTGTGTGTGTGTGTGTGTGTGTGTGTGTGTGTGTGTGTGTGTGTGTGTGTGTGTGTGACAGCTAACAGAGGGTGAGCCATTAACTTCAGGCACGGTCTAGCAAAGCAGGTGAGGCAGTAAACTGAATCCTTGGAGTCTTCCAATGCTTGGGCAGAATCAGCGTCTATGTTCTACTAATTTGTGCCTACATTATGCTTATTAATTATTACAATAAGCAAGCCCCGTGCCACACAAATGGCCAATATCAATTCTCCGCAATCAACTCACTTGTTTTCATTCGTGGAGTCGTATCTGGGGAAAGGGTCGGGGTCGTTGTCGTTGAAGTCATAACTGGCTGCTGCATCCTTTGAAAACAACAGACAGAAATATATCAAGGGTTGACGTCAGCGTATCATCTGTGACGAAGGCTTCAAAACACACGTTTGTCAGAGCCAATCTGCTGTCATGGAGACACATTTGGTAGGTGACAAGAGGAGATAGTGATGTGTCATAATAGTGAAACAACACATATTGAATGACTCTGAGGGTAATCGGGTGCTTGTCAACAACTATATTTTGAAATATTCCTGGTTTGACAAACATGCTACACTGTGTGTGGAAATGTCTGTCCTCTGTTTTTGTCTTTCCCATCATTTCCTGCTGCGTAAAATGCAATTAAATATACAAATGATGTTCTTATTAAAGAGGAAATCAAAATGAATGCTTCCTTTCAGTTTCACAGTAACCGCTTTAATATCCGATCAAATCAGACGCCTGTGCCTGTCATTTCAGATCCACTGCTATTAAGTTATGCAAATGCACGCTGCTCATATGCCATGATTGTTAAGGATGAGCGTCATGGTTGATTGAGCCTCTCTGATTAGGGTTAACTTAATTACAGTGGGAGTTGTTTCCATCAGCCCTGTTGTCATACATTATTTCCTTCTCTCCCTCCCACAATCCCTTTCTTCCTCTTCCCTTCTTTTGCACAGGGGCAATGCAGCGGCTTCTAAAAGCAACAGCGCTGTTTGAAACCAAACCACAGATGTGGCTTTTTAATGCTTTCAGAGTTCCTCTCTCAACAGGAGAAACTATGCAAAAATGAAACCTCGCTGAACTCCCTTTCAGTCGTGCTCGCGTTCATCGATTTGTAATTATCTGCAACCCCTTTCACACTGTCGGAAAAACGAAATGTTTTCATATTCTGCATCCCTAAATGCAAGGAGTAATCATTCAGAGCAAAATTTGCTTTACAGCCAAATACCCAGGAATTAAAAACATAAAAAAGGCTTTTTGGAGGCAGACATTATCATACTGAAGATCTAATACCGTCTTTTTTCATCAATTGCCTTAAAGGTGTCACCAGCAGCGTTGCTATGGCAACGGCAGACCTAGACGACGGAGGCTGTCTCCATGGAAACGGTGTCTTACGTAGTTGGAGTAGATGTCCGTGTGGTTCCACTCCAGCCCGTCATCCAAAACGGTGATGACCACTCCTTTACCCGTGATGCCTTTCTGCCACACGGGGATCACGTGCAGGTCGAGCTTCGGCAGCGAGGAAGACGTCCGTGTGTCTTGCTGTGAAGATAAATTACAAAATTTGCAAATCTGTAAATCAAGCTAAATTGTGCGTGGATTACTTCTGAACAGGCTCTCTAAATATTATCATGTTAAAAAGGTCAACCAAAGTCCTCCAGCTCACTCCACCTGCCTGTTCTTCCACTGACATTTACAGAAATTCAACACTTGACTGTTGGCTTGTTGAGTCCACTCCTATGGCCACTTGTAGGCAGATTGCTGCCAGAGGGTCATAATGATACAGGCTTTGTGTATCATTATGACTCTACTTATTCATTTAAGCCTCCAAATACCTTCCAGTGCCCAGAGATGTGCTGTGTGCTGTGTTTCAAACTTTCAACCCACAGCTCCTCTGGCTCGACTCACATTCAGTCCCCCGGTCGGATTATTGAGAAATCCACCTCCGAGACTATAGAATCTCACACGTAGTGAGTGAGGGGGGGGGGGGGGGCTGTTTTAAATGGGAAATCAACAGGAAGTGAAGGAGAGTGAACAGGGCCGATGCCTGTCTGCTCGGGGAAGAGTATGATTCAGAGCCGGAGACAGCTAAGACTAAAAAAAGAACTCACTTTGCTCTTTTGCTCTTTGCGCATTATGCACAGACACTGCAGAGCGCCACCCCAAGACGTGACTCATCCCTGTGATGTATCGCCTCTTTTCCTCTTCTTTGACTCCCCCCCACCCCCACCCTCTAACTAGCTTGTCTTTACCTCTCTTTCTCTTTGGACAGTATCAGCTCCAGCTGACAGTCAATAGAACTCATTCAATGTAAATACTCAGCAGATGTCACACTGTCACACGATGCGTTTCAAAAACAATTTGCTCAAGAGGATTTCACTCCCGACCAGCTCATATCTACAGCTTGCATGTTTTTGGTGTAACACCAAATGAGTCACTTGTCGATGCTGGTAGCAGCTGAGGGGGCTCTCAGTGGCCGGCCATGCGTAGATTTTAATGTTACACAGCAAACACACGCAGCAGCTTATGCGAGTCTCTCTGCAGCTATCGCATATAAAATGAGAGAGTGGACACACACGCCAGAGCACAATGAGATCCCTCGATGCACAATTAACATAGACTGACACTTGCACCGCCATGGATACTCACTCTCTCTCTCTCTGTCTCTCTCTCTCTCTCTCTCTCTCTCTCTCTCTCTCTCTCTCTCTCTCTCTCTCTCTCTCTGGCAGGAGGAATCTCAAGCTTCAAGTATGAGTCACTCCCTGATTAAATTATCAGGCTCCATGCCTTCGTCACACAGCTCCACCCTCACTCTGATGTCATTGTGGCATCACATGTATGTCTACATTTGCAAATACTGAAGCTATGAAAATAACATCACAGCATTGTGGCTGTGATGTTATTTTCTTTCCAGCTATTTTTTCACTGAGCTTTGTCCTTACTGGACAGACGAGGAGAGTGAATAACGATGCTTTGTATGAACTGTTGTGTGGCTCCTGCTGTGACACAGACACAGACTGATGTGGAAATACACTAAACGGCACTTTAAGGCCAATTCCATTAGTGCCATCATCTCTCATCGGCAAAAATGATTCATCTCAATTTGTTTCTTATTCCCCACAAGCGTGTGACTCATGTTCTGTTAGCGCAGGTGCGGAGAAGTGGAAGCTGAGAGAACGTAATGTGAATCTCCCTCTCTCTCTTTTCTGAATGCTCACTGTTTATTTAAAGATACCCATTAGATTGAGTTGCATTGAGTTTTTTATTTTTTTTATTTCTTGATTTATTAATTAAATCAGATTAATGGTCATTGTCATTGTAGAGCCAAAACCATTAATAAATAATTCATAAGTTAATCAACAGAAATCAGCAACTTTTTTGATAATTAGTTAATTGCATTCATCATTTATTAATAATCAATTTAGTTGCTTTTTTCCTTTGGACTCCCTATTTTCAATATTTTCTGACATATTATAAAAAATATTAATTTAATCAAAAGAAAAATCATCTGCAGTTGCGGCCCTAATGGAGTAACTTGTGTTTTAATGTATTTAATTTGATCTGGTAAGAATAAAACATTTAATAAGCAGCACCCAGAAACGTCAACCACTGTTGTATCCACTGTAACATTTATGTGCTGTGGTCAACGGAACAGTGGCTGAACAGAGTTCAAGATTAATGATTAAAATCAGTAAAGATTCTGGGGTCAGCCTACGTTCAGGATAAAGGGTTAGTAATGGGGATGCACAGCTGTGACAGTCTACTGTTCTCTGCTACTACTTTGCCTCAATGGGCTGAACCCTCCCATTCAGGGTAAATTGGGACTTAATGCACGGCTCTACTCTATTCCATCCTGCTGGATTATATTCTCTCCACTCCTCTCATCTCCACACGGACTGCGTTACCAATTTAGCAAATGGCTCTTTTGGCTAGAGCTGCCCGATAGCGTGCTATTGTTACACCGCTTTCATGTTTTGTTTCCCCGCTTTTGTGCATTTCTACACACATGCGTGCATGCAAATTGACTGAAACAGCCCTGTGCGCGTACAAATGCATGTTGCTATATAATACGTATAATTCACACACACACTCAGCGGCCTAGACGCTGGAGGCATGAGGTCGCTGTGAGGACAGAGCACAGAACAGTGTGGAGCTGTCCAGCACTCACAGGGTTTTGGAGAGTCACAGGGGAGAACAGACCAGCTTAACAGCAAACAGGCGGTTCAACCAGACACAACAGAAGTACACAACATATGACCAGTAGGGGGATGTCAAACCAAATCTGTTGTTTTTGGAGCTCTGGAAAGTCCACAGTGTTCAAATATGTGTCTAAAAAAAGGCATCTCTAAGCCAGCACAAACTAGATTAATTGTTGAGCCACCTGTTGAATTCCTCATGTACTTTCTCAATCAGTGCTTAATCTGCTGCTTTGTGTTGTGTGTGAATCACTTTCAAGCCTTAGTGGTGACTCACCAGGTACCACTGCTGGTTCCACATGGGATCATCAAACAGCTTATCCACCGGGCAGTCCCTGCACTCCCCGAGGGACGCTCGCTTGTTGCGACGTTTCTCGTACTGCTGCTCTGCCCACAGCACCTACTCACAGACAAGAGGAGGCGTCCGTTAAAACGAGACCAAAGTGATCACGCACAGAGCAGGACAAAGTCAGTAGAGAAAAGTGGCCACTCACCCGATCATCCTCCGACAGCCGCCTGGTGATGTGGCTGGCACTTCGTTTCATTCTGCTAGGATGATTGCGGTGTTTGAACAAGAAATGGTCTTCCAGGGCCCCGATCTGCACAGAGGAAAGCAAGAGACAGATAGGAAATGACATAATACCAGCCATCTGGTCGCCGAAGCCTGTCGTACAGGTCGAGAAACATTAGAAGACGGTGTCATCACTGCACTGTTACATCTAAATGTCTGCCTCTATTTTATCTATACACTGTGTGGTATTTTTCTATTAAGTGAAGGGTAAACTACGTACTTAGAAATCAGATTACTAGCAGACATACTGTATTTTCAAGATTTATTTTCATGTATTCAAATTAAAAATAATAAAAACAAAGCACAATAATGGGGCCTACAGGTGTGAATGCTTTTCTGTCAATGCTTTACATGCATCTTTGGGGAAAGTAAAGCATTTTATATCCACACGTGTGTCAATTCCATAGTTTACTATTTTGATGACATCTAGCTCTTGTTCTTTGGAGGCTGATGCTTTTATTGTAAATCGCTTTGGACAAAAAGTGTCCTCTGGATGAATGTAATGTAATATAAAAACTGAAAATATGTGTAAATATGTTTCTGACACAGCTGAAGATGACAGCCTCAGTATCCAAGACAGCTCCGTTAATCATTGCCCGCTGATATTCAGAGCTACAGGTTTCATATTAATAAGCTGTCCTTATGATGACTAATGTGTTTGTTTAGGAGAAGACAACACGAGTCAGTCTGAAATGCTGGGGAAAAAAACAGGGCCGTACTGAACATGGATATGAAACCCAGAGTTATCAGAAGTGTGTAAACAGTGAGTCATAGATTGATTAAATCCTCCACCTTTGATTTAGCAGGGTGCTGAAAATGTACAGTGTGCTTTAAGGCTATCATAAAAGGAAGGAGTTTCCATTCTGATGGCTTGATCAAGCAAAGTATGATAATTGATATGGCTATTGCCTGGCTCCACAGCTGGTATTGTAGGCTGCAGGCTTCATTAACGTTTCATGATTAATTTTGCTTTTATGGTTTCTGTTAAATCAGGTGTTTGATTTTAAAACGAGACATTATTCAGGTCCCAGTTTGCTTTGATATTACGCCAAATTAAAAAATATCCATCAAAACTGCCAACACACACCTACATAATATAATTATAATTATAGTTAAGCGCTTTTATTGCTCAAGTCTAAACACTGGGACATTAATGCCTACCTGTCGGACCAGTTTGTAGTCCAGCTCTTTGGCGATCCCCTCTGCAGCGGCCAGTCCGCCGGGGATCTCCACTGCCCACTCGTTCAGGTACTGCCTGTCCCCGTAAGAGGACTCCAGCGACCGGGAACCCGCGGGGAAGAGGATGGCGAAAACACAACACATCACCGCTGGACGACATCTCACTTCCATCTCAGAGGAAATTCAACCAGATGAGAAAAATATATATAAATAGATCTGTACAAATCGGGAAGCTTAAATGCTCCCGATAAAGCAGCCACAACTCCGAGATATAAATGTTTCGTGGTGACTACAAAGAAATCTCCTTGTTTTCTGTTAATTCCTAAAGAAACAGCTGGCTGAGATCGAGCGGACGAGAAACTGCGCGTTATTGGTTCGCCGAGGAGAGGAAATACTAGTGATGGGGAGGGCTGGTGTGTGCGTGTGTGGTCGCCATGGGGGGGGGGGGGGGGGGGGGGGTACACACGTCAAATTACGGGTGCTCTGACGTCAGTTTGGCGTCTACCTTCGGTAAGATGAGAGTTCGAGTCCTTCAGGGAGAAAGTCTGAGAGGGAGGAGGATAAAAATATCCTCGTTTGTCCCTGGAGCTGCAGGAGACACTGAAGAAAGACAACAATAACACGAATCCTAAAACAGTGCTTACTTATACACGTTTATCACTATAAGGCGGATATCCTTCAACTGCAGCCTCAAATCTTCTGTAGTTTTGTACCGAAGCGTTTCGGTAAATGAAATGTCTGTCTCAACCATTAACGCATCTCTCTCTGGCCTCAGGCTCACGTGTCCACGTCGCCAGGAGAGAGAGATGCGTTTCAGCACCGCAGACAGCTCCTCGCTCTCACCGCAGATTGTCGTCAGGTGATTGCCAGTGAAACCAAAACACTGGGATGTGAAGAGAAAGGGGTCTCTCCAGCAGCTGAGAAGGCTATCACAACAATACATAATAATGATAATAATAATAATAATAACAACAAAGACAAGCATTGACGTATCCACATCCTGTAATGAAAGAAAAGTAGTAATACCAAAGGAGGGGGAAATAATCCAAAATGGTATTAAAAATGTTTCCTTTGTAATTCACTTTTATTGCTTTCCAAAAGAGGTGACATCAAACAAAACAAGGGCATCATAATTTGAAAAGAAAACAATCAATGATAAGATAAAACTAAACAACAAAATAAGATAATAGTAACAATGTTACTACTACTATTACTACTACTAATGACAATAATAATGAATATAAACCAGGTACACATTGGCATTAACTGTCATGTACTGTAAAAATTGTACACACGTTAAGTATAATTATCACTCCATAATAAACAATTATAGTAACAGCCAGGGCAGTGTACTGTATATATAGCTCTTGATCACATGTTCGACCATCCCTTAAATATACTAATATATATATATATATATTTATATACACATATATATATATATATATATATATATATATATATATATATATATATATATATATATATATATATAAATATATATATTTTAATATATTTAACCTATACAAAAAGGGGAACGTAACAAACACCTTATTAGGAAAATATTCAAAATGTTTTCCAACTAAAAGGCAAAAGTATTATCAGTGCAATCAATACACAATTTGCATTAATTCAGGTCTAAGTGGTTCTAATGGTTATTGTTTAATTTCACAGAAATTGCAAAAGCCCATTTTTATGCTGTAAGCTATTCACATTATCAGACATATCGGATGGATGTATATGTACACAATATGCACACAAAAATATGCAATATTTGTAGATGTGAAATACAAATTTCAATTGAAAATGGTACACAAATTATAGATATGGGAAATTGCACACAAATATGTCATCCATCTACAATATCTATCACTGTATGTAGTGTAACACACACACACACACACACACACACACACACACACACACACACACACACACACACAAACACACACACACAGTTTTTAAAGAGGTAATCATGCAGAGTTGAGAGTTTGGGAGTTTTGTATAATTTAGTTTTTTCCACAACCACATCTTTGACATTTATAGTTAAACAGCATCGGGTGTTGTGGGTTTTATTATTTTATTTTCTGTCTGCATTTGATGTACATTGTTTTTTCATTGTAAAATATAGGATGTGTTCTGTAATTTTGCCGCCCTAAATCAAACAGTGTTTACTGGCAGTTGTTCGACAGTTATATTGCCAGCATCAGATGCTGTTTGATTTGTTTACTGATGCAAACAGTGGATCAGTGTGCTCTGATTTCACAGGTGTACAATGATCCAAAGATAAAGCTGGTGTAAGAGTCAATGTTATTTTTTCCTCTCGAACACAACAAGGGTTGTGTAGATGCGGTTCATACATGACAAACTGTATTGGTGAAATACAAACAAACACAACAATAAGAGCACTATTATACAACAGGTCTTCATTATAATTCAGAAGTACAATATTTGTGGAAAAATAGACTGAGCTTGTGAGTCATTGTGGGTTCAACTTGTCAGAACTGATGATGACTGATACCTTAGGTCACCTGGCCATTTGCAAACAGGTCTGCACCAGATCTGCAGTATAATCCACAATTACCTAGCAACATCTGTTTGCTCTGACCAAGGCACTCACTCGGTCACACAGAAACACACAGGTGAAGAGCCATAGAGATATTAACAAAATGGATGATCTTCACTGCGAGAGATCCTGGTTTCATTACAGGGCAGTGAATTTTTGACTGTTTTCATTGATTCTCAGAACCCTCTGTCCTTATCGCTGGGCTGTGAGGGTGTGTATTTCACTCCAGGGGTCTGAGTGCACTCATCCGGGCTTCCTTATTCCACCTTGAGGACACACACACACACACACACACACACACACACACACACATACACACACACACACACACACACACACACACACACACACACACACACACACAGACACACACACCAACAGACAAAAGCGATGCCTGCATCATCTCCGTCAAATGAGGTCAGAGGTCTAAGCGTGTTTCGTGAGCTAATTGCTTTTCCAGAGGGTGAAGGAAAGCCGCTGCTTTTAGGTGGAGGATGACGCAGATGGAGCTGCATCGACTGCTGACAGTAACTCAACCAAAATCAATTAGGTGTGACAAATAAATGTAAAGACTTCAACTGCACTTCCCACTGATGTCACAGTTCATTAATGGTTCAGTGGCAATTACAGTATTTTGTAGTTTCTTGGCAATTTACACTGTTATTTACTGATACACTATTGTCTGGTTTTGTATATTATATACAGTTCTTCAAGCAGTAGCACATTTTCAACTTCCAAAGATATAACATTAAAATGGTCTGATGACACAATTACATACAAAGCAAATTAAACTGAGGTCTGTCATGCAGCAACATACTGTAGTCTAATATGATTATGAATAAAAAGAGATGCATAATGCGTGGATAGTGAATGGGGCTGATATACTCCCATGTCACACCAACAACCCAGTGAAATGTGGCACATGTGACACTCAATAAGGGCCGGGGGTTGCCATGCCAACCCCCTCCTTTTGTCATCTTAATTGTCGCCGTGGCCATCAGACAGATTCAGTGCGACAAACCAGAAAACAAGAGTTTCTATAATAAAAGGTCGGTGGAACGCGGATGTTGAATTGTGTCAGATAGATTTATTTCATGATGTTCTGATTGGTGCTAAACTGGAAATAAAACTTGCTTCAAATTGTGACATTTTTACAAAAACATGCTGTGCAGACAAACACCATTCAAACACAATGAACTGTGCTTTAAATTCTAGCTTACATCCCAAAGTCTGCAGAAATATGATCATGTAATATTCAGTTGGCTCACATATTGCAGCCCTCACAACATGCAGGCTCATATTGTGATAAAAGCAGCATTATGTTTTCACGAGGTGGAGGATCAAATAGACACTAAATATATACTTTACATTGTCAAAGAGAGTGGAAACTTAAAAATGTATGGGTAAAATCAAGGTTCAAGAGAGGGAACAAAAGCCATTCAAGTTTGTAAATAAAATATAAATAAAACTATGCTTTAAGATCACAGTCACATAGTTATTTAATATATCTAGGAGGAGAAGAGAAGGATTTCAGCTGCTAAATTTCAAAATAGTAATAAATTTGAAATAGAAAATTTCAAAAGTCAGTTATAAAGTACTTAACAAGCCAGTAAAGATAATATAAAAAAAACTACTTAAAACAGAGTAGACTGCCGTAGAATTATATAAATGAAGTAGTAGAACAAGAAAATACAAACACAAATTTATGGAAACATATACATTTACAGATACATCAAATATACATACAGTATTTAGTGATTGATAGTGGTAATGTCTTTGTACTAGCTGTATTCAGTAGTCCATCAGAGAAGAAGCAGCAGAAGCTTATGCAGTCTACAAGACTGCATTGCTGTTGCAAATATGAATAATACCTGAAAGAAAAGTAGCAAAGGTTAAGAAGCGTTTCATTCATTCATGTCAACAAAGCTCAACCAACGTTGTGCAAATGTCATCAGTTATCAGACAATTCTGTAAAAATGCCGTTATGGAGTCAACCAGATTGGCATCACTTTGCAGGTGATAGACTGCTCGTTTCTGAGGGGACGCGACGGGGTTCGTAGTGTTATCAGGACAGATGGACTGTGTCTCTGAAGGGCATCAGACTGATGGATACCATCAGGGGTCAGACATAGTCATCACTTTCATCCACCCTGTTTCACCGACTGCAGAGCTGCCCCTGTACCGAAAACAGATAAACGACAAAGGACAAGTCAGTGTGCTCACAGGAAGTGTGCCGATCACACAGGAAGTGTGCCGATCACACAGGAAGTGTGCCAATCAGTATTGAATTAGTTTTTCTGTAGTGCTTCCGTTTGTGTCCTGTGTTCTCAACCTGCCATGATACTGCATGAATTCACAGGTAAATCAATCCAGTAATGCTGTTCTGACAGCTGAATATCTTGTAACAGACATCATCATACACATGTTATTAATCTATATCTCAAATAGTCTAGTCATGCTGGAAGTAACCCTTGAATTGATAAGAAAAAAAACTGCTATGGTAAGAAACACAGGGATTGTTATGTTGAAAGACTGTCATGATTACAAAATAAAACACATTTATTATAGCATATATATATATATATATATATATATATATATATATATATATATATATATATATATATATATATATATATATATATATATATGTAGCAGGTAAATAAATATATTTACCTGCTACTTATTCTTCCCTCCACAACATGTTATGAGGGAAATAATGCACTTTTTCTGCACTATATATACTTGAGAACTTATGTAACTAGTTACTTTGCAGATTTAGATTAATAACATAAACTGCTGCTGCTAAACCTGCTTTTGATTGGATATCAGTCCCGCTGTTACCCACCAGAGGGCAGCGTTGTACTAAATAAATCAACGCACCAGGTTCCTGAGAGAAAAAAACATAACATCGGCGGTGAGTCAACTCTTCCCTGGTCTGTGGGGCGTGTCCCGTCTTGTGAAAAAAAATTCTGTTTGTATGTCGGTTCTTCCTGTGTTGCATGTAGATTTGATACATGGCTATCTATTCACATGCACTGAATCGCGTAGTAAATACGTTGTGTATGGACCCAGCTCACACACTGGCACTTTTTTCTCTTTCTCGCAATTCAATACGATCACAATTGTGTCAAATCTGTAACAACAACAAGCTGAACAATCTGCACATCAAAAATCCTGATAAAGTACAAGACCTCACTTGTTGAAACCTATCTTTAATAGGCTGCACACACTCGCGCGCGCATTGCGAAAACATTTGCATATGCACACTTTTGATCGATCATCAGAGACGAAAGTTTTCTCAGCGGGAGGGGCAACTTCTTTTGCTCCAAGGGGCAGATCAGCCCGTAGACTCAGATCCTCATAGAGAGCACTGAGGGCGCAGAAGGCAACTTAAAAAAAGTGTATCCACCCGTGTTCTGAAGATGCCACACAAGAGACGAGGCCATGGTCACCACAAACACCCAAAGGAGACGGACGAAGTAAGTTTATTGCATGGCACACACGGAGCAAAGTGATCGTACAAGTTTAAGGATGCGTTTACAGATGCAAATAATCTCCAAAACACCCCAAATGGTTTGCGCAAAGATAACAATGTTAACAGTTACCATAAACGCAAATGAATTGTAATACACGTGTACACATAAGACACATATTCTATGCTTTGATCGCTGCATCGATTAACCTTGTCGATAAGTCAACATCATCGGTCAATCGATACATCAGTGGTTGCCAACAGCCGAGAAGCTATGTTCGTGTGGTTCTCTTATGTGGCCAAACCCCCTTCAGTAGTTTAGCTAGGTCAATCACAATAGAAGTCTACCAAGTTCCTTCCGCGGAAATATGCGAATGGTGGGGGGAGTGGGGTGGGGTAGGGGTGGACTGTTATACATAAAAACGGGTATGTGCTTGATTCTTCTCTGGTGATGCGGAAGAGTCAGATGTCCTACAAGAAAACAATGCATTTTAATGGATGTGACTGAGTCAGAAGAAGACCACAGTGCAGACAGACAAAGTGAGGTAATTATCAGAAGTGTGTGGGGAGTGGCTCTCACTGTTTGGGAAGGCATGAGTGACAAGATCTTGCGGTGAGAACAGGAGAGAGTGGCAGTACAGGGAAGAACCTTTATTTCAGGGCAGTGTTCTCACGTACTTCCCTCCTAATCCCTCATGGCGTACGCAGCATACTGGATGAGTCTTGTAAGTACATTTGCAACTTTTCACCCACCTCTCTCTCTCTCTCTCTCTACTGTTTGACACTCTTCAAAACTCTTAAACAACCCTAGGCTTAAAAGTTGGCACCTGTAGAGACGCTGCATGGGTTCATTTCTTGTTTAAACCAGCACAACTTGTCTGAAAGTGTTCGAGCTTTGCTGAATGCGCTCGAAAACTTGGCATTGGCTGCACAAGGCAACCTTTTGAAGTGAAATAAATTATTGTAGAGGCTTTGCCCATATTCTGTCACACACAGTGTTTAGATATGAGGGTGTGTGTTTGTTTGAACTGAGATAGGCTTTCGACGCACACACTTGCAGTCCAGTTATTCTTTAGGGTCGAATGTAAAATACGCTGCAGTGTCTTGCCACAGTTTCAACTCATTTCACAACTATTTATGTTGAACATTAAGTCAGAATAACATGTGTTATTTGAATGACGTACAGTTATCATCGCTTACAACATTTAATTAAATGCTATTTGATATTTGCTTTTTGTTAGGTAGCATTAGACTTTCATAAACATGTTGAAAAAGCAAGAATAACAAGATGATAAAACTTGTATATGAAACATTTTTCGTCAGATGTTAAGTAAATAAACCAACACAATAGGTTAAAACTCACTGCTTCCTGTACAAGATGTTCCATTGAATTTCAATTGCGCTAACAAGTTGGTGCGTGTGTGTGTTTGTGTGTGTTTGTGTGCATGTGTGTGTTTGTGTGCGTGTGTGTGTGTGTGTGTGTGTGTGTGTGTGTGTGTGTGTGTGTGTGTGTGTGTGTGTGTGTGTGTGTGTGTGCATGTAGCAAGGAGTAGCAGCTGCTTCCCCACTTGAAGTCCATCATAGTAGCAGGTTTTCATCCTGCTATCCCACTGCAGGGTCCTGCTATGGCAAGGTACTGACTTCTCCTCCTCCTGCTGTCTCATAGATGTTCTCTGAAACCGAGTTCTTGAATTTTCCCCACATAGGGCAGAATCTTGCAAGAGTGACTTTAAAATTAGTTATTATCGCCTACATGTGGGATGGATCCCATTCTGATTTATTTGTCTGTTATAGTGGTAATTTAAAGTTTTAAATAGGTTGGATATATTTGATAATTTCTACAAAACAAACATGAGAATTCTAAGACCCAAAAAGGAAAAGTGAGATTTCCGTACCATGCTTGCATCACAGTTGACCTGTGCGTATTGTTCTGAAGTGAAAGGCCAATACTTGGTTGCAGTATTCATGTACAGGTGGAAGAAAGTCTGTGTTTGTCTCCCTCTGCTGAGTGCAGTCACGCTTGAGCTTGCTAAATGCTGATTTGCCAGATAAAAGCTGCTTGTCTGTAAACCAGCTGATGTTGATCCAGAAATTCCTGAGCTACTTTTACTACTACTTCTTTACTAGAGAAAACTTTTATCTTTACTGGTAATCTGTCTTCATCTTTTTTTTAAATTGCCAATTCTGCAAATGTTTTATATCTGCAAGTGGCTATAAAGTTATCAAGCATTCATATAATTCCTGGCTAGCTGGAGCAGAAGCCTTGTATTGTCTTTGGGAACGTGGTCGAGCCAGTATGTTGGGTGGTGATGGGCAGAGTTTGTAGACGTCTGAACTGCAGTGGTGGAGATAGTGGTGACTGTAGTACGGCATGGGTCTAAATATAAGGAAGAAGGCCAGTTTAGCAGAGGAGTCCAGTTACATATGCTCACTTATGTGGCACTGGCAACATGTTGATGACAACATCTGGCCATTTCCTCATTCATTTTCACTCATATTTAACTAACTTTATTTTCTCAGATAGCGCTACTATTCTAAAGGTTGAGGTTAAAGTGTCACTTGTTCCTGTCACTAAACTTTTTTTGTGCAAATCTCAAGTCACATGTCACACAAGTGATATTAGTCCTTTTAGGTCTTTGGGAGGTTGCAACACAAGACATAGTTTTTTTGTTCCCATGGTGCAGCTAACATTTACAGGCTGGGTCATTTGGCATTTAACAAAGGTGTGTCTGACTGGAAATGTACCATGTACATATACTGCAGAGCTGTGCTGTACCATAGACTGTATGCATTAGTTTTTCTTTTTTTTTGTTGTAATTCATCGGGTACAGAGAAGGGTTAGAAAAGCAAACTTGTTTGGATTCATTCCTTTGCTGTGTGAACACACTGGCTGTTTTTAAAAGTCTGACATTGTAGGCTTACTCTCAGACAAACCCGGCCTCCATCACCACAATTTAATTTAATTTTTTTCCTGCATGTCCACAGGTTTTCAGCACAGGGTAAATATCTGTAAGTTATATGCTTGTGTAGAGGAGAGTCTTAGTGTTGCAGAAATATAAGAACCATTGTGATGGGACATTCTGGGCTTTAGTGATGTTTCTTGTTGCACCATGAATCATGTTTTTTGTAGGCTAACTCCTATGATTAGTTGTTTTCTTCGTATTTTTCGGGGGTGACGTTTCAGAACAACAGTTCCCATAATGCGTTGGGGCAAATAAACAGGAAGCATAATGTTGCCATGGAGTCATGGCAGTTACCTGAGAGCAACAACTGGAGCCCCGTCTTTTGTTTGTTTTTCGTCAAATTGGCACCATTGAAAGTATAAAAGGCGAATCAGCTAGTAGCATTTCCTTGTACATAATGCACCCATGAATGTACCACGTGAGTAATGTTACTTTGATACTGGAGAAAAATTCACAAGGAACTCCCTATGGTTTCTGAGCAGTTTTCTGGACGTTTATTTGCTCCTGAATATTCAGAGATATTGATACGCTGGAGTACGTGTGTTCAAGTTTGTCTCCGAGAGGGATTTTTGATGCAAATTACAGCAGAGTTCTTTAAAAAAGCTAGCGTTAACTTATTTGGATCTGTGGGCTGTCACTTCCACAACTAATCCAATTGGATTCATTGTCTGTATTGGTCGGCCTATCAGACAGGAATTTACCATATTTCATCAGTGCAACAGATGTATGTTTTATCTAATTATACATGTCCACTGATAATAATTTATGTGTAGCCTATATGCCTTGATTCTGTTAAGAAATATAACAGGGATGTGTTTTTTTGTCATTCAGTTTCAGTATAATTTTGCACCTGCAATAATTTTACATGTTGCGATGCCAGTGAACTGTATTTGGCATCCTTAAACCCTTCTATGTGGCATGTAAAGTTAAGGAAGATCTCACCACTCCACCTGGACATTCAGTTTTGTGCTGCACAAACAGGAGTTCCATGTCTGGCCAGTTTATACTCACTAATAGTACAGTACATAATGTCCATATTTTGCTAAAGGTGTGCTACTAAAACACTTGTAAGCAAAAGGCTCAGATGGATTCCATGGCAGTGACTCACTTAAAGGCTGTACTGTCTGCCGACCCCACCCAACAACTGCCCAAAGGAATGCACAATACAGGTGAGGTAAAGCGTCAGAGCTAGGACTGGAATTGCACTTTGCATTCCCATCGCCTCCTCTGTAAATCATGTGAAAACAATGGTAGCAAAGTAATGGCTTTGGATACACCAGAATAGACTTTTTCCACACAGTGTGTACATGTGTTTTCAAAGAAGGTAGTATTGAATGTAATGCTGTCCTTCCACTTCTGTACTTTTCTGCATGTTGTTCAAATACAGTTCAAAGTAAAGCATCCCTCTTAGTATGGGAGGTAAAGGTTCAGAAAGCCAACACCCATGTTGTAAGCTTCAGTAAATCTATTAGTCATGTGGTCTGTAGAAACACTCCCTAAATTCTGTTTTTTTTGTGGCCGCCACAGCTGTTTTGATGCACAGAATCATGATGAAATCCCCTCCTTTTGCCAAAGATAACAGTCTTCTATTGGCTCAGCCAGTGGCTATCGCTTAATAGTGGTGACATGGTGACATGGAGACCAATCAATATCATTTCCTGCTGCGATAATCCTCAAGAGGTGATGATCTAAGTGTAACATATGATGAGGTTGAAAGCTCAGTCTTGTCTCTCTTGACAGATAGTTGACGCAGATGTATTAAAAAACTAAAGTCTGGCCCCTCCCTTTATTCTCATAGGCAATTAGGCAGCCAGAGTGGTTGCACAAGCTTTCTTTTATTGCTGCGAGTACAAAAGAAGTGTGTACACAAGCATGTATGTGTCTCTATACCTGTGTGTGTGTGTGTGTGTGTGTGTGTGTGTGTGTGTGTGTGTGCGCGCGCGCTCAAGGCCAGCACATTACAAATCTGGGTGTGTGCTTGTTGATAAGTGGCTCGGATATTGTCTCGGTACACTGCGAAAAATAGTTTTACACACCTGCCCAGGCATATTTTTATGTATGTGTGCCCTTGAGTGTGTGTGTGTGTGTGTGTGTTAAAGCAGTATCTGTTTCCCTGAGAAGCAGCTCCGATGTGGCCCCTTATCAGGTGGGTGTCAGTCCACGGTCAGCTCACTTCCCCTTATAGCCCAGAGAGTTAAAGCCCGGCCTCTCTTGTAACTTTAACATCTGAGCCGTCTCCCCCTGCCCCCTCTGCTCTCTGACCACGCCCCCCCCGGGTCCCTCCGCCCTCTCCCTCCCTCCCTCCCTCCGTTCCCTGTGAGTTGGAAACATGCTGCAAGCCGACAGTCAAGGCAGAGGCTCATAGACAAACACTCACACATAGACACGCTCGGAGGCACTTTCAGCCAACATGGGCCAGATATTGACCTGGATCCGAGGCCCGCGGGACGGCCAGGCCCTGCAGGATGTGTCCGTGGAGGAGCAGGTGTGTGCAGATGTGTGTGCGTGTATGTCTATGTGTGTCTGCTTGTGCCATTGTATGTGCAGAGCAACTAATCCAAAAGTATCCATGTGTGTTTTGTTTTGTTGATGTAAGTCAACCTGCAAAGCTACAGTACTGCTGTTTGCAGTTGTTGGTTAGTTGTGTTAGTTCAGTTTGTGCTGTATGTTTAACAAAGGACTTATAGGGGAAACATTCATAGGAGACAAACTTTCTTGGCTCTAATCCAAGTCAGACCTCGCTCCCTCTCTCTCTCCCTCTCTCTTTCTCTCTCTCTCTCTCTGCTGGAATGTGAGGCTCCCAGTCAGCCTGTGCATATTAGAACCAGAGTGTGAGTTTTGTAGTAGTGAGATATTAAACCAAGGCTTGGACAAGGCCTGCATTGTTTATACCTGTTGCTACAGGTACCATCAGCAGGGGAAACAAATAGATTCCTGTTAGTGATGGTTGTTTAAAGAAGAAAAGTGTCCTCACTTTATTTTCACAAAGAAAAAAACATTGCGTTTGGTATTTTTCAGGGCCGAGTTTTGAGTTTGTAGGTCTCGCCCAAATAGCATTCTCCTGTGATAATCTGCAGCGGCAGATGGAGCAATATGAAAGGGTGTGCAGCTGGAATAAGCTTTTTATAAGTATTTTTTTATTGCACAACTTGGATTTGGATGTCATATCCTGTAACCTCAGTGCCATTACCATTGTTCCATTTTCCCACGTCGTGACTGTGATATGTGACAGGTCTACATTGGCTGTCCTGATGTCAGTACTTTGTTATCAGGGCTCTGTTAGTTTGCTCTGAGTCACTAAATGTGTTAAAGGTTCAAATGTGTCCTGGGAGGAGGACTTGGCACAGATTTTTGGAGGTTTTTTTTGTTGTGTTTTGGGCTGAAAAATGTCAGCAGTCTGCCTCTCTCACAGCTCTCTGTTGTCAGTCTTAGACTGACGGGAAATGACCAATGGGAAAACACATCTATGCTGAACATGCAGTGCAAAGTCTAAAAATGACAAGTAGATAATGGAGGAAGAAGATAGTCGAGCGGAGTGGATGTTGTACACATCAGTCTTGTCGTTTGACACTTGTGTTTGCATACTGTGATAACATTGACAGCTATTTCAACACTGCATTGGATTTATACATAATTTCTAATTAACAGCATGTATAACAGCGTTATTCAAAACCTACTGAGAACAATCTCTTTAAAACTGTGGACTAAGCAGTATTTGTAGTAAAACGTAGCACTTTTTTAAGTGCACTTTTAATGTTTTTTTAAAGTCCTTTACCTCAGTAAAAGCAGTACAGCAATTCAATTAAAAATTGTTTACTTAAAGCAGCTATAGTAGATGTTTTTCTAGTCACAATACGACAATGTAAAAACAATGTGACTGCTGAACCTACAGAGAGTTATCTCATGAATCTGGAGCTCTATATTATTCATATTACTGGTTTATGATACTTTCATTCACGTGTAAGCAGCATTTTTTACCACTACCAGTATTTTATATCGCCTTCTGTTAAGTTTGTAAAATACTATTGGCAATATAAACTAGTAAGTATAGCAGTCAAATAAATGTTGTGGCATAAAAAGCACAATATTTGTCTATGAAACATGGTGAACTAGAAGTGTAAATTAGCATTAAATGGAAGTACTCAAGTACAGTACCGTAAAATTGTACTAAAGCACAGAGCTTGAGAAAGGTACTGCTTGTTTTTGTTTTCAGCCTACAGAACAAAGTTGGGATTTCAAGACTCTGCTGACTCATTTGACCAAATGAAAGTCTGACATGGTGCATGTTTACTTTTCCTCTACCAGGAAATGACAAATCCAGACTTGAAGTCCCCTCTGTTATACCATGACACCTGGAGCCTGTGTCCTTTGCAGTTAAGTGATATCATGTCACAAGGTGTCTGGATACTGAAGTTCAAATGTCATAAACAGTCCTTTACTATAACTCTCTCTGCTATTTGGAGCCACATGCAAAGCTTCTGAATAAACAAAACATATGAAGTGTTTCAAATAGGCTAAAGGCAGGAGGGCATCAGCTGTATTGATGAGATGCTTCATTACGTGGTACTCTGTAATAAGCCCTCAGGCTGTGTGTTTGTGCCAGAAAGAGAGGGGGAGCATGTTGTGTACGTATGAGAATAAATACACAGACGTTCTTGTTTACACATATCCTGCGCAGCTAAATATTATCTGTCCATTTTCAGTTTGATATCTTTATAAATGTTGGTGTTTATCTCGATGTGTTATTTCCCAGCACTCATTGAGACTTGTCAGATTTCTCACTTCACTGTCAGTTGGGCTTGAGGTGCTTTCCTCATGTCAGTTATATAAAAGTAAATCTGGGAGAGTTTCCAGGCCTCTGGGCTCACCTGAAAAAGTGCACCAAACTCTTTCTGAGCATTTGTTCTGCTGTCCGTTTACATCTGCCATGCTTGAGGAAAATCTGGCCGCTCTAATGTTCGTTCCAACAAGTAATAGGTAATGAAAACCCGGCTGCGTGATGCTTACTGGAAAATGTAATGCGATATAATGATTCAGATTCTTGGTATCGCTTCACATAAATACATGAAAGTGGAAAGCTGAAGTTGATGATGACATGTTAGCAAGCCTGTGATTATCATGAGCTAAAATGGCTGACAAGTCTCAACAATATCTTGATCTTATTTACTCTGCAGATGTAAGACATAGGCCCAATCTAAGTAGATAAGTAGAGGAAGGGCCTAATTTTTTTGTTTGTGTTTCTAGTTTGGGATGATATGTGGTAGGACAACAATTCAGGGGGAGAGTGCAGTGCTAAATTTAGAGATGGTACGTTGACATGCAGCAGAGCAAAGGACAGCTATAGCTTACGGTAAGGGGGGGGGGTATGGATGCACAAGAGAAGGAGAGTTTCACAGGGGTCGAGGGATTTTTTTGTTGTTGTTGTTTGTATTGATGCACTGAAGTCACTGCTCTGTAATCATGTGTTATAATGGTTAAAAAGAAAGACAAGTTAGCTGCTAAAGAACAGTGGTTTTTAATGAATTGTTGGGATTTGGCAGGAGCGTGTTTGGTTATCAGCAAGTATGAAAACTAAATTACTGACATTAATTGTCATTGATTATTAACAAATATTGGTAATAATGGGGCACCACCCTGAGATCAGGGACCAATAACCAAACTATAAATTAGGTCTCAAAATTGGTGTTCGCTCAAACTGTCAACAGTCAAAGTACTATTCCACATTAAGAGTGAACAGTGAAGGTTAAATTCAAGAACAGGCCATGATATAAAGCTATCATCACAATACACATGCCCAATCACAGAAAACTGCTCTTTGAAGTATAACAGAGTTAATTTACTTCTAAAAACAATTGTAGAATTACAAGCATACTACCTAAAATCAACAAACAATCACGTGGTGAGTGGGGGTGTCTGTGTTTGTGTGTGTGTGTGTGTGTGTGTGTGTGTGTGTGTGTGTGTGTGTGTGTGTGCGCGTGTAGGGGGGGAGAAGTGGGAGAGAAAGAAAAATGGCAGCTGTGATCACACCACACGAGACTACAAAATGGCGAAGGAGAGAGAAAACTACCAAAATGGCGGACGTAGTCTCATATGTAATTACGCCATGCAATAGTACCAAAAATGGCGCCGAAGCCACGATTATTTAACGGAGCAATGACATACGCAATAAAGAGGCCGCGCTTACACACCACGTGAGATGAGCATAACAGCCCAACCTTTGTGTGTATGTGTACGTGTGTGTGTGTGTGGGTTAGTTTGAACAATAAGGAGAAGGAAAGACACTCAAAGCAAGGCAGATCCTCACCGCAGCAGTAAAATACAGCAACTGTTACTTTATCACACAGAAACCCGACTGGCGATTTCAGATTCTGCAGCTGTGGCACTGGTCTTTTAACCCAGCTTTACCCACCTTACTCACGGTGACTGATCTAAACACAACACTATTATAGCAGCATGGAATAGCACTCTTACAGCAATAAAACAACACAATTATTGCAACAACACAACAGTAATCTTAACGCAACACTAACGGAACTCAGCGGTCCGTAAAAATACACAATAACACGTTAACATTACAGTTAAACTTAAAAAAAAATAAATAAAAATTACAAACACTATCTCTGCCCAGACAAAAGCCTCTTACTTTGAGATTGCTTCGTAGCAGTCGTGTGTTTCTTTGAATTTCTGTATTTAATTTGGGACCCGGAGCTTCACTGGTTCTGGGAGCTGCGCGGCGATAAATCTTCCGTATGGCAGCGGGAATTCTTTAGAAGTTATGGGAATTTTTTTTTTAAAGCAAAAAACGTTGTTTGTGCCCCCTTACATACGAATTGACTCGCGTGGGATGGCGTGGAGCTGAAGGTAGCATCGATGCTTATAGTCTCAGTGACGTCATGTCCGTACCACAGGGGTCCCTCGTGGTGCCTATGGCCCTCGTCCAATGAGACCCCAGTGTTGAGTTTGGACCAAATCTCACACATAGGTGAGATTTATTGTCGGGGTGGGGTTGGGTGTGGTTAAATTAAAATCAGGCTGTTGAACTGCCAGGCAGGCCCAATTCCTTTGTGTCAACCACATGGTGAAGTCCCAACAGAATGGAGCTGTCAAAATGACATTATCCTTGTTCTGATGCTCATGTGTGTTCTCAGGGTTGGATCTGGTGATATACAGTCAGTGCTGTTCACCGGCCAGCTTTGATATCTTCTGATCACCTAATCTATGCTTGAATGCACCATTAGTCAATAGCCTGCACCTTTTTATAATGCAGTACCACACAATGATATGTCAGCCTTAACACAAATAAATAAAGATATTCAAGTCTCAACAAGCTGATCTTCATGCTATAGTGGCTGTCCACACAATGGGGGAAACACATAGACAATAACACTGTTGTTTGCTCACTAATGCTCAACAGCGATGCAAAGGCTATGTGATGAGTGCTAAAGCGCTTCTTTGGTGTGTGTTTTTGTGTCGACTATAGCAAGAAATACCAAACAAATAAAAAACTAAAGTTATGCCCTGGCGCGCACACACACACACACACACACACACACACACACACAGATATAAAACAAATAGGCAAATGTAACAGCCTGGTCCTGTGAGGCAGGCAATAAGCACCTCACTGTGTACTCAGCAACGGGTCAGTTGCCCACTTTCCCTCTGGATGTTCCTCTCCTGTTGTGAGAGGAACATCCAGATCTTCTGCCGTTATGTTTTATGGATGCACTACAGTCGAAAAAGGTAAAAATCAATACAGTTTGGAGACAGTTCCTCTCTGCCAGTGGTTGCATTTCTTTATTGAATATCAATAGTTTACTATTACCAAGAGTTATGTTTTTAAATGTGTTGCCACGTTTCCACTTTGCCAATTTGGATTTAATCCAATAAGCAAACTATCTTTATTTATTTTTTTACATAACCGGTGACTGTAAATCTTAAGTTAAAGAAATGCTGCCCCTTAAATCTGTGGAGCATGTGGCTAGGCATTACACATTGCATTTTTAACCCATGCCACTGTTTCTTAGAGGAGTAGTTTGGTTTGACAGGTTATCCAGGTTTTTCATTAGCATAATTTAAAAGCTTCCTTGTAAGAAGTTCATAATGTCGCTGTTCATAATCAGCCAAGACCTGATTCACACTCTTTTATAATCTTTCAGAACTTCTTGTTCAACCCTATCTCTGTATGTATCTATATCTTCCACTTTTCAAAGTGAAAGTTTTTTTACTGTGATCTCTTTCCGGCAAAAGTATACAACGCCAGTCCTGTGTTTTCCCACAGACTTAGTTTAAGAACCATGAGGCATTACGACCTCCCACTTAGAGTTTTCCTGTGAGCTCCTAGAAACACTATCAGAAGTTCAGATTAGAAACCCCCCATTTTCCAGCTTCACTGTTCTGATTGGCCAATCCCTCTGGATGGGAGCGTTCGTGGTCTGCTTTAGCTCATTAGTTGTCAACAAAGATAAGTGTTACCAGGGGTTACCAAGTAAGGCATTTGGATCCAGTACAAGCATGCATAAAACACTCACAAACACTCACAGAGTCAAAGACACAAAAGCAGAGGGCAAAGCTGTTAGACAAGATTTATTATTGATAGGTCCCAAAACGGACACAACTATTTGTGCCAGGGAGGTGCAAGGGCAGGGATTGTGCAACAAGCAGAGGAGATTTAACTACTTGTCCTTTTGAAAGATATTTTTAGACAAAAAGAATAAAGTCAGAGGAATTTAGAAACAAGGCAGGCCGTTCCCCTTGAGAAGAAAATACCAAAAGCACATCATGCCTTGCTCATTTCTGAGCTCTGTGTTTCTTTATTCAAGGTAATATGCCATCCTTGCCGTGGCTGATGTTTAAGTCTCTTCATATGTTCAGAAATGCTACCAATGCTACCAATGCTTTTTTTCTTTTTCTTTTTTTTAGAGTTTTGGGTAAAATAAATAATAAATGTCTTGCCAAATTCTTTGCTAAACAGCAAATGATACCAAAGAACACTGCATTTAGTTTTTCGTTTTGTCTTTGTTTATTTGCCTTATTAAAAAGCATACATTTTACAGCCGAGTGCGGTTTTACTAATCATGGCAAAAAAATCTATATTTTGCTCATAAATAACATATTGTTCCTTTGCTTTGCATTTGCTTCACATGGACATGCAGTATTAAAGTGCAGAGTCAAAATACATGTGGCATACATACAGTATGTGCCAGTCTTGTGTACATTCAGCATCAAACAACAGACCGGTAAATGTTGACACAGCATTTTCCGATGTCATTCATACAATCCTCCCATTCATTTTCATCCAAGTGCTATGAGTATTTTGCACACAGGGGGGTGCTGTTCTCCAAAGTCCTTTTAACATGTTTGCCATGTTTTGTGGTGAGGAGAGCTTTAGCTGAGAAATAGTGAAAAGTCTCTGTATTAACTTTAAGAGGTGCCAAACGATCAACTAATCACTGCTGAAGGTTTGTGTGTGTGCTTAAAGGGGAAAGGTTGCACGGCTGTGTTTTTCTAAAATTCTTGATATAACTTTTGGCTGCTGTCCAGGAGCTGTGTTTCCTGTCCGTTCTTTTGTCCAGGGACTACTTTGAAGAGCTGTGAAGGCCTGAGAGAACATGTCTGAGCTTGTATTGGTGGTCAACTCGTTTACGGTGTCTTAAGTCCAATTGTGTCTTTCTTAGATTTACAGTTGTTCTTTTACTCTGCTCTGGCTGTCTTTGGGTTCGGTCTGGACTACATGTGATGTGATCCCCCTCCCTCTCTTCTTTTCTTTGCAGCCACACACACTGTCTCTGTTGTTCCAGTGGCTCTGCAGTTTAGATTCCTAAGCAGTGAGTCTCTCAGACACACCCAGACTCTGCCAACAACACTGCTGCAGAAAATTCACTTCTGCTTCTTCACTGCTTCATCCCTCAACTCTGCCTCGACGATAACTGTTCCTACAAATATCTTGATGTAGGCCACCGTGTCTGTTATCAAACTGCCACATCCCTCCTCTCAAAACCCGCCCTGACCCAGCCCAAAGTTTAAAGCAGACTTATTTATTTTTCCTGGCAGTCAGCGCGCATTGGGCGGGTCTTTTTGTGTCCGACGGTCCAATCTGACGGAGCCTGCTCTGCTGCCTTGTGGCTGAGGAGGTGGAGCCAGAGCAGCACAGGCTTGTTGTGCCGCTTCCATGAAGGCGGAGCAGCAAGTTTTTCACCAGCTGGGCGTGTGTGTGTGTCTTTATGTGTGTTTACATGTGTTGTTTGCATGCGTGTCTGTTTGACATAAAGTGTTTCCACAGCGGGAATTTAAGGCGAACCAGCCTCAAGAGAGCATCTTGGTAGTATACACAGCATAGGAAACACACTCACAATCAAACTTATGGTACGTATCTGGACAGCATTTCCTCTCTCTTTTGTAAATGTCTGTGTGTGTGGCAGGGCTTCCTGTCTGACTGATACCTGAGTCATTTGGACGGCTGTGGTTGTGATCAGACTTATCGTTCTTTTGTTGGCATTTAATTAACAGCCGTTTGTGGTGATCCAAGTTTGCTTTCTTTCGACCTGTTAAATTAAGTTGGCAGAAGACTGAAGATTACTGTGTTCGTGTTACTGGTACTTTTATGGACCCCGAGAGCAGTTGTCGTCATGGAAACAACAAAATAAACAGTAAATAATGAACTGAGGGATACTGCACTGTGTGATGATAATTAATATTTCATCAGGGTCTAACAACAACTCCTAATGTGGCTTCAAACAACGTTATCTAACAGTATCCAGACTTCCGTAAGCCAGGGTTTGTTGCTTACTGTTTATATAAAACAAGTATGAGTCAGACTGCACATGATAGACAAATATAGAACAGCAAAATAGAAGATCAATGCTTGTGCTTCTTCTCTCGGTTTTTAGTTGCAACGTGTTAGATTGAAATAAAAGGCTGATAAACAAAAAAAAAAAAAAGAGAGAACATATCGCTCAGAATGAAGCAGAGTACAGTTTGACAAACGAGTATCAGTGCCATGGTGTTTTTGCTCTTGGCTCCCTTTGATGGGACTGTAGTGTATTAACAGTACAATGTCAGCACAGGTAGCCCATTAAAGTAGGTTTGACTAATGACATCACTTTTTTACCCAGCTGTCTATTGCTCTCAATCTTCCCCACTGCATTAATGTCCATCCTCATACAGGCACTGAAACTGAAACAACAGCAGTCGTCTTCACCTCTACATTTACAAGTCTGCTCCACATTCTTTCTTTATAACACTGAGTGGACATCTCCACCTCTGAGCTGAGGTGATCCGCGTGATCACAGCTGACCATTTAGACAAGTTGCCACTGAAGTCATAGCATAAGCTTAAGGAGCTGCTTCCAGCCGTATTCACATGTGCGTGTCTGTGGTTTGGCGGGTGGGGCCCAGTATTAGTCATCAGTTTTCATTACAGGCACACAAGCCACTGCTTTAATGGCTGTTCTTGGGTAAGGCCTGGATATACGGCATTGTTTCTTCGCTTCTGACAGAACAAAAACATTGTGAGTTATGTGCGTCACGCAGCGAGTAGGCCCAGGACGACCTGAGGTTGATCGTATGTGCCGGCAGTGTACCCATCTAAAACAGGACCGGGACTCACACAGCAAGCCTCGAGCACATCGACAGTTTCCGTCTGAGATGATGTTTCAAACTGAATGAGTGCCAGTTTGAAATGAGCAGTGGTTTCAAATGGCCCTCTGCTGCCATCACCCACGCTCTAAAATCTTGTGTCTATTTTGATCACACTAGCCACATCTCTCCCAGAATGACCATGATGTTCATATCAGTGTCCTGTTCCCGACTACGTCAGTCAGTGTTGTCCTCACTGTTTACTGCTAAAGTAGCTAAAGCTCTGTGAATCTGTCTATTTGCATGCAGCAGAGTGTGTGAGTGCATGTGTGTGTCAGGTGTCTTACCACAGGAGACATTCTCAAACACCAAACTGAGTGCCCTCCAATAAAGTGGGCTTTGATTTGTAGGATTTTTTTAAAAACTTGCCTGTGTCCTCTCGGCTTATGGTGAACAGGTCCCTGCTGCTATGACAATACCAACACAGATTGCTGTGTTGGTATTGCTGCATTCACCAGTGTCACATTTAAAACAAATGAGCCCTTGCTGCTTCATTGTTGGTCTGTATGAGCCTCTAACCTGGTGACTTGTTAAGGCATTGATTGAGAACATATATTGAGCGCTCTGTGCATCTATGTTTGAATGTTTTCAGATTCATCACAGTGTTGATAGTGTTTAAGTCTATAACTTCACTGATTCACAGTCTCTCTATTTGTCTGTCAGCTGTGAGCTTCTATTTAACAGCTGTTTACTTGTCCCTT
This sequence comes from Cebidichthys violaceus, assembly GCF_023349555.1. Taxonomy (NCBI): domain Eukaryota; kingdom Metazoa; phylum Chordata; class Actinopteri; order Perciformes; family Stichaeidae; genus Cebidichthys; species Cebidichthys violaceus. The sequence goes on along the minus strand of NW_027176428.1, from coordinate 2,875,424 downwards.
ATAAAACAGATACATGGCAACTATCGGCCTCTTCCCTTACCTCGACAAAATTTCTACCAGGTACAGCTGTGTGAAATGTCTACCGTCTGCACACTTTTATTTTGTCTGTGTACAGGGCTGGACAGAATAACATGAACACCTCATTATACTGTGTAACAAAGTGACAACACGATAGGCAGTATTGAATTAATTGTCACAATGTCAACGAAAATGTAATAGCCTCATAAAGGTAGAATTTGCTGCAGGATTGTAAGGTGTTCCTGTTACTTTGTCCACCTCATGTATGGCCTCATCTTTGCTGTGTGGGAAAAGTCCTGCATAAATCCTGTATGCAAAAGTCAAAATCACATACTACTTTGGGTGAGTTTCTGTTCCCCAATGTGGGTTCTTTGGTTTTTGTGGTGAGCTAATGATGATTATAAATGCTAAATGATTTTCTGTCGAAAATTCAAAGGTCAGTTGGTATTTGTTAATAACTAAATTCGACCCCTTTTTTAAATCTCATTACAACATAATGTTTATTTTATCCGATGCACAAACCTACGCTACAGCTAGCATGACATTTTTACAGTGCAGCTACTGCATGCCTAGGCCTCATTGGTAGGACTAGTTATCAAACCTCATTACTTTCCTGATACAAACATAAATATGTCAGTAGAAGCAAGTGTGTGTGTGTGTGTGTGTATATATATATATATATATATGAGAGTTTTCTTTTGTTGTTTACTTCTGTGATCTAATTTAAATCAAAATGTTTTATTTAGTGCTTGTATGTTTTGATACATCATTTAACATTTGATAAGAACTTTGGCTTCTTTAGTTAAATGTAAACAGGTTCTTTTAGAAAAGCACTTTTTATCTCTCAAATTACGGTAGTCGTTTGGTCATCTGTACCTAAATTCAGATATTGCATCGGCAACTGATACCTACCCTTTGCTCTTTGGAGCTGTTGTTGTGAAATAGTAATAAAGCATATTTTCTCTGTTGTTGTTTGAATATGGAGTTCATATGTTACCGTGTAGCACGGAATAGATACTCATTCACCTCAGAATATAGGTAGAAAACTCTAGTGCATGTTTCAGCTTTTCTGGAAAATCACAAACTCTGCAAAAAATAATGTTACTGAGCATTAATAACAATGTGTAAGGCATGTGCTAAAAGCAGCTTGAGCTGCATGTGTGCTGTTTGTGTTGTGTCGGTGGATATACAGTTTATCTATAAGCAGAGAGCAGTCCGCATGAGGAATGTAGGAATGCTGCCGTTTTGAGTCACAGCAGACAGAAAGCTTGCTAGGCGTTTGGGCGGTCTCAGGGGAGCTCAGAGAGTTTACCTTTAGACATACACCTGAAACTCATCGACCAGTTAAGGAGTAGATAATAAATACTTAACTAAAACTGACACAATATAATGTTTTTGCTTGCTGTTACCCATGATAATAACCTGTAGTCTATTCATTTTCTTGTGAGAAAAGGCCCTAATTTAAGAATGCCAGCAAGATAATATGACCTTATATTTCCGTCCAGGGAAGAGAACAAAGTGCTTCACTCTATTGATCATTTTGTATCATAATCCAATACTGACTAATTGCCTTGTAAACATGCTATGTAGGGCCACTCCTGCCAGTGCATTGTTTCCCTTAATGGATTCTGAATGAAATGAGCAGCCTGTTTGTTTGCCTGATGGAAAAGTATCTGGGCGGTTCACTGTATGAGCTGCCTAACCTGTCTTTGTTAACTTGCATCTGTCAAACACAGTGAAGGCAGGGCTGATGGGTGAGTGACTTCTGCAACGGTTTTGATGTCAGACCGAGCCTCGAGGGGAGACTCTTTTGTTAGTGTACGGAGTCGAAGCATAGATCCCCTCACTGATATGGATGCTAATGGACGTGGATGCTAATTTGTGTAGTAATGCTGTACATGTTTTTGAACTGCCCTCTAGGAAGTGAGCATAACTTATTGAATATGTATGAGGGGTCAAAGAGCAAAAAGTGCTGTCACATTGAGATCACCAAATAAGATAGATAGATAGATAGATAGATAGATAGTAACTTTATTGATCCCGCGAGGGGAAATTATTTAAAAATAAACACGTGTCTCCATGGTTTTTGTCTTAAACTTTTTGGACTGCTTTAATATGACTAAAAGACAAATTAGTCACCAAATCTTCTTGCCCAACTTCCTTTAATTTCAACAGGCACATTTAGAATATGTGGCGAGTTCCACATTTAGTTCGGATATGGTCTTTAAGAGCTTTGGGTTTGCCATTATGTGCAAGTCTGTAAGGGAAAGTATAGAGCATGGTAATGATGTCATTCATTTGGTCACTGAGAGAAGATGTGTTTTGTTTCCGATGAGATATCATGTTTTAAACAAGGGACACACTGCAGTGACTACACTCCCTTTAATCAAATGAAATTACTTTTCAGTGTAGCCTCGCCATTACCCCCTAATTCCAGTCTTTATGCTAACCGGCTGTAGCTTCATATTTACCGTGTAAACATGAAAGTGGTATCAATCATCTCATCTAACTCATAGCAAGAAAGTGATTAGGAAAGCAGCATTTCCTAAAATGTCGCACTATTTCTTCAAAGGAAATCAATAAAAAGGCTTATTATAGAAACACATGTTTATATAATCAATCAATAAATATGATTATCTATTACTTTTGTTTTTGGAGGGAGGCCTGATGGGACAGCTGTCATTGTTGCTGACTTAGCTACTTTCTTGCTAGATTTAGGGACTTTTGGAGCTAGTGCTTCTAGCTACTTTCATTGGAAAAGAGTTGTCAACACTGGGCTGGGTTTTTTGGGTGGATGATTTCTAAAATCTAGCATACCCTTGCTGGTTTCTCCAATGTTACCTGCCTAAGCTTTAATGTATTGACACCGAAATTCAGGCTAGTTACCGCCAGTATCAAAATTTCAGCATTACCCAGGACTATTGTCATCACAGTGTTCCAATGAGGGACTTTCAAACTTCAGCACAATTCAAAACATTTCTAACATTAGTTTCATAATTTTGTATTAATATCTTAGCTGGTGGATTTCTGTCATGTGCAAGTTCAATCTGCCAAATCATATGATGCATCATGCATTACCACCCAGCATGCAGCTCAACTCTGCTTCCTTTTTTCAGTTGTTAAAGTTTTTTTTGTGGGTAACCTAGCTACAATCAACATTTCCTGCAGTAAGAGGAGCAACATGACTTCCCCTGTGGCAGGGGGGGGGGGGGTTGGGGGGGTTGGGGGGGTTGCCCTGGCCGCTTGTGACCTCACTTCCTCCCTTGTCCCACTTCCTCTCTCTAAACAACATTATGTTGACTCTTCTAAAAGTCAGTTAATTCATAATTATTTATAAACGGAAAAATATGTCAAGAAAGGATAAAGGAAGTAGTATACGACAGGTAAGGGGTTCATATTATTTATTTGCCTAATGTCAATGGTCTTAACATACTTACAACTAAATGCATCATTGTAAAAGGTCTAAATGTAAGAAACATGTATATTTTGTTTCAAGAAACATTTTAGCCACAAATAGTTGAGTAAACACACAAACCCTGAGCTGGGTTGTGACCCTATCTGTGTAAATGTACCACCAGCGTGTGAGGCAATCACTGACTGAGCTGCAATCATTTCAAAATTAGAAGTCTCAGATTGCGGATGGCTGAGGGAGTCTAATTCACAATGCACTCTGTCTCTCTGTGTCTCTTCCCGTTTGCTGTTCATCTGTGTTTCCGTTCACTCACTGTAGTCATTCACGTACATGCAGCCTGGCTTTACCCTCCATCCTGCCAGCTCAGCGTAACTGTTAAACAGCTGGCTTGATGGGTTGACTCACTCAGAGGCTTACGGGTGTGTTCACAGGTATGTGATAATGATAATTGCTAGACATAGTTTTTTTGTCACAGGACCCCAAGGCAAAATGTAAATAATACATTTGTAATAAGCAAGCACACACAATGATGTAGCATGGACAGTAAGTTACAGGTTGTTTTACAGTGCAGTGACAACTATCCAAATGTCACAACCTTGGATAATTCGCATGAACAGACGGAAAAGCAGAGTAACTGGCTTGGTTAGCTTTCCAATGATACCTCACTGCACAATGCATTGGGTTGGACTGTTGTTGTCAGTTTCACACCACCTGAAAGAACTGGGCTGGGCCCTGAAGCATACTGGGCTCCACCTGGAGACTGATGCATGGCTCCAAAATACTGGACGACATGCACAGCTGCTTTCAAACAGGAGTTTACTTAGTACACTCTTTGTGTGCTTCTGTACATTTAACAATATTTTTCCTTCAGTTACCCTTCTGAGCAGAGTACACAGAGTAGTATGCTTAAGATTTAACTTCATTATTCCTACTGCTTGTTAAATAACTAAGAAAAGTGCAAAAGTGCATCTTATCTCATTATATAGATCCTGGTCCCAGAATGAATTGGATTTGTATTGTTTTATATAGTTATACATTAATGTTAACAGATTGACTGCTGTCAAAGTAGGTTGGTTACCACAGTTAATGCTTTTTTATTTTATATTGAGTGAATGTGACTAGGATATGACACAGGATATGGATACTTAAAGCACTTTATATTATATTTTATTGTAATTCTTTTAATATTTTCTACTTTTCGCACTGTGTTGACTGTTTAATGTTATGCACTATCCACCAAGTAAAATTCCTTGTATATGCAACATAAACGGTTCTGATTCTGATTCTGATCTTTCCTGATAATCTTTATACTGATATTTTGGGAGTAGTTTGATGATCAGGCCAGTTAAAAGAACTGGATTTTAAGCATGATAACTTTTATAACTGAACAGAAAAGTGCATCAGCTAAAGAAACTCCAACCTCATCAAGAAGAAATGTCACATCTCTGCATCCCTGACATCATTTAGGTTTGGTGCTGCGCAGACATTCCTGCCATGTACGTGTATGTGTGGGAAATGGCTGCATGGCTGCATCACACTGTGTGACGTCGGCTGAAGACCAACCTGTGAATCCTACTTTTTTTTTCGCCACTGTTGTCAGTTGCTGAGGTGACCGCAGCTGTCAAACAACAGTCACACCCTTCAGTCTGGAATGTAGGGCTTGAATCAACCACCTCTGACAGCAGTACGATGGCAGGATTTGTGGGCAGTGTAATAGATCTTTACCTCTGTATCTCAGTCCTTTCCTATCTTCTTTAAAGATATAGAAACTGTGATGATAAGTGTTGCAGCGTGTTTTCCTCTCCATCCACAAATGACCTGCAATGGAATATTTTGCTTTTCAACAGCTGTTGGCTATTGTGAAACCGAGATGTTGCTCTGTGTGAATCTTGAATTGATTTTGATGGTTTCATGTTTGATTTTTCATTGCACGTGTGTAACGATTCTCTTTGTCTCTCTCTCTGTTTGTCTCTTTTCTCTCCAGTCGCAGCCGAGCCAGGCCACACCCAAACCGGCAGCCCAGGTCTCCACTGTGAAACCTGCACTGTTCGAGGTATCAAACATTCCTCCTCTTTCATGCCCTTTAACCTCATCTTGCCCTGCCTCTCTAAACAAAGGACGTTGACCAATGTGTTTCCTCAATCCGTGGATTGTTGTCTGACCTCTGACCTGCTCATTATACTATGTGTAGTATTGTGACTTCCTTTCCTCTCCCAGCTTCATGTTTTTACTAGTTTTAAGTAGAGCGAGGTAATAGGTTTAGCTGCGTCCTCAGAGCCGTAGCACATATTAAACAGAACTCTCCTTTTCCTTCCATTCAAGCACAAGAGAGGTGACACCCAGTTTCCCAGTGGGACCCAGTTTAACTCTTTAATGCTCTCAAACAATGCATCAAAGTGGTTTACACCTCAGGTTCAGTTCCATGTGTTGTTGAATTGTGACCATAAAACAACGATACTGTTTATGACTGAATACACATGTTTTTAGGATCTGAGTTATTTTTAACATATCAGCATGATGTCTGTTGCTGGAAAACTGTATTAGGTATAAGCTGTATTTTATCTGTCCAGTGCAGTTCATAGGAGACAACAACAGGGTGACCAGATCAAAACTGAAAGTCTATTTATCTACAGTGAAAGTCTCTTAATGACTATTTTGTGTCTTAAAACAATGTCTTCAACGTCATTGTGGCTGTACTACACAGGGCTTTCACTGAGTCCATTGCTGAACTGCCTTTGAGTATTCTCTTCAGCATTGTTACGGTCAGACAGTGTTTTGACAACTCAGCCTTCAACAACGGCTTTGTCATCTTCTATTTTGGTGCCCGGCTTGTAAAGAAAGGCTTTGGTGGGATATTTGAACTTTAAAAGTGGCTGTGTGCAGAAAGGGGCTGCACCAGTATTTTAAAATAGTATAATGTGAGACATTGTCATGTTTTAAACTTACCAAGTTATTTATAGACTAAGCTTGTATTACTGAGCCATTAACCTTTAGCTTTAAGAGACTCTTGTTAGCAGCTGACCTTGTTGCCCCTTTTCATACCACCTCGGTTAATTTTGACAGAGTGGGGTACAGTTGCTCGGTTATCAGTAGTTCAATGTACAGTCTAGAGATCCATTACTCTGACTTGTTCAGTCCTGATACCGATGGCAATACCTGGGCTACCAATACCAGTAATTAATAAGCTGTATGCCTCACTTTGTGGAAGTGACTGGGACCATTCTTTAATGTGTAAGATGACGTCAGTCTTAACTTAAACATTGCTTTCCTAACTTTGTAAAACCAAATGTTAGAATAATATATAGATAAACATTTACTGACTTGTTATTTATCTTTAAAAATGATAAATCATTCACCATTAACTTGTCAAAACATCTTCAAAATTGTATTTCAAGTGTAAACCTATGAAGCAACAAATCGGTCAAAACTTAGACTTAAAAATTGAATTTGGTCAGGTATTTGCGAATATATAGGCGCATGGTGATCCCACGCAGCAGATGTCAAATTACACAACAAGACACATTCTCACTTCCGATTTTGACAGGAAGTTAAACGTCAAAGTATCAGAGCTCTTCCTTGTTGCTGAAAAGCAAAGAGTCAATTTCCAAAACCACTAGATCCTACAGTTCCTTCCTACCTGCAAACACCCACCTATTTCAAACACAAAGCCCCTAGCTTGTAACACAGGCTTTGAGTTATACATTTGTAGTGTACAAGCCCCCGTTATGTCATCAGGATCATTTTCTTAGCTCCCTCCAGAACCACAGAAGACATTATACATCTGTTATCACAGGCTGAGTGGTACAAGTAAACTAACATTTGTGTGTAAAATCTGTGGATCGCCAGTTTAAAAACTGATTTAATTTAGTCATGAAACTGTAAATACATCAACAACTGCCACAAACAAACATATTTGGTCAATGCAAGCTTCCAATGAGCTGTAATAGAGGACATAATCGACTTTTCCTCACCTGGTGCATTGCAGAAGGCATCATCAGGATCCGCCATGGCTACAAAGCCTGCGGTGGTTCCCGCAGCAGCAAGCGGAGCCACACAAAGTGGCGTCACAGCAGGAGGAAGTGCTTCAATTGGGAAAGCAGGAAAAGCCAAACCAGAGGTAGACGGACTCTGGATGCCTAAATAAAGGTGGAAGGGGGCTTTTGGCTGTTTGGTGTGACGTAACTTGAACCACTGCTTGTTTCCACACTCTGAGCGTGCGTTCATCGTGACGCAGCTCGCCTCTCTTCTTCATTGGCTTCATCTTCTTTTCATCTTTGCAAAACATGTTGTACCTCCTCTGTATGCGGTGTCTCTCTGGCTCAGCCACCCAAACATCTTGACCTTTCAGAAGCTCAACACTTGCTGTATCACATTAATGAACCTTCATGTAATCACGCTTGGGATGAGTGCTCGTCACAGGCTGTGGAGCTGCATATCTTTCTCATGACTTTTAACACGTGCTCCTTGGTTTGTAGACTAACACTGCGCCGACAGGTGCTACTGTTATTGACATGTCGTCAGCTGGGGCTACCTTTGTTGACATGACATCAGCTGGGCCGAGGGGCTATCCTAAAGAGATGTCAAAGGTAACGGTGTCCTCTTGTCGAAAGCGCTGCTCAGCGCTTTTCTTTTATATTCACATTACTGCTGATCATTTTACTGACATTTTGATTGTTTCTACCAACCGGGCAGCATGCAAGCACTTGAGTATTCAATGAGCCTTACTTTTTATTGAGGCTGTGTTGCTGTCAGGTTGTATTGTCTTGTGATAAGAGCACTTGTTGGACGAGCCATGTGCTTGTGGGAAACTCCAACATACACAATGTGTGTGTGTCAGCTGCTTAAGAGCATAAATTCACATGATCTTTTCCATCACATTTTGCTTATTGTTACAGTATTTCTCTTTTAGATTTATTTTAGGTTTTTAGATTTAATTTTCTGATTGCATAGCTGGTGAATATTTTGCTAAGCAGTTGACTCTAACATTTTTAGAGACAGAATGAGGGCTTCCTGAACACACCAAACATCCTCTCTCTTGCTGCATTGCCATAACACAACTCAAGCAAATTTCATTTCTCTTGTCAGCTGCCTGAGAGGAAAAAAGGTCAGCAGTACTGTAAAATATACAAAGCTCTAGTTGAACTACAGTGGCAGATCTGACCAGAGATCATTGTGAATTTTCTCCTGCTCTGTTTTCACAAACACTGTTAAGATATTGTCCACATCTCTTGTCAATGTGTTTACTGGATTTAGAAGCGCTGTGAATTTCTCATCCTTGTGTTTTTGAGTAATTATTTGGCTACATGTTTGTAGACTGCTGCTGTCTCCCAAATCAAAGCCTCAGCCACAGTTCCTTCTCCTGCTCCTGGAGTGGCTGCAGCCGCAATCATCGCAGCTGTGACCAAACCTAAAGAGTCACCCAAAGGCACAGCCAAGGTAGACTCGACTACAACGGGCTTCTCAAGACTCTTTATGATGACTCCCTCGAGGTGTACTTTTGGAGGCTTTCTTTCTTCCACGTCTTCTTTGAGTCTTTTTCTTACTTTCTTTACCTGAGAAAACTCAGATTCTTGCTTTGAACATTGTTCGCTTTAGGAGTTTCTTTTCTACTTTGGCGTCGACCAGTAGGGAAAGTCACTGTTGTTCTTTACTCTACAACCCTTTGCTCAGCATTCCTACGCTTGTTTTTGTGTTTGCAAATGGTGCACACCCATCCACTTGCAACACCACACTTGCGGAGGAGAGGCCTACAGTTTGTTGGTTTGTCTTCTCGCTCTAGTCTCATTCCACAACTTCTAAACTAATGTCTGTCATCAAAGTGGTGGAGGATTTATTTCTACTGGAGTTTCTTTGGGTATATTACTGATTGTGTGCAAGTACAGCAGATCTGTAATTTTACTAGACTTGATGTACTTGGCCTATAATAGAATCACATTGTATTTTAGAGTGCCACTACCACCACAACAGTCAGAGCTGATGTGCATAAAGTTGACCCTACTAAAACCTCAAAGCCAGTTGCTGCAGCTGGAAATGTGTCTGTGCAGGGGAAGACAGAAGCTAAACCGACACAAACGAAGGTAGACGATCTTGAAACCATTAAGGGTGGAGGCTGTCTGCTACTTTCATCTGGTGTATTTCCTGTCCGTAGAATATTAATGGGTATGATGCATTGGATATTTTTATTGTGCTCTTACTGAATAGACCACTACTGTGCCGGAAAACGTGAGGTTTGGCCAGGGGCACATTGATCAATTTGCAATCAAGTAGTGCAGTTTCTTGACACTAACAATGTAAGTATGTTGTCGAGGTGTGTGTACTGATTCTGGATCTGTGTCGCAGGTTCAGGTGGAGGTTCCTTCTGCAGCAGCTAAAGGAGTCAAAGAGGTAAATACTTAGTGAAGCAGCATGAGTTTGCTTTGAAAAGCATGTTGCTTGCTGCAGTGTGCTGAGTTGTGTTGCATGCGCAGGTGGATCCATTCGATGCCCTCGCCAGCATACTGCCATCCGCTGACGATATCGCACCCCGACTGCCTGTGTACACGGGGCCAGAGGTCAAAGAGGTACAGCACGCATGTGTATCTGTATTTAAACTGAGCAAATATATGTGATTGCACAGAGCTGCAGCATGAATCTGCTGTGAGTAACTGTGTGTTGCATGTATCACAGCTTAACGTCACCTCTGAGAAGGGTCAAAAGTGTGGAGAAAGAGACAGCACGCTGCCTCCAGGCTACAGGTTTGAGGATATGGTCAGTTCACTCCTTCTCTTAATCACTTCTTCACTAACTAGCTTTGCTACCTGAGTGTGTTTTTTGTTCCTTTGACAGACCTCACTGTCGCATGTTTTATACAGTGACTAATTCTTCGGTAGGAAGTTGTTGCTGTGAAAAAATTGTCATTTTTCCATGCTGTAAACACTATAAACAAAACAAAACTTCACCTTCATTGAATCGGGGCGGAGATGGCTGAGTGTCAAATTTCATATGTTTTTGGTACCTAACATATAAAAACTGTCAAGTACCAAAAGCTGGCATCAATAGCCACTTTCATAATCTAGTTTATTCTCATTCTTTGATCAGATAGTTTGAGTTTTAAATCAAATTTCTATTTTAATTTTTCTAATTGTAATATTTTTTTTAGTCAAAGTTGTTTATATAATCTCAGGTATCATATTGGCACAAATATTGTTTAAAGAATACAAAACTATCTGTATGGCCAGATACCACTAGGGGAAAATGAGAGGATGTTGGGGATTTTTTTGTAATGAATGCCTTTTGAGGCAGTATTTGCTGACTCCCTAAATATCTTCAGCTTTTAATCTTTTTTCTTACAATCTAAAATTAATCTGTTTTTTTTAGGGTCCAGTTCCTGCAGATGTTAAACCCAAGGACGTTCCTGTAAGTGAACCTTTACAACTCACATTCATTAGCATCACACAACCTCCTGCATTGTGCTTATTTTCTCCTTAAACTCACTGACTAAACTTTTTCCAACAAATGAGCATTGACTCACATTACACACACATTCAGGAAGCACTGTTTCCACTGAATGATCTCCTGACTCCTCTAGAGTGGGGAATGTTGCATTACACTGGCGGGTGTTGTCTCAGCAAAGAGCACAGCACCCACCTTCTCTATTCAAGCTCGTTGGCTCTTGTCTGACCAAACTCAAACATGCAGAACCACATAGGCACACACCCACTCTCTCACACACACACACACACACACACACACACACACACACACACACATCTACTTTGATATCCACCCATTTGTAGGTTACCACATATGTTACTATATACTCACCCTCAACACACCCACATTTGCATCATAGCTTACTCCCACTTTTTTACTTTGTCATGCAAGAGACTTCTTTAGCTCTGTGTCTCATGATCCCTTTTCACCCAGGCACTTTCCTGCAGTGTGAGTTTAGATGTTTATCATGTTTTGAGTTTTTATGTGTCAAAAATGTATTTTAAGGGAGTTTATTTGTGATTTATTTTTGTCTCCATGGAATGTGAAGGGTGTGTCTGTACTTTTCCTTCATTGTTGGTACATACAGTCTGGTTTGCATTATTTTGCACTTTTGTTTGCCTTTGACTTGGCCAGGTGTGCCCCCTAGTGGAGAATCATATGGCTGTTATGAAACATAATTTGGAGTAATTCTTCCTAAATTAATTATTAATTTACAAACATCTAATCCTGTCTAGATGTTGTGTTGTTATCTGGTGGTGATGTGTGCTCTGTTTTTCATCTCAGAAACCAATGAGCACCGTCGAGGCCCTGGATTCTCTTTCAGATGGATTCATGACTTCAACTGTTCCAGCTGCACCCAATAAGCAAGAGGTCAGAGTCTTCAAGCATGTAGCACCATTACACCCCCTGTACTCTTTTGACAAAACTCCACACTAAAGATTCCCAGTTTGGCATGTCTGTTGTAGACAGAATGCGCCCTGAATATACACATACGTTCTTGCATGAAATTGAAGGCATAGTTTTGTGCTTTTTTTAGTGGTCTAACAAATTCCCATCTGGTATGTTTCTTTATGAAATATGTAGAAAAAGGAATGTGTTGACAGCGTCAGCGCCTCATCAGCCGGCCCTACTAACTTTGCTCCACCTCCAGTAAAGGTAAAGTAAAATAAAATTTGAAGTCTCTGACTGAAGGCGCTTAGAAGTTCACTGTCTAATGTCGTGTGTCTGGTGCAGAAACCTCAAACCCCTGCAAAAGCTTTTCCAGTGGCTGTGTGTCCTCCAGCTGATAAAAAAGCCAAGATGGAGAAAGTCTCGGGTGATTTCTCTCTGATGTCTGGACTGGATACCAAAGTGGACACCAAGCCCAAGACTGACGGGGTAGGAGTTGAAGTGGACAAGATACTTTGTGCCCATGTCCTCGTCCTCTTCTTATTCATGTAGTTAAACAATATGTGACAGATTAGTACATTTTTAAATGCCTGTCCTGTTCTCTCTCCTCAGGGTGACTCTATGTCTCTGGATGCTCTCAGTGCTCTTGTTGACACGCTGCCAGAAGACAAACCAAAACCTGAACTCCCCAAACTCAGACCTGAGGACATCGTCTCGGTAGGAGAACAAACACTCACATGCACAGTGTTTACAGCTTTTGTTCGCAAAAAGCCTTCTGCTGTTGGCATATTGGTTGCATTTGTGGTGTCAACTCCTCACTGAAAGACTCACCTGGCACAATTATTTCATCTTCTTTTCATTTTTCACAGGAGGAAAAACACAAGAAGGAGAAGGGTGTGCTTGTCGGAGAGAGAGAGGACTCAATTGCTCCAGATTACAGGTTCAAAGAGGACAAACTCAAAAAACTACCTGCTCCAACACCTGAGGTGAGACAGAGACATATTCACTTTAAGGTGCTTATGTATCACTGTAATATAAATACAGTAACAACAAGATATTGATATACAATATACATATTTCTTTCTCTTCTGTGTCCATCTTCTGCAGCCTTCCATGGATACTAGTGAGGCTCTGGGCATTTTGTCTGGAGACTTCATGACCTCTGCAGCAGCCCCCGCTGTACAGGCTCCTCCTCCTCCTCCTGTAAAGGTACACTGTAGATCTGTTACTGCTAACAACAGACAAAATTGTATCTATATTGCACACGCATACAGTTATTATCTCCTCAAATGTTCTCTCTGTTGGTTGTTGTAGAAAGCCCCTGCAGTTCCTCCTGTGGCTGTGTGTCCTCCTGCTGATAAAAAACCCAAGATGGGCAACGTCCCGGATGATTTCTCTCTGGAGGCTGGACTTAATTTGCCGACAATCACGGTACAGCAAGCTCACATCTCCTCTCCTGCATGCGTCTCTTAGCTGGTCTGATGTTGATAAGCGTTGTACATTGAGAATAAAAGTCCATATCATAGACTGGATGTCGATTCATTTGGACATCATAGAAAAAAAAGATGCTTCTTATGTCTTCAGATCTTGGCACATTCAGATTGTTTCAAAAGTATTTAAGTAAACCAGGTGCGAACAGAAACTGCTAGCAATAAAGCAGGAGGCCGATTTTCAAAACGCAAATAAGATTCTACAGTCATGCTATCGGCTCTGTGAGGCTGTACTTTGGCAAGGCGGCTATGGAGCTAAACGCTAACATCCTGCTCACAATAACAACGCTGACGTGCTGATATTTACCAGGTATAACGTTAATGTGTACCACGCTTATTCACTATCCTAGTTGAGCATGCTACCATATGCTAATTAAGCACAAAGTACAGCTAAGATTGATGATGACATTAGTATTCACTATTCATAAACCAACGTATTGGACACATTGCATTTTGAGCTGATATAAGAGGAAAAGTCAAGAGATTGTTGGAACCATGAATGTTTGTTACAGAATGTTGTGCCCATCCAGCTACACCTATAGCCATTAATACAAAGTTTAATGTCATCTCTGTTTTCTGGTGTAGAAAGTAGAGCCCTCTTTGGCTGTATGTCATGCTGCTCCTCCTGGTAGGAAACTCAAAACAGAGAAAATGGCTGCAGGAAAGGACGCCACTGATGGCAAGCAAAAGTGTGGTCAGGTGAGATACAGGAAATTGACTGATTTTGTTTCCCCCTGCTTTTCCCTCCCTCTCTTTTGTGTTTAACCACATGGCCTTGTCACTCTTGTGTGGTAGATACCTTTTATTTCAACAGTTAAACCATAAATGTGTGACAGATCAGCGGAGAATAATCTCTTGTTCTCTCCTCAGGGTGACTCTCTGTCTCTGGATGCTCTCAGCGCTCTCAGCGACACACTGCCAGAAGACAAGCCAAAACCTGAACTCCCCAAACTCAGACCTGAGGACATCGTCTCGGTAGGAGAACAAACACTCACATGCACAGAGTTTACAGCTTTTGTTCGCAAAAAGCCTTTTGCTCTTGGCATATTGGTTGCATTTGTGGTGTCAACTCCTCACTGAAAGACTCACCTGGCACAATTATTTCATCTTCTTTTCTTTTTTCACAGGAGGAAAAACACAAGAAGGAGAAGGGTGTGCTTGTAGGAGAGAGAGAGGACTCAATTGCTCCAGATTACAGGTTCAAAGAGGACAAACTCAAAAAACTACCTGCTCCAAAACCTGAGGTGAGACTTGGACAAATGAATTCAAGGCTCTTCGGAGGATTCTTAAGGGGGTTTTGCTCTTACAAATGATGCACAAATGTGAAATGAACAGTCTCTTTCCTCCCCTCTTTCTGCAGCCTACCATGGGTACTGGTGAGGCTATGGACATTTTGTCTGAAGGCTTCATGACAAGTTCTTCAGCTCCTGTTGTCCAGGCTCCTGTCATCACCCCCTCAGCTCCTCCTGCACAGGTACACTGTGGATCTGTTACTGGTACCTGTTGCCAAAATTTGCAGGGTGATGAACAGATGAATCATTCCAGCAGATGAAATTCTGAAATGTATACAGAAATAATAGGGATGAAGGCATTTGGCATTTTTGGCACTCAGTTTGCCGAGAACATTGATTCCACTCTCATGTCTGTACCTTAAATGAAGCTGCATTCAGCAGTCGGTTAGCTTAGCATCAAGAATGGAACTGGGGAAACAGCTTTCCTGGCTCTGTCCAAAAGTAAAATACATCTGCCTACCAGCACCTCTAAAGATCACAAATAAACTAAAGTGGAAAAACAACACATTCTGCTTTTGGACATAGCCAGGCTAGCGTATTCCTCCAGTTTTCAGTCTTCATGCTAAGCTAACCCTCTCCCAGCTTCATATTTATCTCACAGAGTGAGTGAGGTATTGATCCTCTTCTCTAACTCCCCGGGGAAAAAAGGGGTATATCTATATGTATTCCTAAAATGTCAAACTATTATTTGGATTATTATTTTAGATTCCATTTTTTCATTTCCTCACTTTTTTATTTCTTAAAGCTGTTATTTCTGTTTTTTAGACCAAAGTAGAGGATTTGTCAGCTATGGATCAACTTCTTGGAGATTTTGTGGCTCCAACTAAAGCTTCTGGAGTTCAGGCTTCTGCCCCTCTTCCTACCAAAAAGACACCAGAGGTAAAACTATTGGTGTGTGTCAAACAATTTGTCCTTCTACAGTGTCTCCTTACTGAGTTAATAGAATAAATGGAAAGTATATAGTATTCTCAGTCCTGCATGCCTGTCTGTGCATTCTCCCATGTCTTTTTTCAATCTACATGTCTCGTTACATGTCCTTGTGTTCCTGCAGAAAACAGTTTGTCCACTGGAGCAACGACAAGCAAAACCCAAGACTGATGCGGTAATTGAGGATACAAAAATACTTTTTGCATCTGCATAAAATGAAAAGCGAAGTGGTTATTTTACCCCCTCTTGCCTTGTATCGTCTTTCTACTTAATTCACTTACCATCAACACTATCGCAGTTACATTATATACCTCCTGTCCTGTTGTCTCTCCTCAGGGTGACTCTATGTCTCTGGATGCTCTCAGTGCTCTTGTCGACACACTGCCAGAAGACAAACCAAAACCTGAACTTCCCGAACTCAGACCTGAGGACATCGTCTTGGTAGGAGAACAAGCAGCCACACTGTCTTGTCCTCATGGCCTTTGATGGCCTCTCTAGTGGACAGCCATCTTATTCCCTCCTCTTTTCCTTCTTCATAGGAGGAAAAACACAAGAAGGAGAAGGGTGTGCTTGTAGGAGAGAGAGAGGACTCAATTGCTCCAGATTACAGGTTCAAAGAGGACAAACTCAAAAAACTACCTGCTCCAAAACCTGAGGTGAGACTTGGACAAATTAATTCAAGGCTCTTCGGAGTATTCTTAATAAGAGGGTTTTGCTCTTACAAATGATGCACAAATGTGAAATGAACAGTCTCTTTCCTCCCCTCTTTCTGCAGCCTACCATGGGTACTGGTGAGGCTATGGACATTTTGTCTGAAGGCTTCATGACAAGTTCTTCAGCTCCTGTTGTCCAGGCTCCTGTCATCACCCCCTCAGCTCCTCCTGCACAGGTACACTGTGGATCTAGCACCGTTTACTGCAGCCCTAAATAATACAATGTGATGCACAGATACTTTTAGATAGTTAGAAGTAAAAACAATTTTAAATTTAGGGTCCTGCAGGGATTTTATATACTTCATTCTGTCACTCCCTCAGCCCTCTACAGACTTTGTTTTGAATGCCATGGCGGCAGAGTTTGTTTCCTCCTCTGCTGCACCGACAGTGAAGTCCGCTGTTTGTGCTCCCACAGAAACTGAACCAGAGGTAAATGCACAAGACAAACTGGAGCCTTTTTAGACTCTCTAAAACCCTGCAGTTACATCAGTACCTTTTTGTGTTTGTGCATTCAGCTGCCCGCTGGAGCAGGCAGTGCCCTGGACGCTCTGTCAGACACCTTGAAGGATATTGCACCCGCCCCTCAGCCCGCACCACCTCCTGCCAAAGACATTGTGAAGGTAGCCAGCGTGCATCAAGAGAATAGCCAGCACGGCAGAGAATATTCTCAATTTGTGCTCTGGGAAAAAAGTCTGCCAGTCACTTCAACTGTCCCGATTTGAATTGTTTTTGCAGGAGAAAAAGGTTGTGGAAGAGAGGCTGATTAAAATGGGGGAGAGAGATGACTCACTGCCACCAGAGTATCGACTCATTGAGGAAGACCTTAAGGTAATACAACTCTTCTTACTCTTTCTATTACTGTTGTCAGTCCTGCTGGGGGGTTAATTGTTGGAAGTTTTACTGTGCGTCTAATGTTCATCAATTTAATTTTAAAGAAAATGGCAGAAGCAAAGGCAAAAGCAGCTGCAGCACCACCCAAGGAGGTAAAAATGCACTCACACCACCAGAATATGACAGGAGGCAGTCAAGCACTGTTAAATGATATGCAGTACACTGTGTATATACAACATGCAGATTGTTTGATTCTTTCCGTAGAAGACTATGGATGATAAAACCGCCTTGGACCTGCTGTCCAGTGACTTCTCAACTGCTCCCAAGCCCGCTGCACCCGCTGCATCATGTGCTGTCACGACAAAGCTGGAACCTCCTGTGCTGGACTCAGATCCCCTGAAGGTAGCACAGAAAATATACTGCAACACATTTCAACATGTCATAGTGAGAGAAGCACAGGTGAAACTAATGTTGGTCACATTTAATTCAGGTGAGACAGGTTCTGTGCTCGCTGGAATGGCTTACTGGCTCACTCTTTATGAGCCACAGTTAATATTTTAGTTCCACCTGTGCTTTTCTACGGAACCCCTGAGAGGCAATTGAGAAAAAAATTTGAGTGATAGTATGAATAGATAAATAAAATAAAACTAAATAGTTTTCTCTCCTGTGCAAAAAAGGGTTTTGCCAGGAACTTTCTTAGTTCCTTAATTTTTTTTCCATTTGTGAAATAGGTGGAGAAAACGAGCTTTGCCGGGATCATTTTTCTAGCCACAATGGGCTGAAATGCACCATTATCCCATGTATTAAATAGGACTAAAAGCCTTCGTGTTCTCTTCCAGTTGAGTTTTAAGTTACCTAACTTACCAACAGTGTTGGGCAGTAACGCATTACTCAGTGACGCATTACTGTAATACTGTTACACTGTAAGGTATTACAATTTCCAACACAGTAATTATATTGCAGTTATGAATCCAAGTAATGGTACTGTGTTACCAGAATGTGATTTTATGTGAGCGTGTGGCAGCTCAGTATGCATCTTTGCATTGAATTCAACTTTGGTGAACTTTCAGGCACCTCGGGCACATGTGTGATCGTGACCTGAGGGGGAATAAGAAACAGGCCTCCTACCTCCTGACCTTGTGTTTGGAGTGCATGGTGAACTTTAAACTCACCTGAAAAAAAACATGAAAGCTTTTAGTTCTATCTATAAGATGGGAGCTTTAGAACAGCAATGTCATGTCATGTGTTTAATTGTTATTATATCCACAATGAAATTATCAATTGAAAGTGCATGCTGGACATGTATTTATGCTGAATTGTTTCCGATTCATACTTTAACAATTGTATCAGTTCAGTACATGAATGTATTACGAGTTGAACATGTTTGATACGTTTGTTTATCATTTATGTATTTATTATTGTTTCCTAGCCAATGGCCGGTCCTGTTCTGGAGTCCCTGTCTGACACTCTGGTCCCAGACACCCCAGAGTTCAAATCTAAGACAGACAAACCAAAGGTAAATAGAAGATTTGTGTGAGATGAAGATGTAAGATTACTCCATCAGATGACAATACCTGTGCAGTAAAAGTTAAAGAGTGATAGAAGGGCGATCACTAGCTCATCCGGTAAATTGGGGAAACCCCAAGTAGATTAGAACGAGAGTCCTTGGCAGCAGCCCGAGTTTGATTCCTTTGCTGGACGTCATTCCCTCTCTCCCGCCTTTCCTGTTATTCTTCAGCTGCTCTAACGTCATCATTGAAAATAATCTTTAAAAAAAACAGAAGAACCAAATGTAAACGTAGTGCTTGAAGTCTTATGGGAAAAAAAAATCTGCTAATGACTATTGGCAGTTCATACTGATGTTACACACTTTTAGTTTTTGTTGTCAATGGCGCCCTCTACAGGTTGTTTACTAGCACTTACTGTATCTGTGGTCACCTCCTTGTGACAACCTCCTTGTCCAACCTCCGAGTTGTTGAGCCTAACCAAGATGTCGACTTTGTTACAGAGCAAGAGCAAGTCAAAGTCAAAGTCTAAAGTAAGCAAATTGCCTGCTGCATGAAGACAAGAATTAAATTGCATATGCACGACAATGGACAAAAATCATCTGTGCGCTTATAATCGAATCAAAGTGAAAACAAATATCTCTATTGGTGGAGACTGCAAAAAGCTGCATGTTATGCATTCTCTGCTTTGAATTATGTTAATTCCCCGAAATAATTACATTAAATCTGTAGTATTGTTCCATGCAAAGGCGCTGCTTCTTCTTTTCCCTTCTATATTTTTATACTTTAATCATGTATTTCAGAAACACCACGCAGAGGAGCCATCCGCCACTGAGCAGCTACCAGCTCAGCGAAGCTCAGACGTTGTGCCAAAATCTACAAAGAAGGGAGGCAGGAGCTAGAACCTCTGGTAAGGTTTGTTCTCATGTTTTGCTCAATTTTACCTGATTAAAAAGATGCTCAACATGATGAACGCCTTTCCACTGACCGCTGAATGTGTTGCAGGTTGTCAGCACAGTTTGTCCTCCCGGCCACAGGGACTCAGCAGTGAGGGAGCTGCTTTCTGGATAATGATTCTATTTTTTCGAAATCGTCAAGAATGTATAGTTAATAAAAGACAAACCTAGACATACCCATAACACTTGCTCAACACACACACACACACACCTCTGCATGCGGTGCCTTTTTTGCTCGGTTTCACATGTATTTAAGGATGAAAAGGTTTTGGTTTGGGTCTTTGGAGAAAATAAAAAGACTTTAAAAACAAGGTGGAGAATGAAAGTGAGTGAAAGGGGGGAGACTGTAAAGAAAGAGTAGTTTAAGTCAAGTGAAAATCGTTGTTTGTTAGCTGGTGTGTTGAGGGTGCCGAGCGAAAGGGAGGCGCTGCTCTTCAGACTCCTGCATGTACAGCTCAGATGACAGTTTTTCCAATGACACAATATCACAACATACTGCTTATCTAAGCCTGGTGGTGTTGTGACGTTGGTTGGAGCAGTGGTAACCGTCAGCTTTCATGTGAGCAGTACGAAGTGGGTGTATAGTATCGGGATGTTTGTGCAATCTTGATGTACACAGAAAAGCCAGGTTTTCTATCACATTGTGGTCAGATGCCATTAAGACACTAGTGTACAGCTTAGTTTGCTTATATTTTGGACAAAATATAGTTTACATAATTAAATATGTGGAGGATTTCCAGGAGGTGTTCTGCTTAATTCTGTGTCTGAGAGCTTTTGACAAATGCCTTTTTCTTACAGTGAACAATATCTGTTTAAAGAAGGGTCTTTTGTATGTATTTGGCCTTGTAGAAAAAAACAAATGCTGGTGTCTAGAAGTGCACTTAGTGAACAAGCTTTGTTGACTGCCCTTGTTTGTATACTGTACAAAAAAGAAAAGATTTTTGCTCTATATAAGACAACACTGTATAATTTACAAAGGGCTTTCAACTGTAAAGTAGAAAAAATCAATATACTGTCCCCAAGTTTTTTTTTTTCATGTCAAAGGTTTTGTGTGGGTGAGTCAAACGATCTGAGAGTTATTTTAGATGTGGGAATACTAATTAAATAAAAAAGGTCTAAAAATGTTAATGGTGTAGTTGCTATATGTAGTCTGGTTTCTACCATTTGTGCCTAAAATGATAAACAAAAGCTTACACGAACTGCCTTAATTTGTGGAAAAAAGCATGATCAATACAGCAGGAAATTAATAAACACTGTTTTTCAAAAGGTGCAAGGGAAGTGTGTGAATTGTGCGAATGTATTCAATTTGAACAGAATCTCTCTTGAAAATGTCTTTCTCTACTTCTGACTTAGTGTTTTTTCACTCTGCATACACTTGTAGCAGCCCACTTCCTTTTGATTCGGGCTGAAGTTTTACATGAAATATAAACTTCATGTAAAACTTTAGATTTCTGTGCCAAGACCCTGAATAACAGATGGGGACGCAAATGAGTGGGTTTGATGTGCGGAAACAAATCCTTAAAATAAATAAACACTCATACAATTTGTTGTACATTGAAAATTATTTTTTTATTTGTTTACAATCTTTTAAGTTCTAAAACCCTGACAGTAAGATAATTTAAAAATACAGTACATCCTATTCTAATGAAGAAAACTATGTTTCATATTTGTTCCTCGATACTTCAAAACCATCGAAAAATTTACTTTGGAGTAATTAAATAAAACTAACCAAAGGCTTAACTCAATAGAAATTGAAAAAAAAAATAAACATTCCAAGTTATTCTAAATCATATCATTTTATTTTTTTCAAGCAAAAGGAAAGTTAAGTTATTTTTGAAAATCTTGAAATGGCAGAACTAAAAGACAGTACAGTGACATTTAAGAATTAGCTTTAGCTCAGTACAACAGCAAAATGAGAAATACACAATTTAAACATTAATTTAAAATAAATGTTAATCAGAGTGCTCACTTCTGATATTCTCAAAACTTCAGTGGTTTCTATTACAATCAACATTTATTAGGATTGGATAAATTTCATGACATTTCATGTTATTTCATTAAAAGAGTTCAATCTAAATGTGATGGCGCAGCGTTACCGTTCGTCATACCACAATGCAGTTAAAACTGGATGTTGATGATCTTTGAAAGTATTTGATACATTGAAGCACTTTAAAAAGTTTTTATAGCTTCTGTTACAATCAAAACGTTTTAAGTTGGCAGCAAAATATTCGCCATGAATGTCAAACAGTAAATGGGATTAAAATCATCTGCAACAGCAACACAACACTGTACAATAGTTGCTGTTTGGAGAAATGAAATGACACCTTTTAACTTAAACGTGTCTGTTGGTCATCATTTGTTTTCCAGGAGCCATCCGTGGTCTACAAGAGATAAGCAGGGTATTTAAAATAAACAATAATAGGAATTATTAGCTTATTTCACTGACTCAGTTATGAAGTCACAAGGGAAGTACAAAGGGAACGCAGGGCCGTAGCTACAATTGAAGGCGCTGAGCATATGTCTTCCATAATATTTTTAAATTTGACATCTTTTATGACAATTGAGTGTAATATTTCCCCACCAATATTCCTGTTAGTGTGGAAAAGGCTTTGATTATTCTACCAACAGAGAACGATGTAATTTGGTATTACTGACAGGTGAAAATAGAGACAACGTTCTGAAAGTAATTTGAGTAAATAACTTTTTATTTATTTAAAAACTTGCAGCAATATTACTAAACAGCTCACTCCAAAATTAAATATGGGAAAAAACTGAATAACTAATTACTATTTTTTCACACTGGGAAGACTTGGACTAATGACCTCAGTATTCCTAAAATCTTGCCAATGGCCCTAATGGTTACAATATTAGATTCAAATAAATAACTTACTTTCTTTTGTAATGGTGTGGGCATCTCCGTGTTCTTATTCCTACAAAAAAATCCGAGGCGTTATTAGAAACGTTCAAATCATTACACACACACACATTACAGCAAAATCATTCAAGTTTTAAATGAATAAAAGCAGAAAAAACAGAAAAAGAATTTAAACAATTTTCAGCTTTCCGAAGACATACAGTATATTCACTCCGTATTAAACGTCATGTCAGAACATTTTGGATATCAAATGAACTTACGGTTGCAGTACAGGGTGGCGATGATTAGGAGCAGAAGAAGAAGGCCACAGCTGGCGGCCAGTGAGCCCAGTATGATTGGAGAACAAAACATTTGAGGACTGCTTTCCCCTGCAGAGTATGTGCTCATTTACCAACTGTTCCCCCACACTGCATCATACATATGAAGATGATAAGGCCTCAATTGTGATCGTGGGCATTTACCTTGCTTGTTATCCTCATTCTTGTTACAAACGCATGGTGTGGCAGTTGTGCATTGAGTTGACGGAATGATGGTGGCCTGTGTTGTTTCTAATGCGACTTCAACTTTTTCTGATGAAAGTGAAAAGACGTGATGGTAAGTGATACTGAAAAGCATCCATCAAATAATTTGACCAAATATATGAAACAAAACTCACCTCCGACCAGTCGGGTTACTTTGCCAAATTGCAGTGTATTCCCTTTGTTGAGAGACGCACAGCTGTAAATGCCGCTGTCACGAGTTTTGTTGAATGACTGCAGCGTTAAGATATTATCACGCATCCTTGAGTAACTGAAAGTGGAGAAGGAGTTCGCGGATGACTTATAGAATCCATCTTTGCTGAAAGATGCAAGGAATTCCATGTCATTGTCAAGAACTCGAAACCAGACGATCATGGTGCCCACTTCACCAGGCCTACACTTGATTTCAACCGGTTGGCCTTCCTTCGCTTGCATTTCCTCACCAGCTCCTGAAGTTATTTCTAAAAGATGTGATAAAAAGGCAGCAGTTATATCAGTTATATCTCTGTTTTCAGGTACCCAAATGCGGAAGACAACGAAACAGACCAGAGGACACTTTAAAGCTGCTACAAGGAAGTAAAAAGATTTCAAAATTCAAGTTAAACTTACTTTGACAAAACACCAGAATCACCAGAATCACCAGAATCCACTTTTGGTTCATTTTATAGTTACAGACGTCAACAGCTGCTAAATATGTCTTTGTGGTGTTTGTTGGAGCCTGCTAAAAGATAATTCGGTGAGATATCAAACCACGCCCCAGCTGTTACCTTCTTCTCTGCTGTGTCAAATGAGATCATTGCAGCGGAGTTTTGCAGAGACCTCCTGCAAGCTCGATAGTGGTCTGCAAGATGTTTGAAGTTGAGCCCTCCGATCTGCACTCCTCACCTCTACCTTTGGTTTGAAGCATCGAGTGGCACAACTTTATCCACAAACTGCAAACACAAACGCAGCAGTGTGTAGGTTGTAGGCTGAGACTGATGGGTTCAGTCTCTGATCTGTAGCTGTATTTGACCTCCCTCCTGTTTTTTGATGTGACACGGAGAAGCTGTGAAAGGATTTATAATATTTTTTGGAAATTCTGAAAATAAAAGATTCATTTTAGAAGGAACATGCCGTTTTATATCACTTTGGGAATACTTTTCCTACTGTTATTGTCAGAGGAAATCCAAGCCATCTGTGAATGAACATTTAAGTTCGCGATAGCAACAAGCTCACAAACAATATCAGGAGGAAAGAAATTAATAGTGGCAGATGTGTGGAGTGCAACAGCTGATAATAAACACAACACTCACAATTAGTGTAAGATTGTAGAGTTTACAAAACTAATTTAAATAACAAATCTGCTTGCAGTTAAATGACTAATATGTTTCACCAGTGGTTGTCGCTGTTTTCCCTTGCTGTGTGGTGTAAATTACTGTACACTTCATACATGATGGGAGGGCCGCGTTAAAATTGTAATCTGATACGATTACTATTTACCTGCGAGAAAATGCAATCAATGACCTCATCCATCCAAGTATCACAATATTAAAGTAATTGCTAGTATTCCGCTACGTTTGGATTACCTCCATACCAAATATGCAAATAAAGACAAGAGAAAAGAAACATGTAAAGCTGAAAAAGGGAACAACATCATAGTCGCAGGTGTTTTGCCTTCCAGCTGTGAAAGGCTTTTATAATCCAGGAGGATTATTTGGCATATTGGTGTTTACCGAATATTACCTTGGAGCAGCAGCAGTACCCACATAAATTAATTAAATGCCTGTTTTTTTGTTTTTACATTCAAAGCTCCATGCCATAAAATGTCATAAAACATTCTCAATATAGTACATCATGGAATGAAAGTATAGTATGTGATAAGCATAGCTTATAGTGTGTTATTAAATATCATTAAAACGTTTTTTGGCATATATACTACGACTCATTCTATGAAATTTGATGTCATTAAAAAAGTCATAAAATAGTTTTTCCAAAATGTCATCAAAAAGTAATAGTACAATATTTCAAAACAATTTCATCGTAAAATTTCCAACAAAAAATATCACAGTGTTTCATAAAAACAACAAAGTTTAGAATATGTCATAAAACGTTAACAAAAGGAGTAATACATTTTGCCATATGATGTCATGAAAAGTCAAAACATAGTATGTCGATCAAATGTCAAAGTTAGGTATTCCATAAACTATATTATATAAATATAAAGACACGGCAGAGTATGTCATGAAATGTCATAAATAAGTAATAGAAGAGTTTGTCATAAAAAAGTCATAGAATATTTCATCATAAAATATGATAAAAAGTTAAAGTATAGTATGTCATGAAATGTCATAAGAATAATGTAGTATGCTATGTCATAAACAATGTTGAGCATAATATTTCATGAAATGTATAAAAGTCATATGTCTATTGTGTAGTAAAATGACATAAAATGTCATTAAAATCTCACAGTATAAAGTGTCATAAAAATGTCATTGTATAGCATGACGTAAAAAGTCATATTATATAGTATATTATGAAATGTAATAGAATAGTATGACATAAAATGTATAAAATATATATATAATATTACTTTTTCATACTTTATTTGACATATACTATATATATATATATATATATATATATATATATATATATATATATATATATATATATATGTATACTATACTGTGACCCTTTTCAATATGCTATACTCTACTATGACGTTTTTCTTTTCTTTGCTCTTGATGAGCCTACCTTGCAACACACATTGCCAGCAATCATTCACATGTAAAATTATATTATTTGATTGTTGCAGTTTCCATCTGTGTACCAGTAGTGTTTTTCAGGTCTGCCTCTCCTCACCTAGATGTCCTCATCTCCATCCAGTCTGCTGTTCCTCCCCAACACACCGTGTCTTTTCTCTGAGAAACAACAAAAGAGACAAATAACCTTAAATGCGCTGTAATGTCTCCATCACGCATTCTGAAGTTTTGGACATTAGAGATAAAAATATTTTGGGGAAGTGTATATAATTCAGTTTTAAGCTTTTAATATTCGGCATCACAGCTGCTAATGTGAGAAAAAAACATCGTACTTTAGAGCTTCAGCACAGCCAAGATGTTCTCTCAGTTGGTTTGTATAACGTTCCTCTTTTTCCCAGATGTCAATCATTGAGGCAGCATATCTAAAAGTATGTGACACATGAAGGCACCTGTCTTAAAATGCAACACAACTGACAGTTTAAGTGAAAACCAGTCAACAATCAAACATTTTTATAGAATTTATAGTAAAAAATTAAATATAACAAAATAACAAATATTCTGACAACAGTTGCACAAACACACACACACACACACACACACACACACACACACACACACACACACCACTTGTTTCCAACTTGTGGTTGTGGAATGATGAATTAAATCGACCATAAATCTGCCAGGAAAGATGTTGTCCCACCAGGGTTTTATGTGCCAGATTGGCCCTACAATACGATTGGTTTTGAAAATCTGTCTCTTGTAAGTCTCCAAACTTTAACTTTATGGAAATGGAATACTACATTTCTGAAGTATACCTTTAAGAGTTTGGAGAGCTACTACCTGGTTCGACTTTGTTTTTCAGATAACTTTAAACCTAACTGATTGCTTCAGAATCTGTAAAGCTGTCTTGAACTGGTAAAATCTTAGCAACCACTAGGGATGAAAATAGGACCCAGGTTGTAAAATAGCATTTCCCATGAACAACAAAGGACATAGCTTCTACCCATAGCAACAATTAAGCACCATGTCATCTGTCACTTCATGTGAAAGCTTGTCTAACAGGGAAGTGAAACTCCCTTCAGATGAAGTGATAGTGCTACAGCGGCTATGGCGAAACCCAAGGCCCATCCTATTTCCTGTTCAGTGATGGAAAGTAAATGCACCGATTTAGTAATGGGCAACAAGGGCTGACATTTTGCTCTTTTGTGGGCCATTTATCTGTTCCACAGGTGGGCGGAGAGAGACGGAAAGAAACAAACAGAGAGAGAGAGAGAGAGAGAGAGCGAGAGCGAGAGCGAGAGAGAGAGAGAGAGAGAGAGAGAGAGAGAGAGACTGTCTCATTTACCTGCGCTGTAGAGCATGTTCTTTACCTCATCCCATTATTTCCTCAAATTGCAGCTGCAGATTGTTAATTTAAATTTATTTAGAGTACATTTTTTTTGTTTTTGTATAAATTACTTTGACATTGCTTCACATGAAACCATGATGGAAACCAGGTTGAGGTGTTTTCAGTAAGCAGGGGATTCTGTTGATGCTTTGTGTTAGAGGGAAGACCCAGTCAAAAGGCTCTCAGTTGGCCCACTTCACCTTTCCATATCTCTGTTTCAGGTTTGAGTCACTCACAAACACATCTGCATGGGCTTCCCTATCTTAGTCATACAGGGGGTCTCCAACCTGAAACTTACATCTGTGTGTGTGCGTGTGTGTGTATGTGGTGGGTGACCAGGGGAAGC
Source organism: Cebidichthys violaceus (assembly GCF_023349555.1). Classification (NCBI taxonomy): domain Eukaryota; kingdom Metazoa; phylum Chordata; class Actinopteri; order Perciformes; family Stichaeidae; genus Cebidichthys; species Cebidichthys violaceus. The sequence continues at coordinate 2,848,052 of NW_027176428.1, read as the reverse complement.
CAGTGAGAAGGAGAGTACCCTCAACAATAGCATCGCATGGCTTGACATTCAAATGGAATGAGAAGCGACGCTTTTACGATCTGAAAATTGCAGCATCCTTAAAACCAGTAAATCAACATCAATAAGCCTGTTTGCAGTTCCTCATCACGTTGGCTCACCTGTCCTAGCATTAAGGGATACAAAGTTGTGAAAAGGAAACCGAGAGCAAAGGAGGAGTAAGTAGAAATGGAGATTTCGGAAATGGAGAAACTGAATGCCTGTAAATAGATGTTTGCTCATAATTTCTTCTGTTACTAAGACTTCCTGTTAGGATTGTATGGGTGGGTTTTGAAAATATTTTTGGGATTTAAATTTACCTTTTGCTAACAAAGCAGAAATCCGGTCAACACAAATGTAGAATTGTATGTTTATTGATTTATGTTAATTTTTTCAGAAAACAATAATTTACTGTAATGTCAATATATTATGTATAGATTACTCATCCAGTGGACTTTCTTTTGTATAGTTTGTGACTTTGATTGTCATCTTTAGTTCATGTGTGACAACTTTACCGTTGAAATATATCACAGTTGATCCCGTAAAATGTGAGTTGACATGTTAAACAATATGTTGTCTGCAGGATTTCACTACCTAGTGTCATAGTATTTGTATGATTCATTCAACATTGAAGCTTGACATTTACATATTTGAATTCATTTATTGACTTAATTTGCGAGTGTGTGTTCTTGTTGCACCATTTAAATGTAATGGAACTGTGTTTTTACAGAACTGATATACACCATGGTGTATATTGATTGATTTAATACATATATTATTCATAATCATAAACGTCTTGTAGAAAAGCAGTGGAGACATTTTTCAATGTTAAATCACACATTTCTCATGTAACTTGTTTATTATCACATATGCAATAAATGTGAATTTATTACGTGAAATGGTGTTTCATGTGATAAATTCAAAATTGAAATATACAACAGAAAAAAACATTATAGTAAAATGTTGATACATGCAATTATGCTTCAGTTTAACATCGGCCACATTTCGTGCTCCCCTGACGTTTATGCTTCTTGTCCTCTGAGATGAACAGGCTGTGTTCAGTTGAAATGGTGACAGAGATTAAAGTTAGAAGATACCTTTAGAGGAACCGTTACGCCGTCATGTACAGTGTATTAGTGTAGGGTGTATCTAATACGTTTTGTACTTTTAATCCTTTATTAATCCCCAGATGGGAAATTCGGTTGTTCCAGTAAAAGGACAGAATGAAATACTGATGAATAGAGAAAGTAAAACGTAAAGAGCATATAAACTAAGTAAGTAAAAATATATATACATGAACACTAATATACAAATGTATATGTGTGATCTTTAATTTGACTAAAATGATACATAGTGTAGTAGTAATAGTAAAGAAATTACACATGTCGTGTTTGGTATTTTTTTACCAGAAGAATGTAGAGGATACAAAACAGATAAATGGTTTTAAAAATGTATTGTGTACATCTCTGCAGGTATTATTTTTTTTATAGTATCTTGTGTTTTAAATATACACACCTGTATTTGTACAACAGCAGAACTCAAGCCTCTGTGTTAGACGTCTTACAAATCTATTGCTGCCATCTGCATTCAATCATGTTTCCTGGAACGGATGAATGATAATAATAAATAATAAGAGAGGTTGATTCCACTTTGTCTGCTTTTTTGAGGCTGTCTTTTGTGGTGCTGGTGAACTGTATTGCGTTATACTGAGAAGTGTTTCAATAATTTTGTCCACCCAATGAGTGTAGCTCGCAACTGAATGTAATCTTGGTCTACTTTACTTTGATTGTATATGTAGTACAACATTCAGGCAGCAGTTTTACATGAAAAGTGTTGATGGATAATTTGTTTGATTTTGTTCATTTAATGCATATTTTATCCATAATTAATAATCATGTATTCAATATTTAAATGCAATGGTAATATTATTGTATGATATTGTATTATATCCAATTAAACACACTGCTAAAAGAAGTGTCTTGTAGTTTTATGTTTTGTTTCTTACTGTACTCATTTCATAACTGTAACGCTCTTTCTGTCTTTCTCTGTGTCTCTGTCAGTGCTTGTGGTTCGGTCTGTGGTATTTTTGTGGTCTTTTTGTTTCAGAGAGTAGATGAAGAGCTCAAAGCTGAGCAAAGCGATAGCATCTCAGTGAACACGGCTGTCTCTCCTCTCTCTCCAGCTCACAGGAAAAGGTCGCACACACTCCCCGAGACCTGAACAACCACCAACTCAGTCATTTCTTCACACCCCTCAATTGCACAGGTGTACGTGTGTGTTGCTTGTGTGCACGTGTGTTTGTGAGAGAGAAAGAGAGAGAGCGAGAGAGAGAGAGAGAGAGAGAGAGAGAGAGAGAGAGGGATAGCAAGCGATACACACTTTGCTATAAAACAACTGTGTAGCCTGTAATTTATTATTATCACAATCAAGCTTGTTGGCACAAACTGGAGGCAGTTCAACAGAAACTGAATGTGATGCATGTTTACACATCAAAGGTAAATGAAGAAACCAAACCCTTGTCACTCACCTACTCAACTTCCGTCAAACAGAATATTGACAATGGATGTACAACACCCACTTCCAAACCTCTTTCTCTTCTTTCCATAAACGTGCAGAGAAATCGTGTAAACGAATGATTCACCACTGCAAACATTTTGAAACATAGGGTTTCTTATTTATCTGTGCACAAGTCATAACTGTGATTGGACACACACGCGGCGTTTGGCCTCGAGGTTATACCTGCATCGATCCTGCTGTTGCAAAAGTGCCCTTGAGCAAGGTGTCAAAGCTTCATTAATCTGTTGGTAACTCTGCCTTTTGGCATCCGACTGTACATGCCTACATGCCAATTGCATCTATACAATTTCTATATAGATGCGTTTAATAACAGATAATACAAAAACGTTTATGACCTATAAAAAGAAGAGCGTCACCAATTATTCAACATAAACAATTTTATTGATTTAACAGAATTATCCTTCCTGAAACATTGACTTGACAGTGCTATTTTAAAACAGAAACACAAATAGATACTGAAGAGAGTCAAAAGCAAATGAGCAAATACTGTACTTGAGTTCAGCTGGGGTTTTTTGTATGTAAATAAACAGATTAGCTTTGGGATTTGAGAAAACTGCAATTTCTTTTTCTGAAATAATAATCATTTGAAAACCAATGCTAGAGATCACAAACCGGCTTAATTGAAAAAGTACCTGGATAAATGATGATGTCATCTGCATATTGACAAAAAAACAAATGTGTAATAGACTTAAAGTTATAGCACAGAGTTTAGAATTGAACATGGCGAAGCTCTGGAGCTGTCTTGTAAATTATTTAACAAAAAAACAGCCGATATATTACAATATGTTACACATGGTTGCTGCTCTTGAAAGCGTAAAAGTCTTCTCTGACTGGCACACATTTAGCTGTAATGAACAGGACATGTTCTTCAGGGATCTTCATCTTCTTCATGCTCCACTGGATGTTACTTAAACCTGAAAACATTTTGTAAAGCGATAAATATCACACATACAGTAAATATGATATATATAGATATATATCTATATATATCTATATATAGATTAATAAAGTTACACACATAAGGTACATGCCTTTAGTCAGATATAAGCTGTAGATGCAGAACTGTAGGGTCAACTATCTCCTCCTTAATTGTGAAAAACAAAAGAAAGAGATTAAACTACAGCGGATTGTGAATATTATTTTTTGATTTTGCAGGAAAAACAACAGATATTTTTAGTATTTGTGGAAATCTACTTACTTCACGAAGTGGTGCCGACATTTTTTGGGCAGCCCTAAAAGCAAGAATGTGTACAAACAATAAAATACTTTTCAAACTTATATTTCAAAGCTGTTCGACTAGTTTGACATTCGTGAGCATAACATGCTGAATCGCTGGAGGACTACTCACGGCTGAAGTAGTACAGTGTGCAGATGAGTGCTAGAGCCAGGGCCGCAACAAGTCCAACTGATGGCCACAGAACCAGGGAGCCGCAGCCATCTGGAGCAAATATGGTACATGGTTTTGTGTAAGTGTATTAAAGCTTGTTGCATTACCAGGTGATATAATCAATCAATTATCACTTATTTCAGTACAACCTGTCATTACGTTGTCTGTATAAAAACTACCTCCTCTATTGTATTTACAGCATCGCAATCTGGTACAGTGCACAAGATTTATACCTTTACATTATATTCCCAGATGAATGTGCTTATACATCACAAGACACATATAAAGTCTAAATTTGTAAGCAGCAGAGCATCATACAACTTACACACCGCCACAAACATTTGCATACAAGCACTTTGTATCCTTTAATCAAAACCCTTACCCTGTGAAGAATTCTCCGTAGGGCAGCGGCACACTGACTTGACTGGTGGTTTGGGTTTTGTCTTAGGAGCTAATGTTGGAGGGATCACTGTAAGGTAAAGACCAAATAACCGTAAAGACAAGTAATAACTGGCAGTGAAGCGAAAATGTAAAGAATCTGTTAGGGAGAGATTAAAGGAGAACCCAGTCATTTTCGACCTGTCCCTATTTCCCCATCTTTGTTTATCATGAGAATTATCCTGACAAGGATCTCATCAACAAATTGTCTCTACAAATGCATCATGTATGTTGTTTGTCTGTGTGTGCCTTTACAGTACAGTCCTATAACTCATGCCAAATAACCCCAATGCCACAGGTTTGAGTCCAACCTTGGGACCTTTGTTGCAAGTGACGACCCCCTCGTTCTCTCCTTGAGTCTGCCTCTACACTGTCATCTGTCTGATAAAGGTCAAATTACCTAAGAGTGCTCAACCACAATCCAAAGTAACATTGAAATTACTAATAGTTCTCTCTCAACAAAATCAATAACAGCAGTCACTCTGTTGAGAGCTAACGAGGTTGTTTGGAGCATCCATTGAATCTTTGTGGTTGTCTAAGACTGCCGCACCAAGGTAAGCAAGACAGACTATATAAAGATCCAAGATTTCGGTCAGAACTAATGAGAAAAAGGATAAACATCACTTATTTTGAAGGATAGTAGACAGTGGAGAGTTCCTCTGGAATTCAACATGGTACGTAGCAGCATATCATTTTTGAAGTCCCAATTTTCATCCTACAATAAATTTGAATCATTTACTCCTCCATCTGCCACCTGAATTCAGACAGATGTACTCAAACTCTCACGGCCGCTTGATATTTTACTCGACTTTTAACTCCTGTAAATGAAGCGCTTGAGATTTCAGCACACAAACCTCCTGGCCGAAGAAGAATCCCGGGCTTCCACATTTCTGTGTTTTTCCTGTCCTTGAGAACACAAGAATAAATCCCTGTGTCCTTTTCTGTCAAGTTGATGATGCGTAGCGTAAAGGACATGCTCTGCCTGCTGAATTTGAAGCGTGTTGCGTCCACACCAACCCCATGGGTAGTACGGTCAGCGTTGTTAGATTTGCCTAGGAACTCTAGTTTGCGGTGGTCGTGACTACTGCGGAACCAGTAGACATAGTCACATGAGATGTTAACGCAGTCACAATCAATAGCCGCTGTACTGAGGATCTCGGGATAACGAATCTTGACGAGTTCTTGCTTCAGGATCTGGCTGGAACCTAGGAGATGAAATAAAGAGATGTTTGAGACGCACAGTTGTGGTACATTTAACAACCTCTACAGGGTCACATATCGTTAACAGTCAGGGCTCTAACGCACTACAACAACGTCAAGGCCAAACACACAAACCCCCAAGAATTGTGTATTATCCCAAAAAGGGTTACTTTTCTTCATGTCTCAAGCTGACTTGTCCATCACTTGATGTTAAGAAATGTTTGAGGAACAGCCTTGAGCAACAGTGCATTTGCGGTCTTTCTAATTTAACAAAATAAATACGAATTGTAAAAGTAAAAGCACATACAATTACAAACATACTTGGAAATATGGTATAGAAACACTACAACTATAACCAAAAGTATTGCAAGAATGGAAAGTAACCCCAACTATGAAGAAACCTGTTGAACATCTTTCAAATGCCAGCAATTTGGCATTTATGCAATGTTTAAGGGATGCCTTCATTGGAAGCGCTATTTCATTTTTCGAGTAAGGTGTGTAGGCATATACCTGTTGCAATCACTAGTCTTATGAAATATCTAAAGATGAGTAGAAATTCAAAGGCTTCCAGTGTACGAAAGGTTAAGGCTCACTGGAACTAAAGTCATTTGGATGATAATTTTACCCAAACGTATGAACTGCACAAATTGCGTAACATTTAAGATTGCACAGATTTGATTTAATCTTTATCCAATGAGTTGCGCTATACAGTACAAATACAATTAATTTCAATACCTTGATAGAGCTATAATATATAAATAAATGTAAATATTAAATTGACATAGATCTACCGCAGAGCACAAAAAGGTAGTGTACTGTTACCCTCATAACTGAACCTTTAATCCAGATTGTACACATTGTAAATAAATAAATAACAGTATCAATGACTTATACCAGTACAGAAATAAAATAAAATGAACTCCCGTGGTAGTTTGACCATTACAGTTTTAGCAAATGAACCAAAGGCTACGGCGTCATACTTGGTCTGTGTAAACCTTTCCGAGTCATCAGCTGGACTATTAAAAACTAATTTCACATCTTAGGACATACAATGGTTATGACTGTTTTCAACAAATTCAAACATTATTTAAGTTTAACTTCAGAAATGCTTCAGGTTGAGTAGACAACAACACTGCTCATACTGCTACTGCTACTACCGCTATACTGGCCCCTGACAGAGTCATGGAGCCGAGAACGCCTGTGGCAGAGAAGCTTCGTGGTCTTACCTAACGTCCACAGCGATACCGTCAGCAGTGTCCATGCCAGTGGCAACACAATCATTTTGCCCGGTCACCACTGTCTGTACGCGTCTGTGTTTCTTGAAAGGTAGCTGAGGGACGGTGCTGATACTTTCTTTTCCTGATATCTATCTGTCAGAGATGATGGGAGGAACTGAGCTGACATGGCCTTGAGTCGTCAAGGTAACACCCCAGTGTGACACACACACAGGGCCTATCAGAGTGGGCCATACAGCAGACAAGGGCGCGCGCACACACACGCGCACGCACACACGCGCACACACACACACACACACACACACACACACACACACACACACACACACACACACACACACACACACACACACATAGACAGCTGGAAACAAAATAACTTCATTTGAAATGTCCAAAACACATAAGAGAGAACAGGCAAAATGGTATCGTAAAGAATACTCTGTTCATTTAAAAAGTTCATGTCTGACTAATAATATTTTTGTTTTCATCACTATTTGTTGAAACGGTGCTGTTTGAATACATGACATACATACAGTGATCATGACAAACAGCTGAATGTTTCATCAGAGCTGACATGATACCACATATCAAGCAATATAAAAGTTGTATATATATACAGAGCAGCACTTTGCAGAGCTGTGGTCTCTGCCCAGGTGCATGACCTAGAGCACAGCAGAGTCCCACATATGCAGCTTCATGCCTCACTGCAGAGCACGGCGAGGGAATATCAATGTAGAGCATAAACTTCTGGAAACAAAGGATCAGAAATACAAATGCTGAACCACAATTCTATCTATTATTGTTAGATATTTGCTGGCGTGTGTATACAGCTTCTTTTGTTCTTTCTAATAACTCGCCTTTTTACTTTGTAGAAAGTACGGGGAATAAAGTGTATCAAGACACACATTAAGAACACACTACAACAAAACCCTGTGAGATTTGTGCATGACAAACTGATATTGTAATATTTGAATATTCTCACGTCTTGTGTGAAAAGGTACATTTGTTTAGAGTAAACCAGGAAACATGTAGTAAAATAGTTTGATGGTGAAATCATATATTGTCATTAGTTAACAGATGGAATATGTTCTCAATTGTGAATATGTTTTGATATTCACTTTGATGTTTTTCAGTTCAACTTGTATTTTAAAGAAGCTGCCCTCTGAATTTCTCCAGTTGAATTATGCCCAACTTATTTCTTTCATGTGATATCAATGCTTAAAAATATCAAATGGAGACATTTACTTATTTCCAAATGATATAGAAGATCCTTTTCTGCACAAATCAAACTCAGACTCCGATTGTAAAAAGTAGAAAACTGTCTTCATTCTGTCCTTAGTGAAAAATGCAGCAGCAACGGACCGAAGTTAAATCTCATCCGGCAGTTACAGACACATGAAAAGAAGACAACAAAGGTTCCCTTTTAACAACGCCTGCCTTTGGAAAAAGTCAATAACCCATCAATTAAATCACAGAATAATTTGTCTAGAAATCGATTAATCCTTTAGTTTATAAAATGTCAAGAAATAGTGAAAAAGTAGTCATTGCAATGTCTAAGAGCCTGGGGTGACGTCTTCAAATGGTTGCAAAATATCAATTTAATACCAAAGGCTCTTCGTTTATAATGATACAAAACAGAGAAAAACAGCAAATATTTACATTTCCAACGCTGTGACTAACTGGCACCAACAAAAAATGATCAAAAGTGTTGTCAATAAACTCTTCGAACAATCGACTCGTCATTATAGTGCAAAATGTGTACAATGAATAGCTTTGTGTGGGTATTCCAAACACTGAGGTAGATACACTGAAGTCTTAACATCAACCCTGATTCATACCTTCACTCACAAGTGAAATGGCTTTTTATGAGCAACAATGACTTACGGAGGTACACTGCATTAGAAAGTGTTGAAGAGGTTAAGTTCATACTCAAGTTAAAACCTAATTTTAAGTTCTTTACCCCACATTAAAAGAAGTATTTCCCTTTGGTTGGCATTTTTATATTATTTTGGGTCAGCCGTTCCAAAATAAGGAATGAGAAATGTCTGATTATCCCCCAAAACTTCAGAATGTTCTTGATAAACCTGGTGAGCGCTGAAGTGTTGTCTGTGGATTGTGTTGTGTGTGAGTGAAAGGTTAGGGCGTAGAACGGCCCGGTGGGGGTCTTAAAGAGAGAGGATGTGGGCACCCTATAGCTCTACGGGGGTCGAAGACGAGAGCGAGACAGGGAACGAGACCGCAGGATTCTTTGAAAACAGGAGATCTCGGGGGGCTTCAGAGCTGCTCTGAACACATCGCTGAGCTAGAAAGCCTTTGTTGGTCTATCTGCTCCGACGCTTTAAGTCAAAAGCAGCCTTCATTTCACTTCTCTACAGCTCTCGTCGGCCAAATTTTGTTAAAAGTTAAATATTTTGACGTCCATTTTATTGTATTTGACCTCACTTCAGAAGCTCTTCATCTTACAGCCTCTACAGGACTTCTGTATCAACTCTTCTGTCACCTCTCACGCGCACATTTTTCCTTTCGCTTATCTTTTCAAGAATTATTTATCTTTAAAATGCATTAGCAAGTTGTTTCGTGCATGCTTTTGATCTACATCACTACTTTGGCTTGAATCCTGTGATCTCCCAACAATCTGTCCCAACAAGCCACACAATGGGCCCCGTTCTGCACTCAGCATCCAAATACAATCAAATGTAGAGCAGGGAACCACGCTGATGCCAAACTTACAAGATAGTCCAGATAATCGTACCTTAAAAACGTGTAGAAAAAGTCTGTTGTTTTTTTGTTGGGGACGTTTAATCTGCAGGCTTGTTTGAGCGTGTTTTGGCATTAGTTTGGAACTATCAGGCCACCATTTTATTCTGTTGCCAACCTAATACCTTCTTCTAGAAATCAAGTTTTTAACAAAGCCAAACTAGCCCACCGGCATAATTCATAAAGAAGCCTAAGATAGACAAATGCATAGCAAATAGTGATGCTTATGTGGTCCACAAACCGTCCAGTTGACAGTCAAAGAAAATAAACAAAAATAAATAACTTGCCAAAAAGGTCAAACATAGTTTTGTCCAGCTGAGGACTCTTTGTGACCTATTTAGAACATCTATGCTGTTTAAGTGTATCCTTATAAGACAAGGATGGTTGGAAGTTGAAATTAATTGCAACAACTTTATTTTACCTCTTTTCAGTCATCTTTATGTATCAGAAACTGCCTTTGTTCAGTTCATCACAGACGGCATCTGAAAATTCATTTTTTAAGTTTGTAAAGAGACGTCCTCATTTGAACTCTTGCACCTGTCTGACCCCAAACACTTTATGAGCTGTTTGGATGTGCAAGTACATCAGGACACATGCACTCCAGACTAGGGCAATGTCTCGGCACTCTCCTGTTTTCTCAAAATAGTTCTGATGTTCAACAGAGAAAGATCTTTCAATAATCGTATAATTCCATTTTTATCAAAAATGCACTGAGCCTGTCTCAGAGATGTACTCTGATAGCCTTCTTTTAAAAGCCTGTGTGGCTCTGAAAGCACAGCGAGTCTCAGAGGAAATTAAATGACTAAGCCTCTAACATCTGTAGGCTTTTATTTGCTTCACTGATGCTCTGAATGAAGCTCAACAGTGCCCACCACAGGCTGCTAAAAGGACCACAAATCCTTGCCAGAAGCACAAATACAGAAACATATTGGTGCATTAATAAGTCAAGTGTACTTATTGATCATTTGAAATGATCAATAAGTATTACAGCAATGAATAAATGAATAAAGATGTGCAAATTAATTAGATCAAATATATTAAGTGTCTTAGTGAAAAATAAAGTTAACATAGCTGTGGATATGTGTGAGAAACAATTCTTAACAAACACTAATTGACTCAACATGGCTCGCCAGTTAGCACACCTATGAACAACACGTTTGGGCTGTCAGTGCAGATGGTTAAAACTGCTTTGTTAACTGCTTTAAAGAATATTCTAAAATGGACAGTTTATGATATTTTAAATGTCATGCTCACAATGACAACAGACTGGAGCTTTTGAGTTTAACAGCCCAGAATGGAGTCATCCCACAGCTTCTCCTCCTCTGACCTCATGTCTACTTTCTCTTTTGTCTTCTTCTTCTCTTTCCTGTATTTTGGTTTGGCTGGCTCGTCCTGTCCACCTTCCCCCTGTTCAACATTCGTTTCAGCCTGAATATGCACTTCAGTCTCTTTTCTATTGTCCTTCATGTCCTCTGGCATTAAATTGTCCGTCACCCTTTCCACTCCTTCCACCACAAAGTCCTCCTCAGGAGTTTTCTTTTCTCGTCTTCTCTGCTTGCCATGTCTTTTGGGCTTTTTTCTCCTGCTCTCTTTCTCGGACTCTCCGGATTCCTCTCTTCTCCTCTCCTCCGAGTCATTATTTCTTTCCCTCCTCCGTCGCTTCCCCCTCTTCTCCTTGTCTGAGTCCTCATCCCTTGCCTTCCTGTCTCCCTCTCTCCTGGTTCTTCTAATCCTCCTCTGTTCTCTGCGGTGCCTGTACTCGCTGTCATCGCTGTCACTTGTGCTACTGCTATAGGAGGAGGAGTAGGACGATGAAGTCGAACACGAGGAGGAGCTCAACCGCTTTCTTCGCCTCTTTCTATTTGTGGGTGGATTAGTGAACAGTGGAAAGCCTTCGCCTGGGGGGACTGGAGGAGGGCAGCTGTAATCCCAGTGATGGGAAGGCCAGGGCAGGCCCTGATGTGGAGGACGCCACCCTACAACCGGGTAGTAGCAGCCAGGGCGGGAGTGATGAGGAGTGCTCGAGGTGGGAGGGAGGTGGGGCATGCGTTTGTTGACTTCAATGACATTCCCCTTGTTAAATGCTTCCTCTTCTTTTTCCTCTTCCTCGCCTTCTTTTTGTGCGTCACCCAGAGGGAGGACTTGACCGGCCTTGGGGGTGATTCCACGAGCCTTCTGAACCTGAATGTAATCTGCCAGTTCATCTGCATATGTGTTGTAGTCTTTTTGTTGAGATTTGCACAGGTCAACCACCTTTTTCTCCCTGGTCAACAACATGGAAAGAGGAATTTAGTTTCTATTCAATTGGGTAATAAATGTTGATGTTAAAATAAAAGCCACATTAAGTCTTTTTTTTACCACTAGAAAGCATAAAAAAATTACAGATACTTTTGAATATCATCAACTTATCAATTGCCTACAGTTAACTTAACATGTCTAACCATTCTCTACTTGCACACCCAGCGGACACAGAGCAATATGACTATCCAATATATGATAAAAGCAGTGGTACTTTGCATAATGAATACGGCGAAAAGGTAAAAGTTCATTGTCACATGAAGCTTGCAATATTCAGTGAGTGGACTAACTCTGCTTTTCTTTCTGAGGCTTCTTTTGTCCTGCACCTGACTGGGGTAGGTTGCGCACACTAGACAGCCATGGGACTCAACTACACAACTAATATGTGGACTGAAAACCAAAACATGAGCTAAAAGCTACAAAAAGCTACAGAGGTTGGGTGATAATATTAATCTGAAGTATTAAAAAAAACAACTTAATGGAGCTTTAATTTTGCCACGGTTCTAGAAATGCAAATTATGGCAAGACAGTGGACATAAAGCGTTTGTCAGAAAATGCTTGATTTTACCTAATCTGGTGTTTGTTTCCTTGCATATGGGCCTGGTACATCTCCACAGAGTTAAATTGCATGCTACACATCTGGCACATCAGGGAGTTGGCTGTAGACAACAGAGAGTGGGAAAGACGGCACAAATGATACAAATAATAGCTTATAAGCACACAGCTTCCTTCGCTTTCTTCTTAATCTAGTTAGTTTGTAACTCGCACCACAATAAAAAAAACCAGATTTTTTTAATTTAATTTAATTTAATTAACAGATACTTACCACTTTTTGAAAAAAAAGTGGTAAGTATCTGTTATACAGCCTAGAACAAAAAAATAAATTAAGAGAGCTTCACAAGACTACGGTTAACATTCTGTGTAACAACTGCAAACACATTCTAACTAATTAGTATCGGGCTTTCATGCTGTTGCCATTTTCTACTGATTTTATTTGTCTCCTTTTATCCTAGTTAGATTGACACTGACTAAAGACAAATTTGCTTGAAGAAATATTTTTCTTCACATCAATATTGCCTCTTAAAATACACTCAATATTGTGGTGGGGTCTGATGCACTGTGTATTATTATTGCTTTGCTGAGAGGCAGGATCCTGTGTTACCTTGTTGGACATCGTCTCCGAGCTCTTTGAGCAGGTCCCGTCTGGCCTGATTCCTCTGGTGTTTGCGTCCGTTGTAGTGCTGCAAAGCCATTTGGGGATTGTTGAAGGAAGCGGCACACAGTGCACAGTACTTGTTAGGGTCCTTCAGATCAACCTCTGTGGCTGTTGGGTCCAGAAGATGCTCCACATCACTCTGTGGGGCTGATTTCTGGTCAGCATCATCAGGATCCCGAACCAGACTTGGTAAAGTATGCATCTCTGTGTACGTGTCTGGAACTGCAACGAGAAATCATCAATTTAAGACATTTGAATCATACTGTCAAAAAAAATGTACTGTGGATCTGTAAATATCAAAATTCATAATACTTTTCCATCACACAACCCACACTTGCCTGGGGGCTGAAGACCTTGTTTACGAAGATTTTTTGCATGGATTTTGCCTTCATAGTGCGATTTTGCCACCACGTGAGAACTAAACACCATGTTACACAGCTCACAGAAATGGTCCTTATCAGAAGTCATGGTCCGCTGCAATAAACAGGCACAAGGGAAAGACATATGTAAACTGAAAACAATGAAAAAAGAAGAAAACTAGACGATCCCTTACACCTTCTCTGTGCTCCTCTCTCTTATGTAATCATATTCTATTGAGAAGGATTGCACTACAGCTGGACTGCTGATCATTAAATGCTTGCAGCATTGTGGTTTATGTTCCTTCTTCCGTTACACTCCTCGTTCAATGCTACGGATTAAGATTGCAACTAAATGTGTAAGAGTCAAATCACTAAACGGGTGCAAACCTGGAGTCTTGTGGATTCGTTGTCCATCTTCTCAGCTCTCCTGGCCTGCATGTACGCCTTGAGTTTCTGAGCATGTTTCTTTCCCTGCAGTCGGGGGACACGGGAGACATTTTTTTATTAAGGCTCTGCTCTTGCGAGGTCAATAAAACTGTACCACAATTCCACGACTAGCGCCTAGAAAGCAGCACACACCTCATAGTGCGACAGCCGCTGAGACTCAAAGAGCAGCACGGCCTCACACACATGGCAGTAGTCGTCAGTGAGGAGGCCCTCCAGCAGCTCCTCTTCACTCTTGTCTCCTGTGAGGCAGAATAAACTGTCACTGTTACAGCTGAGCCTCAGAGAATAATGAACAAATACCAGGATATTAAATCCTCATATTACATTACATTACTTTATTCATCGTTCACTTCCACTGTTCTATTTAATGTAAACTTATATTAGATAATATATCGTAAAATGACTTCAGACTGGTGCTATTGTGTCTTCTCATGGGCTGATTTTGATAAATATGGAGACAAATTGGCTTTTGAATGATTAGAAGTTGCAAAATGAAATGGTAATTTGCACAATATTCATTATCTGAACATGTCTCTCATCCAACATTCAAAATCATTTTTGACATTGTAGGCCAGGCGTTCTGCACAGAACAAGACAACAGCAAGCAAAGCAGCTTTTCCTGCAATACACACTGCAACGGCAACTTACTGTAAAATGGAAAAATGCATTAGTCCATCTTAAGAGGGAACTTATCAATTTAACTGAATTCCACTTATTCAAGACCCACTATCTTAGACCAATTTAAAGCAAGATGTTATCAATTGCCCACTATTATACAGTATATATAATTTAGCAAATTTATTTTTTGGGACAGCATTAAACTAGGTCCTCCCATCGTTAAAATTCTAAATTACCACACAACACACACACAAAACCTCAAAATATTTGTAACATACAGTATATTAATAGCATGTGAGAAAATCGTAGTTTCATGCTTGACTGAAACTTGTTCAACGTCTGATGTATTTTCATTTTTCACTGCACTTCTGCCTTCATGCAGCCTTTGAACGCAGAAAGCTGTCAGCCACTTATACATCAGTAAAATATATATCATACCCAGCTCATTGTCGCTTGAAACACGAAGCACTCAAAAATGTGTATTATTCATAATAGCTCAACTGTTTGGTCAAAGATTTGGTTATGGATGTGACTATTTTACCAAACCTAGAGATTATATTCAAATGATATCAATAAATAAGAACGCTGGTATTACTGTG
The DNA here is from genome assembly GCF_023349555.1 of Cebidichthys violaceus. Classification (NCBI taxonomy): domain Eukaryota; kingdom Metazoa; phylum Chordata; class Actinopteri; order Perciformes; family Stichaeidae; genus Cebidichthys; species Cebidichthys violaceus. Next base: position 2,832,885 of record NW_027176428.1, on the reverse strand, counting down.
AAACTCAGTCTGTTTACATCGTTACTTCCAATAACTAAAACATGAATACATCTTTATAATTTAACAATGACATGGTTTCTTGTATGGTTTCTTGAGCTAATCATATATATGACTGATTAATTTTTTTTAATGATATACAATCACCTTTATGCCTTGTGGTGAATGAAAATGTGTAACCAGAGCTGAAATCATCAGTTGAATACTCAAATAGTCGACAAAAAAACAATCTGATTTTAAATCAATTGCCTTATCATATTAATTTAGTTCGTAAAACATATTTGTTAAGTTTCTCAACTGCAAAGACGTGCTTGCTTGTTCTGTATATACAATAAAATTGTGGATATTAATGTTTCTGATGATCAATTGTCACTGAATAAATCATAGAACTAATCATTAAAAAAATACTGCTCTGTGAATCAATACCGGAAATGGCCACTGTAGCTCTATCACATGTGTAACTGCAGTTAAGGAAAATAAGGAACTAGAAAAAGGATTATGGAATATTTTCTAAATATCTGGAGTCCAAATACTGACGGTCTACATAGTGTGTTGGCAGAATATTAACTCTCACCAATCTAATGCAAAGAAAGGACAATGATGCACTAAAATACAGCATTTCCCTTTGTATCTAGGTAAATATCTACAGCTGAAATAAACTAAGGACTGCCATGAGTAAAACAATTAAAGCACACTTTGATATGCCAAAAATATTCATATCTGTTGATACATTTCAAATACTGTACTTACCAAATGATAATCACAGTAGCAGTTATCAAGAGAACAGGGATTGTAGATACTGTATTTCAAATGATGTGTACAATGTTTTAAATTAAAGAGATTTTTGTTCTTTCACAGCCTGATCTTGAGAGGGAGGGACAGAAGACCATTTTTAACTTTAGACTCAATGACAACTCAACTGATTATGCCTGAGATCCATCAAACTCACCATCTTGAGAATACCAACGTTGTGTTTTGCCACTAGCTAGTGAACTGTCCATTACGTTGACTGATATAAGTAACGTTACCGCTACTAAGTTGCCATTTAATGCCAGAGACAAGATACACTTTAATGTCACTCACTAAATAGTATTAAGTTATTTGGCTACCAAAACGGGCTTGCTGACCCACTAGCAAACTTCAACCGCTAGTATGTGACTTTCGTTAAATGCAAACCCAACGGCTGTTTGGGTTAGGGTACTAGTTTGCGGATCCTAACGTTTAGCACGCAAGACAAATAAGCAGTTGGCCGACCACTTCCGGACCTCGGAAAACGAGCAACCTTCTCCTTGTATCGGTTTCACTATTGGGGTGGTCTATAGACTAAGAGGGTGTTTTCATTGGCGATACATTTAACGAGTCATGTACGCACCGGGCGGTATACAATATTGTGCCTAACTGTTAACGTTAAAGCTAACGTTAAAACAGTTGACATTAGCGCATTTAGCTAAGGAGCTAACGTAGCTCACTCGATTGTTGAGCTGGCTAGCCAGTTAGCTAAAAAAAAGCTAACGTTGGCTCGGCAGTTAGGACACAATACGGCTGAATGTCCATGTTGTAGACAGAACTCACCTTCAACCTGGGTGCTATCTATTTTAGTGTTTATTACTTTGTCAGCATCTGTGACAGAAGCCGCGTTAGGGGTACTAGTACTGTTATTTTGAGTGTCTGACTCAGCAAGCAGCGGAGTACAGACACTTCTGTCGTCCATGTTTTTTCCCTATCTGTAGCGCTTGGAGCGTGCGCAGTGACTTCGTAATAGTTATGATGTTTGCTGAGAAGGGATAATGCCGTAGATCTCTGAATAAGTAACGGCCTATAATATTACTAAGATAATTTATGTATATTTCAAATTTATTGATTGAATGTGTCCCCACAAGAAAAAAAACTAATTGAAAATACATCAAAATATATTTGATAAATGACAAAATACTAATTAAAACTAAAATAAAAAGTTATATCCTTTCTCTTTCAATATAGTTTTTGTCAAATGGTGTCTTGTATATGTTCTACTTAAGTGTCCCAGTAAACCTAAAGACTTGCCAGGATCCTAAAACCGAAACATCTAAATGGAATTCATACATCACCTTTTTTGCTGCTTCTACAACATCCAAGTATCCTACTTTTTTAATACACATTTACTATTCACACTATATGCTATAGACCATTTTTTCGGGACACACACACACACAGACACACATACACACACACAGAAAGTTCATATCAAAATAGATACTTTATTTTAGGACATTACAATTTAAACATGTAATGCTGGAAAACAACCTTACAGACAAAATTAACAAATACGCCAGATCAGAGAATCAACATAAAGTTGTTTTCACAAGGTAGAAAAGCAGTGTAGAGTGGAAGGCCATCACTTTCTCTTCTGGAGCTCTCTGGCTAAGGCATCCAACTGTGAAGAGTAATACAGTATAACATGAGAGTCAGACACACTATACTCAAAACACTTAATGTGTAGTTATAGTACAACTTTTTGTTTTTATGTTCAGTGTATAGATATGTGGGACATTGTGTCAACAGGATGGCATCTGCTTATGTTTGTGTGAAGACACATTCTTGTTAAGACAAGTAAGAAAAAGATTCCCTGTTGAGTAGATGATCTGATTAGATTACATTGTTCCACATTTGTATACTAATAACATAGTGTAGTGATAGTGTTCATATTAACACCACTCATGTCTTAATCAAATAAATTATATTGACATGGATTTTTATTTGCTAAATAAGAAACTAGTTATTGAGCAGCTAATTACATCATTACCATAAGTAGTTAATAAACCCATTTGATTACAGTGGGACATTAGGCAGCTCAAATTACTTTTGTTTTATACAGCTGTTTATACAACCCTCATCCATGCGGCACTGAATAGGGCACCGTCATTTCACTTACAATTATGTTTCTCAGAATACTCCTCCTCTGGGGTCTCAAGTAGCTGCATTCTCCTGCCTCACACAGCTTAATCTCCTCTGAACCCTGAGAAACAGAGAGAGTGAGATTCGGATTATGAGGGAAGAGTAAAGAGGAAAAGAGTATCTTCATTCTCAGCAGGGAAATGCTCAATGAATGAGAAAACTATGCACACTGGCACACAAACAATCATCCCGACCTCTGACGTGCCGAAAGAGTCCAGCTCCCTCTTGCCTCCAGGGTACCAACCATGGGACCAGTGCTGGGCGTCAGACAGCTGAGCTCCCACACATAGAAGCAGCCCAAGCAGCAAAACCAGCCGAGATACACACATGATATTCCAACCTAAAGGCAAAGATGGACAATCAATTAACTCTGACTATAAGAGGCTGTTATCTTTTGGTACCGGATTTAGAAAATCTAACTAAGTGTTTAAATACGATTACACATTTTCCAACAGTCAAATTTGGAATAGTTTTTGTGTAGCAGAAAGTTTGAACATCCTTGATTTAGCTTTTGCTGCAATAAAAACTCAACAGACTAGACTACTGTATGTGGAGTAGATGTCCGTCACCAGAAAACTTTGATATTTTGTAATAATTTCAAGACATTCATGCCAAGACATGTTAATGTGTAAGTTATTTTATTTTTGGTCTTTATTATTCTACTGCTAGTTTGCCTTTTTTTGCTAAATGATTTCTTTATATTTGCTGTGATAATTATAGACAGAATACACAGAGTTCTCAGGCCAAATGTTAAATTGCTAAACAATAATAAGCCTAATGTATATACAAGTTTCCTTTTATAATAATCACCTTCTATTAAAGTTGGGTCTCAACAACATTCAAATATTAACAATGTACTGTATATTTCAGTACAAGAAGAAGTGTAAATAAATGCCCTTACCTTAGTCTCACAACTTTGTCACTACAGGTGTCACTAGACGTCCCGCTAGAAGCTCACTCTGCTTGCTCCTCAGTTGGTCAGTTGCTAAAGGTGTCTCACAAGTGTAATACTTTAGAGATTATCTTCAACCTCATCCCCCCTCCTGAATATATGTACTCCTCCCAGTGCACATTTCCATTATCATCCCCTAATTGCCCCGCCCATTGCTGACCTCGCTGGTCCTTCTGTTCCCAGTGGTGAAATGAACGGTCCCTGGGGACAAGAGGTCCAGAAGACATGGCCAATTTCAATTATCACCTGCAAATAGCACTGACACCCCTGGGATGTTCATCTGCTCACACACACCACCCATATCTATGTCCAAATTCTGTCATTCTGGCCGAAACAGATTTAAGTCATTCAATAAGCAGATTAATGACAAACAGTATCATTCATGTATGCTTTTTTTTTGAAGCACAGTGAAGCACACAGACTTAAGAAAAGATCTCAAAACTGCTCCTTACTGCATACATTTTATAAAGTTGGAGGCCACTTTAACATAACTCATGAACATTTGTACACAAGAAGAGTTTGGGAGAATCTGGGGTTCAATAGTTTCTGGCCTCTATAGTCTGGGCCCTGCCGACAATTATCTTTGTCTAATAGTATTTAACCGTGCTGCTCAGATCAAACTACAGGTCCTTGGCAGAATGTAAAACTCAACAGTTCCAATTTCCTCTCTTTTTGCACCTGTTTTGACCACATTGACTGATCACACATCCTCCCTTTGACCCGGATGACCCTCTGGCCAGTGGAAACACAGGCGCATCTGATGACAGGGGAACAAACAGTGGATTCCTGTCAAGGCCACTGATGCAATCCTTCTCAATTAGGGAAAGGAAAGGTATTTTAGATGCAGAGCCAGTTCTTACTCAGGCAGCGACTGACAGCGTGACATGCTGCTGTGGACTCAGGACTGTTTGATTAAGCGTGATGACTCCAAGATGCGTCACTGATGAGACGTGACCACCGGTCAGTGTGAAGTAAGAGCACTTACCTTCAGAAGTCTGGTCATTTTACATATTCTAATGGGTGACTATATTGTTATCTGCAAATTTGTTTTTGTTAATAGTGCAGCTTGTGTATGTTTAATTCACCTCAGAGGTCTGATCTTTCTGTCACCTTTTACTTTTTCCTAAGTTTTCACAGCATGAATTCTATTTCTTCAAGCTTTAAACAAATATATTCACTGATGGGAATCTGTTTTGCTTCACACGGACCTCTTCAGATTATGCTTGACAGTAAAAGGTTTGTCACTTAGTGTATTGATGCATGAAAGAAACCAACGTTTTCCTGATCCTCAATAATGACATCCTGCCTTTGTCATCACATTGTTTACAATTATACTGCATGTGTTTCCATCTCCTTATCTATAATTAGGAATGTCACAACAAGTGTTGCTGAGTCGGTAGACTACTACTCATGCAAAACCCCAAGAAACTGTGAGCCCACCAAACTGAACAATACCCGCTTCATTCAACAGCGATACCTTGATGTAAACATGTTTTCCTAAAATGTATTCCAGGTCATAACGTCCACACAAACACTTCAACAGTAACCCTAAATGATTCCCTGGTTAATTATTTATTGGTGCAAAAAGCCCATTAATATTTCATCGGGGGGAGAGGTGAAGGGTTAAACACTGATTGAAAACCCTTCAAGAGCGACACTGAGGAAGACTACGTGATCTATAAGGTACATGAACGATTGCCAATTATTCTGCACCACTGTGTCATTTGTCTTCATTGAGAAGTGAGCTGTAATGAGCGTCGGGTTGTCCTGACTTGAAACGAGCAAAAACACGTGTTTGCATTTAAAGACACAAGAAATACAGACACATGATAAAATCTCAAGCACTTTATTAGGTTTGAACAGTATCTTGCTTAAAAAGGCCATTTGGCATTATATAATTATATATAATTTATCATATATATAATTATATATACATATATTCAAATGTTGAATAACAAAACACTAGAAACAAACATTGGCAAATAAAAAAAAATCGGATTCGCTTAAGACAATTATACCAAATTAAAAATGGCCAAAACAAAACATCTCTAATACATTTTGAAATGGTCCCGATACAGTTCAATATACATCTTTAAAAAAAAATAAAAGAAGGGGGGAGAAGAAAAATGTAATAAGCAAGGCAGCAGACAGGAATAAAATATAAATAACCTTACAGTATGTACAAAAGGGAGTGGGCAGTGACCACTGCGAAACATGGTCCAAGGACAGGTGAAACAGGAAAAGGAAGCGATAAGTGGACAGCAGTGAGTGGAGTTGGACAGGAGACATTAAGGACATATAAAGGTAGAAAGAAGAAGAATGAAGTTGGACTCCCACTTTCCTCAAGTCTGGCGCTCTAGAAACAGAAACATTTGAATTCTCCAGAGCATTCAAAGCGCTCCACCAGTGAAAAGCTCCAGGATTAAAGAGATGCGAAATAGGGACAACTGTTTGGTTTCTTTTAGTGATAACGCATAAAAGATGCAATTGTATTTGTTGTGGGGAAAAATATATGATCTTTTGTTGTTGAACATTTGGGTACCCACAATTGATTACTTGTCATGGATACCACATTTCAGTGATATGGAATGAAATGAAGCCATTAAATCAAGATGGAATACATTTTAAAAAGGGACCTCAATGTTCGTTTGATTTGCACAATCAAGGAATCTATATGCGACTAGAGGGAATGTGAAAGGGAGGATGACTGACCCACTCTTAGTTTTGGCCCAATTGATTTGTCATTCAAAGGGGGTTGTCATCTGTCTGCAGGTGGTAATTAAGGAAACACATGTGAGTTGGGGAAATACACAGGACAGCCTTTAGGATGGCAAGGTTTGCACCACATATTGTATGTTTTGTTTTTTGTTTAAAACCTACCAGTGAGGCACTTCTTAAAAGTTCAGTTTAATAGCACAATAGTGGGTCTCATGGGTTGGCACAGCATCATGTTTTGCTGTCAAACTGCACCGAGACAAAGTCACGTGATCCAAACACACAAAAAAAACCATGTAATTTAAGCACAGACAGAATAGCCAAACAAAAAGCATCCCCTTCTCTATTGATTAAAGACCCAATAAGTGACAGCAAGTAAATAAATGAAGAACATAATGGCACCTAACTAATAGTGCGGGCACTTGTGACGCTTTGGAACAAAAGAAGACCTCAAATGACAATGACAATGCACAAACAGCCTACATTTCAGTGACTGGTCAATTAAAATAACTGCTACTTTCAGTCCCTACAGAAGGCTTTGAGCTTCAGTTCAAATATGTTTGTTATGGTTCAATATCAAGGCCATATCATCATTCTGACCTCATCTCTTATTTGGTTCCGTATTTTAAGGGCTTTGCTTTTGGTGCAAATAGTGCATGAGTTTTCAAACAACCACCTTTCCTAAAAATTCAGCATTTACTTTTGATGACGTTGTCCACCATCAATAAATCAGGACTGATTGTGCTCCTTGCATTAAGAAAGTAATTAAACACGAGACAGTTAGTGTGATTCAGACCGTTAGTGTTGGATGCAAACTAAGCACAAGAATGTGGCTGTTCTCGGTTAAGATAATAAAAAAAAAAAAGATTGAAATAGCTTGAAAACTCTTAGAAGATATATCATTTTTAATATCATGGCATTAAAATCTATTAAAATCCAGGCAAGGCATGATATCTGAATACTCCTCGGGTGGGACTTAAAACCATTTGAATGAGAGGAATCCAGCTGAATTTGTTCAATTTGGAAGTTCAAACAATCCCTGGCATCATTAATTTCAGAGCTGACCGAGTTGACATTATGACTGACCTGAAGCCCTGCTGCTAACTGACATCATTCATCACAATTGAGAGCACAGCCTCAATTGTGACCTCATCTGAAAAAACACTGTAATTCAAGTCTTAGTGTCCTCACAGGACAGCCATTACAAAAAAAAAAAATCTGAGCAAACATGGCATGGCACACCTCCACTATTTAAGTAACAATGTTTCATTTTTGAGGAATATGTTAGCAACAGCATTCAAATTAAACATTCTTCGGCATCCGTGTTCATGGTGGGAAACAAAAAGGAATCAATCTTTAAAATTGTGACAATACAGCATAGTGATGTGAGGCTGATATAAAAGAAATAAAAAACGAGAGTTGATTTAGGCAGACTCAAACGAAACCACTACAGAAAAGAAAAGCTCAATACAATCTACAAGAATACTGACATGCGTCTGTAAACAAGAAAAGAAATATGCTGGGTATATTACATTTGATTTCTCTGATGCAATAATGGAGTTACTTGTGATTGTGTTGTTTGTGATTTGGCTTGTTAACATGACCATTGCTGCAGTAACAGACCTTAAAATAGAGTAAAAATCATTTGAGAGATTCAACATAAAAGCTTGACCAATTTTCCTTGTCTTTACTGTATGCTGTAAAAAAAGATGGGTATTTATTTCTACAGTCAAGCAGTGTGTTGGTTGCAGATCCTAGAACAGTAAAATAGCGTTTCTGTCCTGAACGTCTAAACATGGTCTCTGACTCCAGAGCTGCGTAACCAAGTGAGTGAAGGACATTGGCATCCTGCAGACAGAAGATGTGAAAACACACTGCGTCTTCTCTGCCATCTTACGCTCTAGTTCAAACAAACACACTCACATTGAAAAAAATGAATGGCTCCTGGTATTTATTGTGTGTTTTTTGGCGTCAACCTGAGTCCTTGAGATACATCACTGAGATTCTGATTTCCAATCGTGAGTGACATCTGAACCCCTGAAACTTAAAGGGGAGAAACTGTAAGTGGCTCGACATATGGAACTAAATCTGCGTGAAGACAAATGGCTCTCCGTGTGTGTGTACTGTATGAATGTCTAGGAGTGACGAAAAGTCCAGATTATGTCTGTAAATGTTCAAGGTACTGCTACAACACATGTTGCGACAGCAAAGCTCTGGTGGTCAAGCCAAATATGTTTTAAGTCTCTATCCCTAAAAAGTAAAAAAACAAACAAAAAAAACAAAAATCCAATCATCACCTTTACTCTGGATTTTTTTCTTCTTTTTCCATTAGCCACCAAAGCATTATATTTATATTCATATATATATATATATATATATATATATATATATATATATATATATATATATATATATATATATATATATATATATATATATATATATATATATATACATACACATACACACACACACACCAATAAAATACATTACCGGTGCCACCCAAAAATGCAGCCAAACTCAAAACTGTGTCTGAAACCAAAGTAATAAGATGCAACACAGTAAGTATATATACATAGGGGGGAGGTTGGGGGAAGATGGGTTGCAAATAGGGGCAAAGGTGTTGTATTAACAAGATCAATATTACAAAATATTCAAGAAGGCATCTCAGTTCTCTGTCCAACTGCGCTGTCCTCTGGGCCGAGGCCTCTGTTCCCTTTTCCTGCGGGCAGTTCATCCCATCCACAGATAAAGTTGTGATGAGTCTTTTTTTTGTTTTTTAAATCCATCAGATGGGAATATGCAGCTTTCAGCATGGTAATGTATGCGCGTGTGTGTGTGTGTGTGTGTGTGTGTGTGTGTGTGTGTGTGTGTGTGTGTGTGTGTTGTGGTGCGTGGTTTGTATGAAGTGTATGCGGACATCCATCCATCCATGGCAGGTCCCTACTTGAAGTTGGCGTAGTCAGAAAAGGCATCGATATACTCCTGGACCACCTTGTAGCAGAACTCGTACTGCTCCTTAGGAGAGAGACGAGACAGGAAACGTTATGTCAGTTTATATTTAATGAAATCTGTCACATTTTAATCACTTAAATTATTGATTGCTTGTATAAAAGGCCTACAATGCAATACAATCAGTACAATCACGCAGCTGTTTCATTATTAATGCATAATGAAAGATCCTTAAACATTGTCTAGATGTCAAACACACTAAAAATTGTATTAAAAAAAACCAACGTCCATCTATCCACAGTTGATAACTGTTTAATAACATAAATCCCATTTTCAAAATACCCTTGTTGAGATACCCTGTTCTACTAGCAGTGGTCATAAATCAAGCTTTTGCTTCTTGAGGAAAAAAGGGGCAACATCACAAGTTCATAAGGAAATGTGAGAAGGGCAAATGCCTCACTTGACAATAGAAAAATCAAAAGCAATTTCCTATTAAGGGTCAAAGGGCGCCTCACCAATGTCTGCACCATGTGTGGTCTCTGCAGTCTGAGGCTCTTGACTGTCTGGAAGACGTCCAGGATGCCCTCTGCCTTCACCCTCTCCAGGACTGTACTCAACGCACAGAAAGTCCCCGTCCGGCCAGCACCAGCACTGTGCGCGTGCACACACACACACACACACACACACACAAAGCAAGCAACAATGTAAACCTTAATATACACACTGCAGTAAGCATGCACAGAAACAGCATACATACAAGAGGCTTTGTTGGGAGTTATATTTCCGGAAGAAAGAGAACAATTCTCCTGAGCTGTTTTTTCCTGTGATATAATAGCTGGCTGCGACAATTTCCCCCGACACACACACACACACACACACACACACACACACACACACACACACACACACACACACACACACACACACACACACACACACACACACTTGATTTCCAGAAGCATTTCCATGTGCAACCGCAATACAATTTTTCCCTTACGCTGGTACATACAGGTTAAAACAGCAACATACTGAGTTAAGAAGACTGTGTGTGTGTTTTACCTGCAGTGCACAGTAATTGGATGGTTGCCAGATTGCTGCTGTTGTTTCTGCACCGCAGCAATTATGTTGATCATGCCTTTACCGTCAGTGGGGATGCCCACCTCTGGCCAGCCGTGAAAATGGAACTGACGCACGGCTCGAGGCTTGTTCTCCTGGAAAGATGGACAAGGGCGAAAGGAAATTGGAGGAATGCGTTTTACAGGTAGTATTGCAAAGAATGCTGTTGGTATATAATCCGTATTAGCTAATCTGGGCTCGAAAGGGCAAAGTATTAATTGATAATATTCGTCTCATCTGCTAGACCCTCCGGTGTATTTGTATTTGGAGCATCTGCTTGTTTCATTGAGTCCTTTCTTACCCTGTTGTTGGTGACCAGGAGGTCACGCACCGTGTAGCTCTCGCTCTCCTCCTCCCTTTTAATCTCGATGGAGATGTCCCCATAGACCACCACTCCATCACTGGGCCAATACTGAGCACACTTCTCCTGCAGGACCCATAATGAAGATTGTGAAATTACAACGCTTAACGGCATGCAAAGATTCTGAACAGTTCAAGGATATCTAAAATATTACCGCGATCTAAATCTCTGGATAGAGATTCTTCAATTCTCATGTAATGTCTAATAAAGAAAGAAACTAATTCCAATAGCATCACTCATTAATGACGTGAGCAAAGAAGGAAAGTGACACATTCCAATTATGGCCATTAAAGATGATTTCCTGGTATGACTATTACTTTGACTCTTTGTTGCAGCATTACACCATCTGGACACTAATACTTTACATCACAAACTATTATAGATTTGACATGAAGAAATGCTGGAAAACCACTAAAGATCAAGACATTTTGCTCAGATTATTAACATGCTATACAAGACCGGTGGCGTCAAGTTAGCATTGAGTAAATCATCTAATATCAATATTCTATTTTAGCCAGTTATTGACCTGATATCTAATACTAGTTTCTGTATCTGAACACACACACATACCTGCCCTCTCTCCTCCAGCTCAGTGAGCATGACTATGGAGCAGCTCCTCCACTCCCAGATCATCCTCCAGAAGTCCTCTATGGTGTGCTGCAGGGGGCCCTGGCTCGCCATGTAGGAGTCCTTCTGACGGTAGCCCTGTGACCACATGCAGGAAATGACAGGAAGGGATGTCCACGGGGAAAAGAGGGATGAATGGAGGATACCAAAATAAACAGCAGGAGGGAGAAAAGGAAGGCTTTAAAGACCCGATCGATTGGCTGCGTTAATGAAATGAAACGATCCACTCCTATCCAGGTGCTTTTACACTCACATCAATGAAAGAGGCATTGACGTAGTCGGTGTTCTCCTCTCCTCGTTTGACTGGAATGATCACTCTGTTGAACTCATCTGTTTGTGCAAGGAGAAACATGAACCTTGATTGATGAAGAGTTGATACACGGACTATATACACATCTGAAATTTCATTATGTGCATCATGGCGTTCATTTCTGTGTGTATATACGCAACTGCGTCACTCACATGGAATGATCTGTAGGACTCTGTTCTTCTTCATGTTGGCTGGCAGGTTGCCTGTTCTCATCTTGTCATTCTGAATCTTGATGGACGTCAGCTTCTAGAAATAAGGAGATCACGACATAAGACCTTGAATATGTCAGAAGAACTTCACTTACCAGTTCCTGGAATGAAACCCATTTGGACGCAGAGGTATGATCAATGTCTCTTTGGAGGAATACAACACCCACACAGACCTTGAATTCGGCCTCCAGACCACCGCAGCCAGCTCCAGGTGAGGGGGAGTAGAGTTTGGCCAGGTGGGATTCCAGAGAAGTCACCTCCAGCTCTGTGTCTCCGTACAGATAGTGCTCCAACAGCGCCTGGAAGATGAACACGTACTGCATCTGTGGGACAGAGAGGAGAAGGTGAAGAGCAAGTGGAAGTAGCAAAAATAAAATCAAAAATCGTTGCACTGAAAACCCTGCATCACGGGAGAGGCTACGATCAAGTGTGACTTGCATCAGTTTGGACCATCTGACAGCGTTGTGCTCTGATCCTGGTGACGAAGCCAAACACGTCCACCTTTCTCTCCGAGTTCATCATGTCCAACATGGCATCGATCACAATGAAGGTACCTGTCCTCCCCACACCGGCACTGACAAGACAGAAATATGACATGTTGTGATTTGTGCGTGGCATGCAGACAAAGACACACAACTAAATAGGCAAAAGTAAGAGTGCAAGCTTTGATCCACTTACCTACAATGGACCACAATGGCCCCGGCGTACTGGGGGTTATAATTCTTGACTTTCTTGAGGAACTTGAGCATGCCAATAGGGGTGAACGGCACCCCGAAGTCTGGCCAGCTGGTGAAGTGGAACTGGGTGACGAGCCTCTGAGGCTTCTTCCCAGACACATCTCCCACCTGAGACACAAATGAAACCAGGTCATAGACCAAGCCACGACACATTTGAGTGTCATCTAGGTTTTCATTTACGTCACTAAACTTAAACGACAGCACATCCAAAGTTTCAAATCTATTTTTAGTCTGCAGTGTGTGCAATGATACTTTTCAAAAGAACTTTGTTGATACACACAACACCTGTGTTTCTATTGTATGTGTGGAGGGTAAACACAGAATGAAACAATCATATCCTGGTGTCCACACTGACGAAATATATTACCAGTTGGATGCAGAACTTGCGGATGGTGTAGTCCACTAGAACCATTGTGTCTTCTACAGACACGCGGATGTTCCCGTATGTCCAACAGCCCTGGTCCGGCCAGTACTGGGCACACTTACACTGAAACACAAGAGAGTGATTTAAAATGGAGCTCATTCACAAAGCTGTGTGGAATAACAGCCTCAATGAATTTCAAGTTTGGGAAAAGATAGTGACAATACAAATTAGGTTGTCCAAAATAACAACAATCTAACTATGTTGCAGCAATGACAGAATGAGTGCAGAACTACAGAGAGTAAGCCAAACTAGATTTCAGGACTAGTCATGCTTGCTCTCACACAATGATTCAACTAACTTTACAGATAAAAATGAACTTTGCAAATAAAGACATGTTAAACATAGAGAGGTGATAGTGTTCCCTGGTCCTACCTCTTTTCTCTCCTTCAGATTGGTCACCATGACAATGGTGGCTGTGTTCTGCTCCCAGATCATCCGCCAGAAGTCATTCACCGTTTCCTCCTTGGGCCCTTAGAGACAGAGACCAATACAGAAACTCAGGGGACAAGTAATGAGCTAATTATCAGGTAGTTTGTTTGTTAAACTACAGCACTGTTCTTCTGCTGCCAATACAGGCACAATCCTTACCTTGAGCTGCGATGAACTTATTCTTCTCTTGGTAACCCTGCGAAAGAAGGTGGTCAAGAAGAGATGTTAGGCGTGCGTCAAAATATCTTTAGAGCACAAAATGTCTCTTTTGTGGCAAAAAGCTGCACTTATACAAACATTTATAAAGGAGGCGTTGATGAAGTCAGAGTCTGGGACTCCCTCCAGAGAGGAGAGATGCACCCTGGAGTGATCATCTGAGGGAGGACCCAGGAGACACGGAGACAAAAAGCAAATGAAGAGGAGGAGGAGCATAATGAGAGGGGGAATTATAATGACATATGGTCCACTACAATTTTTCCATCCTGACCATTAAATGTACCTCAGTAGATCACTTTGTAAACTGTCTTTGATTGTCAGCTGTCTGGTATTTACCAAGACTATACTGATAAATGTTTCTAATATCTTGAAATCGCAGATAAAAACTCAGTTACACTGAGCGCTGCTTTATTAATGTCAGTCTGTGTCACTGTTGTTGCTCACATGGCAGGATGTTGACGTATCGGTTCTTTTCTTTATTCTCTTCCTTGGAAGCAGCGTCACATGATGCCTGGATGGGGCAGACTGGCAGCGACTAAACACACGGGGGAAAAAATGCATTTAACACGGAGGAATCAGTTTCAAATCGGTCTGTGTGACCCTAGACATCGTTTCCTGTTGGCCTCTTCTTTCTGTCTGCTGTGTCTACTACAGATCAACCTGAATGTATTTTTTTGTGAATATGCTACAGCAACAGGCTGCTTATCTGGCAAATACAATGAAGTGAGTTCTCACACACGTCTAATAACTTTAAAAAATATATTTAAACTGTTTATTATTACTGTGAGCCAACAGTGTAAACCATTTCGTCATTACTTTTGACTAATTTTCTAAAATATTTTTCTTCTTTTAGCTGTTTCAACTTCTCCACTAGTTTGCTAATCAGTTCCCACGCAATCTCAATCGCAACACCTGAACGTAAGGCTTTACAATGGTGTCAGGTATGCACTGGGCAGTCAGCCTACTATAGTTGCCAGCTCATAGCTGGTTATCGTGACTATAAATGTACTATAGATCGACATCACAATCATTTGTTATCTTCTCTGGATGATTTTTTAAAATGTATTTAAATTGGTTGAGCTCTAATACTCTTTCCACGTTACCCCCTGGCAACTTAAATACCTTCTGGGCTACTAATGCCCCTGGACAGGACTCACTTAATGGGGCTACAGGGATATGGGTTAAAGGTGAGCATCAGGCTCAGTGTTATCAGAGGGTGAGGGTGAGGGTGAGGGTGTGTGTGTGTGTGTGTGTGTGTGTGTGTGTGTGTGTGTGTGTGTGTGTGTGTGTGTGTGTGTGTGTGTGTGTGTGCCATACATTGAACTCCTCCCTGAAGAGCTTGTTGTCATCTGCCATGCGACGGTTCATTTCTTCCTCGAGTTTGTCAACGGGAAGGGGCGGGTACTTCCTGTTTGTGCTGGGTGACCGGGCCAATAGCGGGACGCTCTGGAGTTCTGCGCCGACGTGCAGGAAGGGAGGAGGAAGGAGGCGAAGAGAGGTGGGAAGGAGATAAAGACAGGGGAGAATGGGGTAAGAAACAGAGCGGTCTTGCATCAAGTAACACTGACTTCATCATTGGATTTCCTCTCTAAAAAATGCCCAGCAGAGGGCGATGTGAATCAACACTGACATGAGGGAGCTCACTGCAGCCCTGTTGGTTAGGTAATCACAGTGAACAAAAGCCTTCTGCCAACAGTCAACCAATGACATGTTATCTGTTAGGGAAGCAAGATCAATCAAGTCCTATCAGGAAAAACTCAAGAGTAACAAGTTTGGTCAAGCTGGCTGTACATATTTGCCGATACGACCCAAAACAAATACATTTGTGATCAATGCATATGCAGTCACATCTGTCGACACACTCAGACACTGATGCATGTGTGGGTGTTTTACCTGTATCATCTGATCTACCATTGGTCAGTCTGAAGGAGTTTGAATGGCTTCCCGCCTGCTTGTACTTCTTAAACCTGTCAATCAACACAGATCAAAGTGCATGTTAATACAGGGAGGTACACAAACACACCGTCTCTCTCACACGCTAACAAATAAACACACACGGCTTTAAGCTGAATGCCAATCAGTCATTGCCATGGTAACAGGAGCACCTTAGACCTTCACCATAGGTCTCTATAGCTGTGTGTAGCATTAACTGCACTTCACCAACCTGAGCATGTAGAGGATGATGATGATGAAGATGATGACCAGCAGGGAGGACAGGGCCACCATGACAGCTATGATGGGCATGTCATCGGACTGGTTGTTGTCTACATCAGAGACAGAGAGAAAAGGGATAATACATAGTTTGTACTCAGCAATTGATTTAAAAAATCAGAACAAAAAAAAAAAAAAAAAATCAAAAAGGTGTCTCAATAATTGAGGCGAGTCAGTATTTTGGTTCAACACTGATGCCAAATTCCATTGCCATGACCAAATTATTCTCTTATTACACCACATGAAATTAGCTTGGGGGGTTGCATGTTAAATGTGGATGTTTTATCAGCTCACTAATGTGACCAACTTTATACAGAAATTATACAATATGCACAAAACACAGAAGAGTGATTTTACCATAATCTTAGATGTGATCTACCGTTTCTTGAAGCTGTGCAAAAAACCAAAGTCACTGAGGGCTGTCGCTGCACGAAGCCAAGAAAGAGTCCAGAATATAAACCACAACAGAACAAGATAGAACTTGTTAATTAGTGAGCGTTAGAGGTGCGGTTCAGTAGATTTTTTTTTTCCATTTGGACAGAGCGAGTTTGGCAGTTTCCCCGTGTTCAGTCATTATGCTAAGCTAAGCTAACCGGCTCCAGCTTTATATTCAATGAGAGTGGTATGTATATTTCTTTTGATCAACTAATCAATGAATCTAGTTAGAATTTCAGCTAAAATTGAATAGATTAGCTGTTTTTCCTTTACATTCAGACAGATTTTCAGCTTGTTAATATGTTAGAATGTGGGATAAAAAAAAAGAAAAAAGAAAAGCTGAGGCCGTAAAGTGACCTTTGCCTCTTTCAACACCAGCCTGCATCTTTCCTTTCAGTAATGGTTGTCCATGTTAATATTTCATTGGCCTTTCCAAAGAAAAAAAACACAAATGGAGATGCGGAGAGTGTGCAACAGGCTGTGCTTTGGAGCGAGCAGATAAATCACAGTTTAACTGAGGGTCGGCCCTCTGCTTCTGTGAGTGGTTATACCCAAGATGACAGCAAACACAGGGGGATGGTAGAAAATACTGAAACATTTAGGACTTTTGCAGTGAACTCTATATGAATTATTTAGAGTGTAAATATTAGACTTAAAGACCAAACCTTTATTATATTTGTCATATACATACAGGTAAATACATATAATCTAACCCATCCTAAGCATTTAGGAGCAGTGGGCTGCTGTGAATCGCCCAGGGAGCAACTTGGTGTTCAGTGTCTCGCTCAAGGACATTTCGACATTCGGACAATAGCAGCCAGGAATTGAACCGCCAACCTTGTGGTAAACCAACGACCCCCTGAGCCACAGCTGTCATGAGCCAGAAAGCATGAGATGCTACTGACTGGTGAAAAAAAAACACAATAGTCACAAAGGCTGAACACTACAAATTAGATATTACATGGACGAAGTTAATCTATTCTTTGTGATGACTACAATAGCTGACCAATTTGTATATGTCTCCACCGTGCACATGAGTCGTAGGCAGTCCTATAGTCTTCCTGGTGACCTATCCGTGCAGCAGTTAACACAAAACACATGAGATTTGCCTGAACAACAACTGCAGTTTGGTGTACAAAAAAAACTGGCTGCCGTTTGTGTGCTAATGACTGGCCCGTAAGACACATGAGGCCACAACAAAAGAAGAGATTTTTCTAGAAAACTGCACCGCGGCGGTGACAATGCAGTGACAGAATCAGCTGTTTCATGGAACAACTCAAAATTCAAGAAAGCTCTCAACGTTGCAGACAAAATGCTGCAAAGAATATGCATCGTTTGACTTCATGCTCCATATGCACTTTCTGGGGGAGGAAGTAGCTTGGAACACCGCCCAGTTATGTTGCATTTTCAGGCACAATTCCCAGGACTTTTCAGCGTTCACCCTCGGACAATGTGTACATTGAACAGAACAGGAGCACAACAGGCTGTGGGTATCATGTGGAACTGACACAGCCTTGACAAATCTAATGCCATCTAGAACGGCTCACAGCTCAACACACAAGGTCCACAGACAGCGAGAGGGAGACAATAGAGCAACTACATAGCACCTACGAGCCCAAAGTGATTACGTTGTGTTATGGACATACCGCATTAGCAGTGCAGGCACATCTGTTGTATTTATGTTCACCAGGAGTGAGTATTGCTCATCTGATCTTTTAAGTACTCAAGTACACTTTCTAAGAATGTTGGTACCAAAAACAGCTTAAAATCTAAAACATACCTGCTGTTATTTTACTTCATAATAAAAAACATCAGTCAGTGTCACTCGATAGTGATTTGTGCATTTCTCTATATTCATGCATTATGAATAATTAATGTAAAAGACAAGGGTGTGGGTCATGTTTCACTTCCAAGGATATTACTAGGATGGTCAGTACACAGACACAAAGCTGCGAAATAAATGAAGCTGAATAACCTTTGAATTAAAATAAAAAATCTTCAGCTATAGAGCGTTGACGTCACTTGTAATGCTTTAAAAATAAACTAAAAAGCAGCATTTGATAAAGTAAAGTCAATACATAGAAA
This sequence comes from Cebidichthys violaceus, assembly GCF_023349555.1. Taxonomy (NCBI): domain Eukaryota; kingdom Metazoa; phylum Chordata; class Actinopteri; order Perciformes; family Stichaeidae; genus Cebidichthys; species Cebidichthys violaceus. The sequence continues at coordinate 2,814,175 of NW_027176428.1, read as the reverse complement.
TACTCCTTCAACACAGTTTGTTTTCACATTAAAAGAGCAGCTTTTGGCAGTGTTTTGGTCATCTAGTTTCACTGCTACTCTGATTCTTGTGGATGACTAGTCAAATGCAGGTATGTCACGTCAGGATATTTCCAGCGCAGCTACAATGGAGTCTAAAAGCAGAAAAGTGTCCAACTATCTAAAATATTAAAAAGGTCCACTATTGACCAGAAAGCTCACTTGCTCGCTCTTTCTAGCTGTTGCTACTGCTTTGACAGGCTGCATGAATAACACACAGCTAGATGGAGCGACAAAAAAACAACACCACCCTGACAATCTGTGATGTTTATCTATACTAATGAGTCTTTGTTCTCTTGCGGTCTCCAAATTGCCTTAACCTTTTGTGTACGTCTACTTTAGTTAGGTCCTGTTCACACGTTGCATTAAAATGTGTCTTGGATGATCTGATGACAAGCGGCAGCCCTAAATAAATGCTTAAATGCACCCACCCAGTCATCTTTATAGTGTGTGTAAAGCAGGAAAAACCTCCCTGACGGAGTTGTATGCAGTTGACAAACAATCTCTACATCCACCAAGTCTATTTTTTTTTTTTTACATTAAGCAGCAGCTGCAGTTTTGCAACAGCTAAAGTCAAATGTAAGCAACAAAGAAAAGTCCCATCATGACACATTCTGCAAATACCTGAGGACAACACACAGGGTCTGAACAGTGCCTTCTTGATTCACCACTCTTCTCTGAATGACTGCAGTGAACGTAAGAATGGGAACTTCTTCCATTAAGCTGTAGGTTTTATGCACAGACAAACGAGTGATAACAATACCCACGCCATGGTCAGTGGGTGTTTTTCCATTCAAGACAAAAATGAGTCACAGCCTCTCGAATCACAACATGCGATTGTCATTCTGGTCTATTGAGGCTACTATTGGTTGGGGATCTCTGTGTCTTCTATGATTTGTCCCAGTATGAGGATAGAAAGGTGCTGTCAAATTCTACCAACTTTAAACACTTTGTGAATCTGGGGATGGTGCCTCAGGGGGGATATTACCTCCAAAAAAGGAGTCTAGAGAGATTACGTGTCTTCACACTAAAATAAATAAATAAATAAACGGGTCCACAGCGCCCCCAGAATATGCACAAACACTCACCATGTGGGCTGGTGTCTGAGGTGTCCCCCATCCCAGGTTCTGTGAGGGTCTCCGGATCCACAGTGGATAAATTATCATCCAAATAATCTGGAGATGGGGTGTCTGTAGGGACGGTTGGGGTTTCGATGTATGCCCCCGCAGTGGTGGGAGGAGAGGGAGGCTCGGTGCTCGGTGGTGCCTGAGGGGCATCGCTTGAAGCTGGAGGCGGGGGAGCGGGGAGCGGTAACACCCGCCCGGTGCCGTTGGGACCAGCCGGTTGTACATCCTCCTCACCAGCTGGGCTCGTGGTTGTTGTCGTCACTGGGATGGTTGTGGGGGCGAGCGTTGTGGGTGGGCCTGTGGGGGCTTGTGTGTCTGTAAAGTTGAAGGAGAGTGCGGCAGTGGGGTCTGTAGGTCTGGCCGAGATATTTGGAGGATCTGGAAAGAAGAAAACAGCAAAGATGCAATTTTTCACTGTGACCTTTTAACCCAATAAGGTGAGTCAGTAAAGGAATTTGACATAAGTGGACATGATCCGTACTTGTGATGGGGACATGATCCTGAGCCGTGGCCCCGAGGGCTAGACCGAGCAGCAGGAGCAGGGGACACACACCCATTCTGCCCTACATGGAGGATACACAAAAGGGACAATAGGGTTAATGAAAAACAACCTAAAATCTCATTGAAATCAATCTTAGTTACTGAACCCACTTTTAAAATTCAGATCAAGAGATTTATGTGTTTTTGGAATCCTCTATTCTAATCCCACATGCTCATTTTTGGAAGGTAATATTCTTACATTTGTAATGGAAATGAAAACCTGCATAAGTTTAGCCTGTGTGTGATAAATGCCGCTTACCTGAAGAAGCGAAGTTGGCATCAATCACTCATTCGCACAGCGTGGTCCTAGAGCGTAAACAGAAGACATCATTATTTTTTTTTGTGCTTTCGCATGTCTTGAAAATATATAATTTAACTTACTACTTGCAAAAAATGTTTTTTAAAAGATCAGTATCTGGATGAATAATGTAGGAGAGGACTGTTCTGAGACACACAGACAGAAATATGTGGTCTATTCAGAGAGACAGTGAAGATTCCCTAAAGTATTTATTAGAGCATGGCAATAACTCAATATGACCTGGCGACTGCCAGTGGAATCATACCATGTTGATATGCTCACCTCATATTTTCATTTTACAAAATTTGGTTGTCAAAATGAATGATGACATGATGGAATTCAAATTGGTTGAAAATGATCAAAAAGAATTCTTCTTGTGACTTTGAATTCAACCATATCGTCCAGCTCTTCTCTTTTTGCAACACGGCTTAATCCTAAAATGTGTTATTTGTGATGATACATTCATCACCAGGAGCATGACCAAAACAGAATTAGTGTCACAATTACATTCCTGCAGAAACAGTGAATCAGCACTTAAGAAGCACTGATACGAGGATGAGCCGGTCGAGGCCGGACAATAGACAGACTTGGAGAAAGCATGGCGGCGGCTGGGTGGTCGGCCTGGTGTATAATCCCAGAAGCCGACAAGGCTGTTGTCTCCCTGACTGAACTGTGATAATCCCTGGACCTAATCCCGAAGTCCTGACCCGGGAATAATCCAGCCCGGTCTGCCTCCGTTTACAGAGATACTTCAGCACTGTACCGAGCCAAACCCTGCAGCGCTACCACAAACTGATGCTTTACATCAGGGATTATTGCATCAGTGGGCAGAGGATAAATTGGGCGCTAAAAGCTCTAATAACGCCAGTTGCCAATCTTCTGGTGTTTTGAACTAAACTCATTCATCGCAGTACTTGCACTCTGGTTTTAGCAGAGCGCTGTTTTGGCAATGACTGCAGCCTGAAATGGGGCACGTTGAGCAAGTTAAGTTGTCAATGAGGATGCTATTAACCTACAAATCCAATTGTTTCTCTCTCTCTCTCTCTCTCTCTCTCTCTCTCTCTCTCTCTCTCTCTCTCTCTCTCTCTCTCTCTCTCTCTCTCTGTGTCACCCATCCATCCATCCATCCATTTAGCTATAGCTAATGTCTGCTTCCAAAAAGACAATTCATGCCTTCAGAAAAATGGACAATGGAGAAATCTAGGAAACATGTTGACAGATTTTAGTAGAATTATCAAAATTCTAAAAAGGACCATTTTGGGCCACTTTTTGAGAGTGAAATAAGAGCAGGAAGTGATTTTTTTTCTATTCATAAAAAAAATCGTAAATTTGACATGAGGGTCTTTCGTCACAAGAGGTTTTTTTTACGTTGTTATATGTCTCTGGGGCTCTAAATAATGATTATTTTAATTATCGATTAATCTGCTGATTATCTTCTCAATTAGACGATGAATTGTTTACTCTATACAATTATATAAACTGGTGAGAAATGTCCACTGCAGTTTCCCAGAGCCCAAGGTGACTTCTTCAAATGTCTTTTGTTTGACCAAGATATATAGTTTACAATCCTCGCCCAAAATCGGTGTCTAATGCCCATTTATTTTCTGCCAACCAACGAAATCAATTTATCAAATAATTCTCGCAGCTCTGTCCGTTCATCATCCATAACCGCTTCTCCTATTCAGGGTTGCACACTCACATCTACACCTACGGGCAATTTACCTGGAGAAACCCAACGCTGACACGGGGAGAACACGCGTACTCCACATAGAAGGGTCGTCCAGCCCTGGATCGAACCCAGGCCCCTCTTGCTGCGAGGCAACAGTACTAGCCACTGCACCGTGCAGCCCTGTTGCAGCTCTAATTATGTCTAAACCACCCGAACCACTAACCTGAGGGAAGCCTTAAAACCCTTATCTCTACTATCCTCCTCTTCAGTGCTCATTAAAGGGACTGACTCAGCTATAAAAAGGACAAGCTCTGTGATTAACACTGTTTTGTGAGAATTACCATTACAAGGCATCTGGCATGTGTATTAAGATAAAGTCAACATGATAGACTGGGATAGGTATGTTCATATCAACAAGCTCTTTTTTTTGGTAAGAGGGGTAACCTTTTCTCAATGGGGCATGACTCATTGTTCTCTGCGTGCCGTCCACGGAGGCTGGATGACGTGTCGCTGTGTTGGTGTAAGTGATATAAGCCGGTTCTGTTGCTAGCCGGCACTTCACAGATGCTGCAGGTTTTCATCTAGAGACTGGTATAGACCCTAAGGTGCAACTCCCTAGGGATGCGTCATAATGTGTTTTGGCCTCCGGAGAAGCAGCAGTCTTCCAGTGTGTGTGTGTGTGTGTGTGTGTGTGTGTGTGTGCACGCCTTTCTTTTTTCAACATACTTATGTGTCGGTAGAGGACATCATTAATTTAGGAGGTACTGGGCAAGTGCTTCTATTTGTGCCACTTTTTTGTGCTGTCCATTCTCTCTATTGAAAACACACTCCGGGCGATGGGTTGGTGTAATTCATGATTTAAGATGCAGGAGACATCGCAAATAATCCGTTTCCGATTATTTGGCTGTATCTGCAATTACATTATTATACAGGACATTACCATTTAAGTAAATCACTCTTGTGTCCTGATCAGGCTTTAATAACGTTCCTACGATGGCTAATAAACAATCTTTTTTCCAATTAGATTTCACCCCTATGCTGTCTCTAGGTAGAAAAATCTGCCCGGAAGGCCTTCAGAATTAGAAGTGAATCCCTTTGCAGTTTAAGTAAATGGGGACGATATTGTTGATTGTCACAGTCTTCAACCAATCAGATTGTTAGTTTGACATGTTGGGCGTATTCTTTGACATGTCAGAGCCTTCTAGCTGGCCTACAAGTACGTCAGCATTAACGTGCGGCTTGATTGGTCAGTGGGCTAGTCTGACTTTGGGCTGGCTGAACTTTGTAGTAGTAAGAGTTAAAGTTTAAAGATATGTAAGAAGTTTTTACGTGGCATTACATTTTTTGCGTTTTGGCATGTTTGGCGGTGACAATCCCAATAACTACTGCCTCTGTCGAGCGGACATTTTCAGCCCTCAAACACATTCAAACGTATTCGGGAAATACAACTGGGGAGGCTCGACTGTCATCACTGGCGTCCATGAATTGAGAAGGATCTCTTACTGGAACTGAACCACACCGATGTACTGTACAACCGTGTCATTAAGCTCTTTGTTAACAAAGAAAGGAGGATAAACTTTGTCTTTAAATAGTGAACAGCAGCTTTGATAAGTGAACTGCTTTGGTTTTTACATCTGCAGTAGCGTTACTACTGTGTTAATGTTTCTACCATGTCATTTTTATGATATGGTTAATATTGTTCCCTCGGATGTGAATAATATTTGAATGGCCCGTGTCCTTGAGTGTGTAGCGGAATGCGTGTTTTGGCGCCACAGTTTTGCTGGAATGCGTAGAAGCCTGTTAAGTTGTGTTATTTGGGTTTTATGTTATTCTACCTGCTTTGATATATAAATATATGTGACTGGTTCGCAGTTTGTTTTTGTTATTGTGTTAATTACATTGATTTTGACTATAAGCATTCACCAATGACGAAGCATCCTGTCATGCTCAAATACACAACCCGCCACTGCATTACACATACTCAAAAGTAAAGCAACGGATGAATTAAAATACAGAAACATGTTTCGATATAGATGAGGTAAAAATGTACAGAAATAGTCTAATCTCTAATGTTATCACATCTAATCAAACAACATGTTGAACTTTAAAGTGTCCCCCATTGAGCAGAACTCAGTGCTTAATGTGCATGTGAGCGGAGAGCCAGACCGACTACTGAAGACAGTTGCTTCTCTGCCCGTGGCCAACTGCAGACCTCATAGGAGTGCAATCACACAGTTGTGAAAGGGCCGGGCTGTTCCCATGTCATTTCATTCACACACAGTGAAAGGAACACTTATAGGTAGAATATAAAGGAAGTCCAATTACATCCCCATGACAACCAAAAGGCCAAGACGTAAGATCAATGCAACCTAGTCATTTAATATGGAGAGCTCCCACTCAAGTCTGTGGATTTCACTCACGCTTTTGTATTTACCCGTGACCCGAGGTGAAGTAATAAGTGTCTTTTATGACTGTATGGACGTGAATTAATGAACTGCTCAAGATGAAGACAGATCTTACAAAAAGGGAGGAAAATACTTTATCCTGAGACTAGAATCCTTGATAGTTTATTATGTGTTGCTTGATCTAGATTTTGCATAATGTGGCCAAAGAGATAACATTTAGTATTAATAATCATATAAAAATTCAGAGAGGATACCCCCCCCCCCCCCCCGAGGCAAACGAGTGAGCTGGAAAACCAACAGACACAAACCCCACACGCCTCGACTGACATGACACCAGCAGTGGTGGTCAAGAGGACTTCGCCATTCATGCAGAGAAATATTTCCCTCTGGCTTTCTACAAGGCATCCTGCCTCTCTAGCCGCTGCAGCGCTAGATAATGCTTGTCTGTCTGTCTCCATTCATGGCATATTAATACTGTTTCTATGTCTTGAGAGGGGGGGGAGGGAGGAAGGGGGGGGGGGGGGGGGGGGGGTGCAACAGGAATACTGTGAATGCCTCTCTTCACGGGAGACTGAAGTAGGCCTAACCCAGGCCCGCTAGGACTCTTGCAACGAAACAGACCACAGATTATATGTCCCCAGTGCCACATACAACAGCCACAATCCTCTGGACTTCCCTTTCTGAGGGATACTACTCCCCGCTGGTGTGGTTTCTGTTCCTGTTGGCTTCACTCGTGGGCTGGTGAGTTGATGAAAGGACGAGGAGAAGCCGGGGATTACTATTCTGGCTAATCATACAGACAGGAATGACCGCCGCGTCTGTTATTAAGCTTGTAACGATGATTTGGATCCAATAAACCTCGCTTGTTGAGTTGAGTGAAAGCGGTGAGTTGATGAAGCTCTGCTCTGTGTCTGCTTCCTTGTGGGGTTTCTCACAGAGCATGCCAGGGGCCTCTCAAGCTTTCCCACAACGGACACAGAGAGGATGTGGAGGCGCAATGCACGGCCTCCCCACAGAAGCCACTGTGACCTTAAAGCGTGGTGTGGGGCCAAACAGTCAGCTCGAGGGCCACAACGAAAACCTGATTCACAATTACTTCTGCCATCCAAAACGCTAATACCAAAATTAATTTCTACACCCAGCATGCAGCTGTGTCAGGGCATCCAAACGTATTAACTATTGGTACATACCACAACGTGTCTGTAGCACCAGGTAACCAAAACGTTCACACCCTGAAAGTTGGCATCAAATGCCTGGTGAGATTCCTGGTCATGTCTACTTATTCTTTGATCCAATCCCCGACTTGAATTTTCATTCTGACGGTTTAAGACTTGTGGAGCGCCTGGTGTTTAGACCACATTTAACATTTTTAACAAGAAGTTTGCTTCTTTTGTTGTTTTTGGAAAAGTAAAATGCAAAGGATAAAAAGTCCTTAAGCAATACTACACTGAAAAAATACAGTTAGATGAAAAACTCTTTAAAACGATACTTAAGTAAAAGTACAGAGGAACTTTGAGCAACATATACGTAAAAAAGTAAAAGTACTAAATACAGAAAAATGTCTGTGTCCTACTATATATTACGTCACTGAATAATTATAATTGATTTCTTCAGATGTAAATAGCATTTTGCTGTTATAGTTGTTTGAGGTGCATCTAATTATTGTTCTTTTTGTACACAGTTAGGTAGTTCAATTTATAACAATGCTTTTGTTGTCAAATAAGTATCTAATATCTGACAAATAATGCAGTGGAATAAAAAAACTAAACACTTATGTCTGTAATATAGTATATAAGTATAAAGCATGAAATGGAAACACTCATGAAAAATACAAGTACCTCAAATTTGTACTGAAGTGCAGTGCCTGAATAAATGTACTTTGACACATTCCACAATGGGTAATATCGAGACATTTCAAATGATGTTCAGCCCTGCAGCAGCAGGAAAACAGACGAGGTAGATTAGGCTATTTGGATTTTCCCTGCCACACTTTCCAAATTCAAGGTTTTCATATCTGTCGAGGCCGTACTGCCGCACTCGTTCCCTCCGCTTCCTCTGAAAGATATCCAAGATTAAGAGACAATCATCTGAGACTTGATTTAACAGCGGTGTCGTGACAGTGCTTCTCCACAATCCCCCTTTGATCCACGCCCATCTGTAGGTGGTGCATTCAAAGACTACTCAGGTTTGCTAACATGCTCTTTGGAGAATGTTTTCACAGCAGGGTAAGAAAGGTCTTGCAAGCTCGAAGGCCAAAAACCAAAGTGCAGATCTAAATATTTATAGCTGAGGCTCTCAAACGCGTTTGAATCCGACCTGAAGTTGACCTCGTCTGTGACGGCATTGTTTAACAGCACATCAAACTGACAGTACCTCGATGCGATTGATTGTGTCATTTTGCTCATAATCTCTGCTTTTTCTAAACAAAATGAGAAAACATTTCACGTAACAGCAAATGGTGGAAACATTACCGTGACTGCCGAGACTTATAAACAATCGAAGCATCTATGAACCTCTAGTGAAGGTACAGAGGCAAAGCCTAATATAACCCAGTGTGTGCAAGAGGGTTGATGTACTTTCGGCCACAACTCCAATATTTAGTGCCAGTATCCCACTGTATGCTGACAGCAAAGCAGAGGTGGGAGCCAGATGTTCATCAACCTGGATCACACACACACACACACACACACACACACACACACACACACACACACAAACCCCCCCCCCCAAAAAAAACAAAAAAAACAACTTCTCACACATCTAAAAATACTTCTCGAACACAAAATCCGACCCAGTCTTTGAAGCCCACTAAAAAGACATTCTGCTTATCCGTCACAGCCGTGGCGAACCAGAAACATCAATCATCCCACATCAGGAGGAAGTAAAACAAAGATTTACTCGATAATTTGAAGGGGTTACGTAATTACTACTTCGCAGCTACAGAGGGAAAAACAAAAAGGGTGAGTCTGAATGAAGTCCTCCCAGTCAGGCAAGATATTTAATTTATGAATCGTTAGTCATCCCACAGGTAAATTTCCTGTATTGTGAAAGAAATGTCACGGAGGCCGAATGACACATCACATGTAGCTGAAGTCAGGCTCCATAATGCTCCATAATCCTCTAAATGCAGTTGTTTATCCTGTCCGAGGCAGAATTGCAGCGCTCTTCCACAGCATAATATATGTAGGCCCACAGGTGGAAACAAAAATACACCCCACGTCCCACCCGAAGAGCCAACTCCTAATATTGTGTCAGCACGCTGAACACGGGACATTTTCTAAACAGGTTGGTAATTTCAAAAGATCCCACCCACCAGTACGTTCTAACAAGGCGATTTCAAGCTATACTTTATTCTTATTTTTAGAAAGTAGGCCAATCAAGCAAAGTGTGGTGTGAGGATCACTCAAGCTCCTGTGCTAAAACCCTTTCAGGATCCCAAGACAGAAATAACTAATTTTTTCTTAAAATAGTGTTGGAGAAGATATGGACAGAGTGAGCAAGATGATAAACAGCGCTGCCTTTTTTTCTTCACAGACCGACTTTCCTGAGACGGTTTGGACGGCATATCGGGAAACGTGTCCAGGCATGACAAACTAGAGGTCAAGGTAGGCCTGCGTTGACTGTGAGAGACGAGTCACATACATTTTACAGGAAGTGCAGCTGGAGTTTTGCACTTGGATGGTCCTAACATGACAGGGCGACCTCTGTAAAGTGGAGAGCGTGTCGTGGAAAGGCTGAGAGACTGAGGCACGGTGGACATGTGCTGCAGCTCAGTGACTCGGTCCAGACGTGATGAGTCAAGCTGCAGGCAGACACGGCGAAGGCTTTGTCAGATATGTCAAGCCAGGCCTCCTCAGCCCGGATGATACTCCTCTCTTCAAGCATTCAAACTTTTTTTTGTTCCCCTGATGTTTCTTTGGAGTTGATGTTTGGCTCAAATGAGGGCGTTGTAAATCAGGGGTACACTTCATCTAAATCGTCACCGTTTCCAATGTTTGTCACGAGCCATTACAGGAATAATCCAACCTTCTGATGTGCTGAGAATTCATAATTTACGGTTCAAGTGAAAGTTTAGTAATGCATACAAATAATAATCCTCAACACCCACAATATTGAAATGGTATGCTCGGCTACACCCAACATTCAGAAAGAGAGGAGAAAATTAATCATTACAAAAAAAATGAAAAAAACTTTGGGAGAGGTTGTAAAGGGGAATGCACACTTCAGAGACTCCGTGTCAGAGTGCAGAAGAACAAGAAGAAACACAAAGCAGCCGCTGTGATTTGACAGAGCACAGCCTACATGTTAATGTTAGGGCGACCTAATTCCTGTTGTGGGTCGCGTGAAGCCCCCCCCCCCGCTCCTCCATCCCCACCCACCCATCAGCCAGCTCCCCACCCTCTCTGAACGTGTAATAACAAAGCGTTGATCAATAAAGTGTACTTTCCAGTGAGGCAGGACGGACCTGGACCCTCCTCTTTGTTCCACCGCCAGCAGCAGCGCAACAGCATCCGTGTTGGCGCAACAAAACCGAGTTACAACCTCTGACTTCTAAAATGTTGCCGAACTCATCTTTGAGCCCCCTTCTCTTGAGAACCTCCTTCGCCAAAAAAAAAAAAAATCCCTCCCTGCCTCCGAGCTATACTTGTGAAATGTTCAAGCGTTACAAAGAGGTTCACAACTATTAAACACAGCTCCGTTCCTTGCACGAGCCAGGGTTTGAGTCCGGTGTGATACAGGTATCGTGTAATGTATCCCGTTCACACTGAATGTGGGTGACAACGTGCTTGTTTGTGGGTGACACAATGTTACAGCGAGAGGAAACATGCTGGTATATACAGCGACATTGTAACAAGTGTGATTCGGGCTTTGCGCAACAAAAACAAGAAAACTCACCACAACTCCTGTAGCGCCCAGAGGAAGCCAGCGGCGGCGGCGGGGGGGGGGGGGGGAGAAGAAGAAGAAAAAAAATCAGAGCCAAGTAGGAATTTCTCCTCTATTTCTCTTCCACGTTTTTCAACCCCCGGCCCCTGTCTCCACACCCCAAGAACCGAGAGTCTGAGCGGGGTGGGGGGACCTGGGTGATAGCAGAGGAGGGAAGCACGATCTGGGACACACAGCCAACACTTCGCAGTTAGTTAATCTGCTGAATCCAGGCGAGGACGGCACCCCCCCCCCCCAAAAAAAAGTCCTTGATTCGCCCTAACTTGTCGACCCTTAGGGGTGTACTTTCTAAACCTCCCTAGATGTTAAATCCCACGGTTTATCCGCTGTATCCGGGCGCGTCGGCCGACTATTCTAGTCCGCCATGTTGTGTGTCTGTCTGCATAGGAAGAATGGGAAGCGAACAGCAAATTCCCAGGCCAGGCCTCGTCTCTTCTCCGCTCTTGTTTCTCCACAGCCCGCAGCGACACCTGCTGGCCGACATGAAGCTCACACGATCCAGACTGCCACACCACCGTCACTGCAGCGGGCCTTATCAGTTCACTGAAGGCTGGGGACCTCCAAGGGGTCCATGAAGGGCCCCTGACTCAGTTTCAGCGTCCCTTTAGGTTTACCAACAGAACTTGATGAGGGGCGCGTTGTCTTTTTTCTTCTTCCTTGTAATACATGATATATTTAATATAGGCTCTCCAGCTTTTTAGCTGAATAGGACACACATTGGTATTGGTGTTAATCAATGTGTTCTCCGTGATAAAAAAGAAAACAACGTATTGAGTATTACATGTTTTGAAAGTGGTTTGTAGTGTCACATTTACGAATAAAGTTGTGTACAATTGTGATTGTTTATTGACAGCAGACCATAGAACTCAAGAAAAAAAGCTTGAATCATAAGAAATATAAATGACCCGAAACTGAGAAAATGTAGAAAAAGATTAGAAAACTCAAAATATAACTAAGTACACTAATAAATTATACTGTTAAATAATTAAAAGGGAGGGAATTTTTAAACCAAGTGATCAGAGGTTTAAGGAAAAGTATAAAACTTTGTATAAAAAAAGTTAAATTTTTTACACATTTTAATTATGTAACCAAACATATTATTTATGGATGTATTCTGTTATTTTTTTTACTTGTATGATCAATTTTTAATACATTTTGTCAGTGTTGGGGCCTCTATATAATGCAATGGCCTATTGTCTAAAAAGTCAATAAAAGTAGCTCAATGTGTTAGGATGATTTTAAAAGTAAAGTTTTACGACGTGTTAGAAATTCTGTTGGTCAGTGGTGAATGTTTATATCTTAGTCGTTTTTTTAAGTTAGCTGAATACCTTTGTTTGAAACTGTTAGCAGGACAAAACAAGCACTTTAAATTGGGTTTGGAAAAATTGCATTTTTACATTTTTCTGAACCAGAAATTAATTGATTGAACTACGATTATAATAATTATTAGTTGCAGTAGGCACTGTGTATTAGAGTGAAAGACCCGAGCAAACAGTGTGGATTTGTTCCGTTTCTTCTTCTCTACATCATTCTTTTTCATGGTTCTGGGGGACCTGGATTATGTACCAGTATGGTGCAAAGCAAGCAGCTTTATAGATTCTGCAGTCCATCTGACCTGCATACTGTATGTTTGGACACACAGAGGCTTTCCCTTGAAATGGAGTTCCTCAAGCTGTGAGGCGATTCCTGCTGAATCCATCATAACATTTTTATAACACTACATCACTACTAACATTCACGCAAGGATTTTGCACAGAAGACATTATATCTCATTTATTATTTATATGTCATCATGAATAAAGAAGCAATGAAGCTAAAACTTGAATAAATAATATTAAAGTATACATACACCATGTTTTGACTGCTTGTCCAAACATAAAACAATTAAGAAGAAATTACAGGATCTTGCCAGAGAACATAATATAAATGGCTGGTGTGCATGGGAACATGTTTTGTACTGATTGTAAAACTTTGCATGTTCAACTCACATTTTCTATGCCTTAGATGTCAAAGTTAATGTGTTAAACTCAACTGCAAGCCAGAGGTTGTGGACATTATAGCTGCACATTTTATTTGCATTTCACTGTATTTAAATTTAAATAATGTGAAAACTGGAATATACTTTATGTTTACAATCACTTGAGAGATCAGTTCAACAGGATGTAAATAATAAAAAAAAAAGAAAAGCGTGTGCGTGCGTCTCAGCAGCTGACAGATTTGCAAATATAAAGCTCAGACTCCAAGGTTAGCAATGACAGCCTGGGTGAACTCGTCGCTTGAGGCATAGCCCCCCAGGTCTCCAGTGCGCACCTGTTGCAAACATAAGGACAGTTTGTTACTATATGCACAGCTGCAGCAACACATGTCCACATACAGTATCACAGCCTACATGTCAGAGAGCCTTTAAAAACTGCACTCACAGATCAAACAAATAGTGTGATCAGCGAGATGTGTACTTTTAGAAAACAGTTTCAGTTCCTAAGCTATGTTCTCTTCTTTATTTTCATTAATTTGTGACCTTCCAATAGGCTATTAACACTATACCAGACACATACCGTACATTTATAAAGTAGAAACAGTGTTCGATGTTAATGACACAAGCAAACACATTGTCATTGTCCAACATACGTCGAATCTTATCTTATTAATTAGTATTCAACCATGTTATCATTCAGGCCAACTGTGACTGTTAAGAGACACAATGTTATTTATTCAATATTACATCACACGTTTGACAAGCTTTAATATGCAAGTATGAAATCTCCATCAACGATTCACTATCAGAAGGGAAACTACATCTAAAAAAAAAAAAAAAAAAAAGGACAGGACACCGTTTACACTGGAACGCTTGATACATTTGATTGCACCAAACAATATTAATATTGGTGGTTAACAAATGGCTACTTGTGAAGGCTTATATTGCAGCAGAGTAGGACAGAAAGCATGACAGCTGAAGAGGTGACACAGAGCAGCGTTATTAATTCTTACAGCATCGGTGGCATGGGGAGTTCTGTTGGAACGAGCGGCACCATCTCATAAGTCTTTTTCATATAAAGGCCTTGGAAATTATGTTTAAATATACAATTTAAATTATAATATATATAATTATGAACCATTTAATTTATTGTCACAAGACTAAAAACGTATCAGAAAATCCTCAGTTTATCAATTCATAATAAAACCCAGTGAAGCTGCTGTGCACTTTCAATGAGTAGAGGACAGGCTTCATGGGAGGTTTTCTTTGAATATTAATCTGTAGAATTATTGTAACATCTCTCTGAAGGATATTTCACAGTCAAAGGAGTAATACCTGAACATACAGTACATCTTGATGATTCTAGATATTGATATATACTGCATAATAAGATACAGTTGTAGTCAGTCTATATATGGTGGAGTTATGAGAGGCTATCAGAAGGTGAGATAAAAGTGAGGTAAATTTGGTTGTAAAGTGTTCGGCAAAAGCTGATCAGCTGATACAAACTGTTGCTTTACAGACAAGTTTCTTTACAATGTGTGATAGCAGAGAGGTATAGTCTGTAAGGACATGAAAACAGGAGAGGAAAAAAAAAGCTCTCCCAGAATGAGTCAAAAGATAATCTTAATAAGTAAAGGGATGCAAAGAGATGGACAGTAACTATGAGGAAAAATGTAAAGATGTATAATATAAATCCATGAGGGGAAGCCTCATGAGTGACACGTATTTTAGTAAAGTTCAACACAACACAGTTGATAAAACCCAAACATTATGATGCAACTGATGCTGCTCGTCAAAACTGTGTGGCACAACTGTCTTTTGGAGTTGAGTCTTATCGCGCGTCCAGTTCACGTCAAGAACAATGTCCAGATTTAAGGAAATGTCAGTGACGGGTGCGACGACGCATCTTATTAAACAGGTCGGCGATGCAGGTTTTCCACAACAGCACGCACAAGGTCGCTAGTGGTGGAGTACCCACCAAGGTCTCGTGTCCGTACCTGGGATGTGCACACAGACACACACACACAGACGCACAAAGACACACACAGACCCACACACACAGACCCACACACACACACAGACACACACACACACACACACACACACACACACACACACACACACACACACACACACACACACACACACACACACACACACACACACACACACACACACACACACACACACAGGGTAATGGGGTACAAGGAGAGGAGGGAATAAAAGGAAAGGGAGGAGGGAGAGGAAGGGCATTTCAGACAACGTGCAGGCAACTCTGCTTTCAAATAACAGGCATTCCTTTAAATTGATAATTTCTTACATCCACACAGTTGTCTCAAATACAAAAGCAACACCAACTGAAAGAACATCTTTTGCCACGGCTTTTAGAAGAGCAATGAAAGAGAAAAATAAAAAGTCTGTCATGAAGATGTTGCTGAGATTTTTAGAGATGAATCAACCATGCATTTTATTTGAGGGACTATGGTTGACTCGACGCCATGCTAACGTTTGTGTCAGTGTGTTATTGTCAACATTGCTCAGGTGCAAAAGGCAGTTAGTTTAAAAATAAAATAAAAGACTGGTTGTCCTGGTAACATTTACCTTGCAAGTTTATAAGGTTGAAAATGAGCGAGGAAGAGAAATGCAAGAGGAGAGCTAAAGTAAGACGCATAAGCATGTATACAGCCTGGAAAATAAGTATCTAGAGGCTCTCTAACACACTGAAGTACAGTTTAAAGGTTGTTAAATGGTATTGTTAATAGTGTTAGTGTTGTCATGGCAGTTGTCTCCACATAAACGGCCTGAATGCACCTGTGGGCATACAGTAGGTAGAACTATCATTAACACACACACACACACACACACACACACACACACTTACCTTGCCCTGTTTGATGACCTTCTTGACAGCATCTGACACCATTTGGGAGTGATATTCCAGGCTGCAATGCAATACAGTGACACTTAAGAAGTGGCCTTTTTTCTTTCTCGTACACATGTCAACATTCAAACAAAACAGGCACTTAAGGCCGTTTTCTAAGGCTGGAGGCGTGCGGTGGGCCAGGACAGAGGATTAGGAGGTACGGTGAGAGATGAGGCGTATTTCTTCCAACAAGAACCAAGAGGATGACTCACTTGAGGTGCCTGAGCATGTTAGCAGCACTGAGCAGCATGGCTGTGGGGTTGGCAATGTTCCGTCCTACAGCTTGTGCAAAGGGGTGGCGTGCGCCCTGAAAGGGAAAAGAGACAAGGTTAAAGTATGACACGACTGCAGTCCTGTACGTCCATCACCAAGTTAGCATGAAATAGCTATTGCTATTTTGTGAAATGCACTGCTAATATTTTTGTTGCCATACATTCGAAAAACAAACTCTAAACAGAGGATTTGGAGAAAAACCAGAGAATGACTGGCTGGCAAAACAACTGAACAGTCAAGTGGAAACTCACAGTCTCAAACACAGCGTAATCTGCACTGTAGCTTTCCCCAGGAACAACTCCCGCTCCTCCAACCAGCCCGGCTGCCAGGTTATCAATAATGTTACCGTACAAGTTGGGCATCACCAGCACGTCGAACTGGTACGGGTTCTGGACCAGCTGCAGCACAGTAACACAGACGATGAGACGGTTGAACGAGAAAAGGAAAAGTGACACTTATACCTAAGCAGCTGATCAAGTATTGATAAAGTCAGGGAGATGAATTGTGAGGCTGTATATACCTGCATGCAACAGTTGTCAATGATTATGTTCTCATATTTGATTTTGGGGTACAGTTGTGCCACCTCAGCACAGCACTGCAGAAACAAGCCATCTCCTAATTTCCTGTAATAAAGACAGGAGACGAGGACAAGTGTTGCTGTAACTACAATGCAAATCTCCACCAAAATTAAAACCATTTTAAGAATTAAAACAGGAATATGATTTTCTTTTTTAAATAATAAAAAAGCAAAGAGGGAGCTTTTCTATATCCTTACATGATGTTGGCCTTGTGAACAGCGGTGACCTTGCTTCGTCCCTTCTTGGTGGCGTAATCGAAGGCAAACTTGGCGATGCGCCGTGACTTAACTCTGGTGATGATCTTCAAACATTCTATAACACCCGTCACACTCTACAGAGCAGGAAGAGGGTGCATACATTTTAATACAGCCATTCATAATCAAGCTATGGCTATCAACAATGCAAGATAATTAAAAACACATTACAACCTCATCTACAGCAGCACACTAGATAGTTGTTCAGTCTGTCCGGATGTCCCTTCAATTTTAACGAATGAAGCTCGCGACATCGCTTAGGCTCATATTTTACACACACACACACACACACACACACACACACACACACACACACACACACACACACACACACACACCTGTAAACTGTCTTTTTAGAGCTTGAAGTAGGAGGCCAGTGAGGACACGGTGTAAATTATC
Source organism: Cebidichthys violaceus (assembly GCF_023349555.1). NCBI lineage: Eukaryota > Metazoa > Chordata > Actinopteri > Perciformes > Stichaeidae > Cebidichthys > Cebidichthys violaceus. Next base: position 2,796,730 of record NW_027176428.1, on the reverse strand, counting down.
ACACTGTTAACACATTTATTTTCATAATAAACTGCGTCTACAGGACAGCTAAAGAATCATTGTACGAGTAGCAATGACCTCAGGCCCCCCCAATTGAGAGAGACACACACACACACACACACACACACACACACACACACACACACACACACACACACACACACACACACACACACACACACACACACACACACACACACACCAGCACCTCTGGCAGAGTGATTCATCTTTGTTTTGATACGTGGTTTAATGCTGACCAAATCTCTGTGGGCTCATGGGAAATCTCCCTCTTTAAAGAAGAGAAAAACATTTCCTTTTCATGTGGGTTTTAAACCTCATTCATCCTCTGACTGCGACGAGGAGGCATGTTGTTTACCTCGTGTTCAAGGGAGCTGTACTCCCCCTCGGTCTGTTCGCGGATGATGACCAGGTCCAGGTTGTTGTGGCGAGTGCTGTAGCCCGGCAGGCTGTTCACATGAACCACATTAGCAAACAGGTCCAGTTTACGCCTGAGGAATGGATAGGGAGGTAGTTATTATTATTTAATTTTTTCAAACAACAGAAAACCCCCCCACTAAAAACACAGAAAAATGCCCAAGTTGTTTTCTGGTTTTACCTCAGTCTCATATCATATGAAGCCAGCTCCCCTTTGAATTCCATGGGTGTGTTAATCTTTCCTGGATAACAAAGTATGTCATAAACATACATATTAGTTCCATTGCCGTCTTTTAAATAACTAATTTTGTCGTTATTAAATGGGGGTGAACGATGACAGTAGTAAACTACCTTTAATGGCCACTTTGTTGGTCTTCATAGAGGTTAACACTTGCTCCAGCCTCTCCCCACTGGCCATGTTCTGTACCTCACTCAGGTGAAACTCCTCAAATACTACCGGGACATCTCCTGCCTGGAGACAAGACAAAAAGAAATCAAACTTTAAAAATCAGCCATTAGAATAATAAAAAAGATATGTCATCAGCAAAAAATAGATGCTCAGTAATTGATCAAGAGTGGGACAAAAATCTCCTGGCAGATGATGTAATTCTGTATCTAACAGACCCGGTTAACTCTCTCACTAAACTACAGACGCTACTAAACACCTATAGTGCTATTTCAGGATACAAGGTCAATTTGGAAAAAAGTGAAATTATTCCACTCACAAACTTCGATCACACTGAATACCAACAAACAACCCCATTTAAGTGGCTACCGAATATTAAATATCTAGGAATAATTACAGATAATGATCTTAAAAACTTGTACAAATTGAATTACGTCCCATTGCTGAGTAAAATCGAGAACGACCTACGTCGATGGATGAATCTACCCATTACTCTAATTGGTCGAATAAACTGTGTGAAAATGAATATTCTCCCGAGGTTGCAGTATCTTTTCCAGTCCTTACCCATTCCATTACCTCAAACCTTTTTTAAAACCCTCAACAAACACATTAGGCAGTTTTTATGGAACTGTAAAATGCCAAGGGTGTCAATGGAAAAATTAACATGGGATTATAGTCTAGGTGGTTTTCGACTACCCAATTTAAAGAAATATTATTTAGCAGCCCAGATGCAATATATTTTGTCATTTTTTGACGGTGGTGCTGCCCCCTCTTGGATACAAATTGCACTTCATCCTTTGAAAGAAGAAACCTCCAGTGATTTTATTTATAAATGGAACTCCAAAACCATATCCAGCAGGACAGACAATCCTATTTTGAAACATTTTATTAAAATATGGTATGAAGTTCACAAAACTCTTGGACTAAATATGAGACTATCACCAAAAACACCTCTAAGACAAAATGAACTTCTACCCATGACTCTAAATAACAAGATTCTGGAGACTTGGCATGACAGAGGAATCCAGCATCTCGAAGATTGCTTTGATCAAGGACTTCTCATGTCTTTTGAAGAACTGAAGAGAAAGTAGGACTTGTCCAGTAGAACTTTCTTTTGTTACCTCCAGTTAAGATCTTTTTTGAGAACCAACCTGGGCCCTGGAATGACTCTACCTGTGTTAACTAATGTGGAAAAATTGCTTCACCAGGGAAATGTGTACAAATTTATTTCTAAAACGTACTCCATGTTGCTGAATGAGGGTCCAAAACCAGGATTACACAGATCCAGGATGAGATGGGAATCAGACTTGAATATAACAATTGATGAACAACTCTGGTCAGATTTGTGCCAGAACAGTTTGTCAGCAACGGTTAATGCCCGGTACAGACTTGTTCATTATAATTTTCTTCATCAGCTGTACCTCACCCCACAGAAGCTACATAAATCCAAACCTGAATTGTCAGAAATGTGTTTCAGATGTGGTATAGAGGTCGGCTCCTTCCTACACTGTACCTGGCTTTGCACAAAGGTGAGGTCCTTTTGGTATGACTTTTGTAATACAATAACTAAGATCACAGGTGTTACCTTTCCATTAGACCCTGAGCTATGTTTACTGGGAAACTTCACAACTCTTAACAGGTCTTTAACAAAGCCCCAAATTAAACTTGCAGTAATTGCTTTATGTGTGGCCAGGAAATGTATTGCAATGACATGGAAATCTGATTCCCCCACTCTCATCGACAAATGGTCTGTGGAAATGAACAGTTGTATTCCTCTTGAAAAGATTACATACAGTCTCAGAAAAAGATATAATTTATTTTTGAAAATCTGGCAGCCTTATTTGGAGTACATGGGTACAACACTAACAGTACAATAGGACTAATTATTTGAAGTTACAATATGCTTTGTGCTGTGTCACTTTATGCACCAACCTTTTTTGTTTTTTGGTTTGTTCGGGTGGGGGGAATTATTTATTTATTTACTTAATTTTATTTCATGTATTTGTGGTTTTTTTTGTTTTTTTCTTTCTTAGCGTGTTATGTAATTTTTTGTAATGTTTAATGTACTGTGTTCTGTAAGCTCTGCACATTCTCTTGCTTGGTTAAAAAACTTGGAAAAATAAAATATTCCAAAAAAGAGTGGGACAAAAACTAAATCAAACAAAACGTAAAAATGTATTTAGTATTGAGGTTTGTTTATTTCCTTCTACACAAAGCTATAGTGCACCGTATGTTTTCTGAGGAGACAAAGAGCAGAGATGATTCCACCGCCGTCATTGTAATAATTACCTTGAACACGTCTTTGACGGCAGTCATCAGCTCAGGTCCCACTCCGTCCCCCGGCACCATCGTGACCTTAAAGATTGCATCGGCACGCGCCGGTGGGGCTTCAGGGCCACAGCGGCCAGCAGACACACTCAATGGTCGAGAGGCCAGCTGCTGCCACCGGGGGCCACTCAAGCTCTGAAGGATGGGAAAGAAGATACAGTTACATCAAAGCAACACATTTCTTCTGTTTCATTCCTTTAATCAGCATGTGACCCCTCAGACTTATCTTGAGAGAGATAAATGAAATACATGGTATCAGGCCATTATGGGTGGCAAATGAATGAGCAATATTAAATGACAAATGTTGCTTTATGGGGGCACTATTCTTTTTTTTTTTTTATATGATTTTTGCATCAATGTGAGATATCACATTTGCAGAATTTTTTTTGTCTCTGTTGACATGAATGATCATCAGTCAACCTGTGGGCAACATGGGATCAACAGGGATTAAATCAAATAAACAATTCACTTCAGCAGGTCACCTGTCAGAATGACAACTCACCATGCCAACTGCAGTTTTAAAGTGGCAACTACACGTCTCTTCTACACTCTCCCTGACATTTAAGGATTTACCAAGTGAGAAAACTGGAGATGCCTGACAACTAAAGCACAAGTGATCAAATCACGAGCACAAATGATTAAAGATAAGTGATGAGGCACACAGAATGATCTAGTCTGACCGTTGGGATTAACGGGTTGTCAGGGTTAACGTTAACTGAGTTAGCTCACGTTAGCTCCTTTAGCTCACTATCTCACTTAAACACAGAATAATAACAGTTCTACACTAAGTTGACTTGTTTGACGAGTATCTACTGACGACCGAGATGTCTTTATTCGTTGACCAGCTGACATAACCAGATGGACCCACAACAGAGCATTTTATATGAACTTGGCTCTTCAAACGGAGCCGCAGTGGCTCATGGTTAGCAACAATACGTGAATGACACAAACCAGTCCGACTCTTTCTTCAACAGTTTAAAATAACTTGCTGCTTGGGTTCAACAAATACAACTTCAACTAACGTTACTGCTAGTACTTTCCTACCGACGTAGGCGTAATATGGGGAAGGAAACCTCATCTATGCACTCACCTTGACCAATGTTACCAAGCTTCCTCTCAGGGTGGCCGCCATCGTTACAGGCGTGCAGCGTTTGAGCGTCTTCTTCTGTGGTTTTTCTTCTTCTTTTTAGTTTATTGGCGGACTACAAACGTTTAGGTGCATGCCGCCACCGACTGTACCGGAGTGTGTAACATCATGACTTTATGACGTGTCATTTAAACACAATAATATTGTTATTATTTTAAATAAAATTAAAACTAATAATAAAAAAGTAATTAAAAAAACATTAACTTAAATAAACCCATTTGAACCTTTTCTGTGGTTCATCAGTAGTGCTGTAACTACAGAACCTCTGCTGAGATGGTAGGGAGCAACATGAGGACATCATATCACATTGCCAGTCTGAAACATGCAGTCTATCATTTACTAAGACATAGAAAACAGAGCTCTGAAAGAAGAGAGGGGTGATGATGAAAAATACCCCACTGAAAATAATCTTTAAACACAAACTTGTAACAGTACAGTGCATACAGTGTGCATTTTCATGATGTTCTTTTAACTGCCTTTATTTATTTATTCATTTCCCCCTCCACAAAGTTGAAAAATACGCACAAGATTTCCAATCTACCTGTCCTGTGTCTGTGCAAATGACAATAAATCAATAAATATATCTAATCTTACATCTGTTGGGTAGAAATGACTGTTAGGTATATTAGAAAATACAGAGTCATCTCATCCTCTGGTTTCCATTTGTTCATTGTGACAGCCTTCACAGTTCACATCTCTAGAGAAAAAACAAACAACAAAAATAACACACACACACACACACACACACACACACACACACACACACACACACACACACACACACACACACACAATCTATATTATGATACATCTGACAAAATGCTTAGATCTGCAGCTATGTGGGATAGTGTAAAACACAGCAATGGTTGTCTGTATACTTCTGTGCTCATTTGCTCTTTTGAAAGGTCTTCATAAATGACAATGGCAAATTCAATCTTAAAATGGGATGGCATAGAAGGAAAATAGGCTATAGAAATATATGGTGAAAAATAAAGTGAGGTATTTTGAGAGGTGTAGAAAATAGGAAACAGGAAAACCGTACAGCATTATGTAATACATATAATATTCACTTCACTTTGACTGATTCAGGGGGCCCAGTACAGGGGCCCCTGAATCAGTCAAAGTGTAGGGCCCCTGGAACATGCTCGGGATTACAGCTATTTATTGTGTCAGAGCTGTTGTTGAGCTGAGCTCAGGGGGGCCAAAAAGTAGTGATGCCTCTGTGTCCATCTTTATGTGAACAGCTGAGGATGCACATTCACATATACAAAGCTTTCTATAAATTGCTTATAATATTATCTTCACCAGTACTGTTGTAACATTATATTTGCTGCTGCCACTCATGGCCCCACCCTCTGAAATGGGTCCATCCTAAATAGGTCAGGGGATTCCCAATCCTATTCCAGGTAAGTGATGCTATCTGCTGACACGCAGGATGACATCAGGTTTTAAATTCACCGTTGTGAAACTGTAGATCAGTGGGCTATAGTCTGACACATAAATAGTCTTCATTTACCTTCTTGGGCATTTCATTTGGGTATTCACGCTAACATAATTTTTTTGGGCAATGTGGGGCATCTGATAATTTGTGGATTTTGCCCTGAGCCAGACCTCTCAGGCAAAGCCTATCTATCTATCTATCTATCTATCTATCTATCTATCTATCTATCTATCTATCTATCTATCTATCTATCTATCTATCTACCTACGTCCTTACCTACCTACCTACCTACATATCTACCTACCCATCCATCTGTCTATTTATATATTTGTATATGTGTTATAGATATAGATATACGTATGTATATATTTATTAATTTCTCAAAATAATGTTACTTGAATGTAATGATAGCACATAAGAAAAGCACAAACTGGGGTAGGGCTGCAACTAACAACTACTTTCCTCATCGATGAATCTGTTGATTATTTACTCTAATTTATAGATTAGTTGTTTTGTCTATGAAATGCCAGAGCATGGTGAAAATGTATATTAGGTTTCCCAAAGCTCAAGATGACATCCTCAAATGTCTTGCTTTGACATAATCGATTCTCAAAATAGTTGCCAATTCATTCAATTGTTGACCACTAATGAATATGTACTGTTTCAGCTCTAAACTGGGGTTAACCTCTCCAATTTGATTGGTGGAGCAAAGGAATGATATAATTGCCTTGAAGCCTGAAAGACCGTATTTAGGGATACAAAATCCCAGGTGACGTCGTGCATGGCTAGTGGTTGACAGCCGCAGCGTAGTATCTGAGTTTACTATATATGGGCAAAGCCAGGCAGAAGAGAGCTGCGCCCGCTTCCGTGTTTGTGTGATCGGGGAGTGCACAGCCGGGGGAAGCTTCACTTGTGTCATTCATTTGTGAAGAGTAACGCAAAGCAAGTGACCAGCAAGACAAAATGTCGTATGAACTGAGTAAGTCTGTTTATTTTTAATGGCAACGGCAGAGAGAAAAGCGCGATGAAACCCTTTTAATTTTGGGCGACATTCTTCAGCAGACCGAGCTAGTCAGCCAGGTAGCCCCCGCAGCTAGCTAGCCTCGCCCAATAGCTGCACGGTGTTGACACCTTCATTTAGCATACGAAAAAAATCCCCGATTCTTTTCACATTTAGTATTCATCCGTGTCTGACAAGTGTTGTGGAAGATGCCTCCGGGTCCGAAATGCAGCTCACTTACGGACTGTTAATTTAAGTTAGCCGGTTAGCCAGTTGAGCTAACGTCAGTCAGGAAATAGTTGCGCTCACATCGCATTGTTGTGACATGTCCAGACAGACGGAGGCTGTGCTGACAGGCAGGGACTCATACTGGGGGAAGTAAGAGCACAGACACGGTTAGTGGCTGCTGAATAAGCGTAAAGTAAAGAGGTTATTTATTGTTGAGCTAACACGATAAGAAAAATGATTTTAGAGCCAATGCGGAAGCCCCCATAAATGCACCAACCTCCTTACAGCTTTCTTATTTAATGACAGATTTAATGTACTTCAATTACTGTCTTTATGGTTAACATAAGCGGATGCTTTTTGTTGGTGAATTTACATGAATGTATGTATATACAACGTCACAAATAATTGATGATATGGTATGCTTTTTTTTTTAGGTTGTAAGTAACAGAAAATAACGTTACATAACCACAAATTAAAACAAATCGACCATCCAGTTATTAGTATAATCGTGGAAACCTCTTGCATTCATATGGTAATACTGCAAAAAAAGATCAGGAAGTGCATTTATATCTTCTTTAATTTTTAATTTAAGACAACAATGGTGTATGCGCTTAAATGGTACCCCTTTGTCTTTCTGCCATCTTTTTTTATCCTTCGGTTGAAAAATTAACTTATAATCAACACAGATCCGTGAGGTCAGCCGCCATGTTCAACACATCAAGTACTTAGAATGATTGATGAAGAACTAAGTGATGCTGATTAACTCTGCATACTCCTGTCCTTAGTCAAGGCAGTGCAAGATATCAGGCTCTATCAACTCAAGTAGCCCTAGATGTACAATGTAACATCATCCATATGCCTAAAATACCTCATGGAATATTTCAGTTGAATCATTTTTTAAATAGTTTTCTCGTTTTAAGTTGTATTAACCTTAATGCTTTACGTTATTTGTCATGTCTTCTTTTCTTTATTTTTTAGAACATGTATTCGCCAGTCTCCCACAGATGGAGAGGGGAGTGGCAAAAGTAATTGGCGGCGATCCCAAAGGCAACAACTTCCTGTATACAAATGGGAAGTGTGTCATCATCCGGAACATTGAAGTAATGTTTATCTTCATAAAAGACATATTTAACAAGTGTTGCATGCCTGCTTATGTATTTGTACCAATCTGGCTCTTGTTTTTGGCTGTTAGTCATGATGGCATAAATACAGTAAATTGCTTTGATTGTACTAAATTGAAAGTTTACACCAACTTCAAAAGCATTATCATAAGCAACAGGACCAGTGGCAAAAACCCTGAAAATAAGGTCCAGGTTAAAAAAAACATACTAAACAAATTTAGACGGGAACTGCCTATTTGTCACCATCAGACCTGCTGATGTCTCCCATTTCCTGTCTTTACAGAATCCGGCTATCGCAGACATTTACACCGAACATGCCCATACAGTGACTGTCGCCAAGTATGCCCCCAGTGGATACTACATTGCATCCGGAGGTAAACAACCCACCTATGAAAACATGTCAACAAATGTGTCTATGTGTGTGTATGTAGTAACCAGAGTAATGTACATACTTTAATAAAATTGTTTTTATATCCTTTTTAGATGCATCAGGAAAGATCCGTATCTGGGACACCACCCAGAAAGAGCACATCCTCAAGTACGAGTACACCCCTCTTTCAGGCAAAGTCAAGGACATTGCATGGACCGAGGACAGCAAGAGGATGGCTGTTGTTGGGGACGGGCGAGAGAAGTGAGTCTGGGGGGGTTTTCATGTTCAAGAAATGAAAGGAGTTAGCATCATTAAACTCAGACCAGGTCTCCCGAGAGGCTACTCCAGCACTAATACATGGCAACTGCACACAAGTCCATTGTTTGCTTCAGATATTTCATTATGTTGAACATGCCAAGGTGGCGTTCTGCTGGAATTATCATACTATTAATATTGATTGTCTTGCTTGATGTCATTGTTTTGTGTACATTATGAAGCAGTGTGTGAATGCTATTAACTGTACATTGCTATTAAGCAGTGAAGACACCTTTTTAAATCAGGGGTCATTTTCACCCCGGGTCACATCAGCATCATGGTCGCCCTCAAAGGGCCGGTTGTAACTGTAAGACTGTATAAATGTAACTACTCCCTAACATATGCAGTTATATAAAAGTAAAAATATATTTAAGCACATTTCTGTTATATTAACATAAATCCTTTTTAATATAGGGTTAAGAAACCCACATCACTCTATCAAAGATCAAACTTTTAAAGAAAATAACAAAGACAAATATCATCAAACACACGTTATTACATTAACTCTGTTCAAAGCTATTTTTGTCACTTCTCTGCATCACTAATGTTCCTCCCCGTCGTCGTCCCGTACATGCAGCTACATCCAAGAGCTCCTCACTGACGGTCAAGTAAACATTGATCGATGCTCTGTGTCCGTGTTGTCTGTTTTCATCAACAGCTAATGAAAAAGACAAGTACCTGCTCGTCTCTCAGCTAGCTGTGTTGTTAGATTTTCTGCTAGTTCCTCAACTCGGTCTGCGATGGTGTTTCTTGACAAACTGACATTTTTAAAAGTCTGTATCTGGTCAGAGCTCACCTGCTCACATACCTTTAAGCATGCAGTGGGCTGTAGCTTTTGTAAATATGTTCTGCTGCAATTGCAGTCTGCCTTTTTAATTCTTGGACAATTTTGATGTTTTTCTTGCAAGCTAACTTTAGCATACTTGGCTCCGTGTTTGGTGTCAAAATGCCGACGTAAATTGTATTCCTTCATCACAGACTCTGCCTCATAACACAGAAGACGGACCGTTTTTTCTCCTTGAAGCACAAACATGTATTCGCTTTCACATCTTTCATAAAATGTTCTTCGCTCTTTATCAATTTTTCTCTTCTTGGACATTTTGGGTTTATTTGTCTATTTTTCAGCTCAATCACTTGTTGGAAAATCGCTTTACCAGCTGTTGCCTCTCCTGTCCACCTGTTGTGATAGTTATAATGTCGGCACACAGACAACGTGAGTGAATAATAGTGGTGTAACGGATCCCCCCCCTCACAGTTCGGCACACATGGATTAATGACACAGTTTTACCTTCACCATCACAGTGAAATAAAATGTAACTGGCAAAGTTAAATGCCGATATGGAAAAACTGCTGTCCAGCGGCAGGATGTCGTCATTTCGCGTGTCACAAAATCAACATGCACTGTGGGAGATGTAGTTTATGGTCACTGTACACTGTAAAGCAGCATAGACTTTCATTTTAAAACAAAATGAAAAGTTAGACTTGATAATAAAAATATCCCCATGGCACTTTTGGTGCATCCATCTGTAACCATGACACTGACCAGATGTTTCCAGTTGCTGTTCAATGAAGGTTGCCACATCAGTTTTATTCTTTCTACGTCAGAGCTGCTTCTTGCTTAAAATCCTTTCAAGGGTGCGTTTGCCGAGTACAATCCCACGTGAAGTATTTCATCTGTTGTAAAGCCACGTTTAAAGTATTCTTCAATGTACTCAAAATCCATTTCTATGTCAAATGTAGGGTAACCTATGAAGAGCTGCTTCTATGACTGTTGTGTTAAAGTATCTTTCTTTCTATCTCATAATTTCGACTATGGGGATATTTGTATTATCAAGTCTAACTTTTATTTATTTTTTTGCTGGCGAATTTGCGGGCCTTGAGTTTGACACCCCTGCCTTAAACCCTCCCAAGACATCACCTGCCTTACCAAACATGTTGGGCAACTGGCCATCAATACAATTATTTAAAAAAATAAAGTAAATCAAACAGTGTTTTAGTCTGACTGCCAGCATGAAGCAATATTCTGCGTAAGCTCTTTTTTTTTCTTTCATCCTGGAAAATTTGTAGATTTTTATTTTTTTTATTTTTTATTTTCTTCCTCCCTCAAATTCCTGGAACAATTTCATGCATGTTCTTTTCTTGCTGTAGGTTTGGAGTCGTGTTCCTGTGGGACACTGGCTCCTCAGTTGGTGACCTATCCGGCCACTCCAAATTGATCAACAGCGTAGACATAAAGCAGACGCGCCCTTACCGCATTGCCACTGCCAGTGATGACACCTGTGGGTCTTTCTACCAGGGACCTCCCTTCAAGTTCCAGTTCACATTAAGGGACCACAGCCAGTTTGTCAACTGTGTTCGTTACTCTCCGGATGGAAATCGGTTTGTTACAGCTAGTGCTGACGGCCAGGTGAGTACTGGATTACCAGGTGTGGTCATGTGACCATATAAACATTTTTGAAGTAAGATTACCCTTGCCAAAATATTCGAAGAAACTATCAGGATGATAGTTACTGAAATAATACTAATATTATCTAAGGACGACTCAACCTAAGTGGCTGGTTAGTATAGAAAAAGAAATGTTCTACGTCTGTCTAATGAGTATTATTCCACAGATGTTCCTCTACGATGGAAAGGATGGTACGCTTATTTCCGCACTGGGTGGAGACAAGGCCCACAAAGGAGGAATCTATGCTGTAAGTACCATTTTCTTTTTAAAAAAAAAAAAAAAGATTTATGCTGCATTCAGTATTGGTTAGCTGGATGGGTTTTAGTTTTTCGGGTAGCTTAAATAATATCATAACCTTCTCTTTCAATCCTCCAGGTCAGCTGGAGCCCTGACAGCTCCCAACTGATCTCTGCCTCAGGGGACAAGACCGTGAAACTCTGGGATGTTGGTGCAGGCACGGCCGTCACCACCTTCAACCTGGGGGCCGATGTGACAGACCAGCAGCTGGGCTGCCTGTGGCAGAAAGACCACCTCCTCACCATCTCCCTGTCAGGATTCATCAACTACCTGGACAAGAACAATCCTGACCGGCCCATACGCACGATCAAGGTCAGGCTCTCTTACTGGATATTATCAGTAGAGTTTCTTTATACCGATGAAAGCTTGTTATAACGTTAATATTACCTTTAAGTAGGGAAAACTGTTGAAAAATAGCTGCTTTTAAACTTTTGAGTTGCTGAAAGCTTGTATTTACTTTAAACTCCAGTGATGAAAATGTCAGCGTGTATTTAACTTAGCCATCCACAAGACTAGATTTGATGCATTATGAGTGGAAGAAGGCGGTACGACAGTCACTGTATCAGGTTATTCCAGAGGCATCCAAAATACTCTGTGGAATTAATGTGCTGCCAGATCTCATGAGTGAAATGTCCATCATAGGGCGGGGAAAGGGCTCGGGGCTTGATATTGTACATTAACTATTCTTATGTGCTCTTATCTGAAAACATGCACTTGCTCATCCAACAGGGTCACACCAAATCCATCCAGTGTCTGACTGTTCACAAAAAGGACGGGCGACCATACATCTACTCGGGGAGTCACGATGGACACATCAATATCCTTTCACTGATAAACGAGGTCACCTATAAGACAAAAGAGTGTCCTTTTTATACTGTGCGTAGATCACTTTTGACATAATGTTACATGTCAAATAAAATATAGTATGTAGCTAACAACTACAGATATTTGCCTGTTCAAGAGGTTTATTTATTTTTTTTGTCGCTCACTAACATTCTCTTAAAAGTTAAAACAAATTCTAGACATATTTTTTAACAGAATGGCATTGCTGATAGACTGTTCAGTTTTAGAAGCACATCCTGGATGGAGGGCAAGCTGACTTTTCTGCATTGTTAAATAAATATACATGACAACTGATAATTTTGTTTCCCTTAACAAAAGCCTCACATTACTGGGATGCAGAAACTGGGGAGAACGACTGCTTCTTGGGGAAGGGCCACACCAACCAGGTGAGCAAGATGGTGACCGACCAAGCCAACGAGCTGGTGACGTGCAGCATGGATGATACACTGCGCTACACCAACCTCAGCAAGACGGAGTACAGGTAGGGGTCATTAGGTGTTGCTGTGCAGATAACAGCTATGATATGATCTCAGTGGGGATTGGGACGGTGTTAATGGAAGTCAGTCTGGGCAGGCCAGTCGTCTGGAAGAAAATTAACTTTTGCATAAGTTTGTTACTGTTGGTATTGGGTGGATGTGCCAGTATCTGGTGATCTGTTACATAAATAATTAGTAATGGTGTTACTTGACAACTTGCAAGTCTGTCATTCACAACACCAAGAACAATGTTGTGATGTGCATCAAGTAAATATTTTAGTATATGTGGAAAAAATTATGTGAGTCCATTATATTTCACCCCAAAATCAAAAATACACATATTTTTCCTTCTACCTGAAGTGCTCTTTATCAATCAGGATTGTTTTGGTGTGAGTTGGAGGTATCGGCCGTAGAGAAGCCTGCCTTCTCTCCATTATACTGAGACTTTATGGCACTCGGCTTGCGGTGCTCTAGGTGCCAAAAAATATGTTTTGAAAAACAACAGCAATTTCTCTTACCAGATTTCATGACCTGGTTACCTCAAGATAATCAACAGACCTTGTTGTGAGCAGTATAACGCAGGAACCATAGCACCACTGAGGTAGCCAACGTTACTGCTCAGTCAAGGAGGACGATGCTAATGTTTACATCTTGACTAAAATACTAAAATAAATAAATGATATAACTAAAATACAAAAAATATTATATATACAGACAGGGTATTTTTTATTGCACAGTGTGTTTCTATTGCACAGATTTTTAGTGTTTTTGGTGTTGTGTGGTCTACTGGGAGCACAGCTGGTTGTGCAGCCTGACAGCAGCAGGAAGGAAGGACCTGCGGTACCTCTCCTTCACACACCGGGGGTGAATCAGCCGGTGGCTGAAGGAGCTGCACAGAGCTGCCAGGGCGTCCCGCATGGGGTGGGAGGTGTTGTTCATCAGGGATGATAGTTTAGCCATCATCCTCCTGTCTCCAACCACCTCCACCGTATCCAGTTGACAAGTTTGTTCAGTCTGTTCCCGTCGGCTGTCAAGATGCTGCTGCCCCAGCACCCTCAATGTCAATGTCCATTCCCTGGATGTTCACTGATACCGGTGGAGAGCGTTTACCCCGGCGGAAGTCCACCACCAGGTCTTTGGTTTTACCAGAGTTGATCTGGAGGCGGTTCCACTGACACCATCCTATGAAGTCCTGATTCATTTCTCTGTATTCCCTGTCATCACCGGTGGAATTGAGGCCGACGATTGCAGCATCATCAGAGAACTTTGGCAGTTGGCAGAGTCGTATTTAAAGTCCGAGGTGTAGATGGTGAAGAAGAAGGGGGCTAGAACGGTTCCTTGTGGGGCCCCTGTGCTGCAGGACACCAGGTCAGACTCACACTCCTGTATCCGCACATACTGTGGACGGTTGGCGAGGTAGTCCAGGATCCATGCAGTGAGGTGGTGGTCCACCCCGGTCTGCTCCAGCTTATCCCTCAGAAGCAGAGGCTGGATGGTGTTGAAGGCACTGGAGAAATCAAAAAACATGATTCTCACAGTGCTTCCAGCCTTTTCCAGGCGAGAAAGGCATCTGTGTAGCAGGTAGATGACAGCATCATCCACCCCGATGCCAGATTGGTAAGTGAACTGTAGTGGCTCCAAAGATGAGCTCACTAGGGGGAGGAGATGGACAAGGACCAGTCATGGTTTCTGGGCAGAGACATTGCTGTTGAGTTTTTTTTAAATACATTTTTTGGTGCCTTGAGCACCACATGGCGAGTGCCATATAGTCCCATTTACATTTGAGGTTTGACATTTCTACGGTGGATATCACCAAAACTATGCAGTGCACACCAAAAACGGTACGATAAATGGTACTACAGGTAAGGGGGGAAAAATGTATATCTTCTGACTTTTAGGTTAACTCTCAGTTTAAGTCTTAGATGTCGTTGTAATATCTGTCTTTTGTTTTCTTGTACCTAAAACTCACTATTTGCTTTCAGAATTGCATAATTTGTCCACCTTTTTATGTTTGAATGTTTAGTGATCTTATAAATAATCCCAGCTCGTGGTTTTCAGTGCCTCTGATGTGGTGACGATGGATTTCCAGCCTAAAAGTGTGTCCGTAGCACCAGGAGGGCTGTCACTGGCTGTGTGCATTGGGCAGGTAATGCCTTTACTTGGTCATCATTGCCTAAATTTGTTATAAGCTTAATGTTTCCCCTGTGGACACATTTTTTCTCTTCCAGGGTTTTACATGACCCCATCTGATATTTTAACCCTCTAGAACGTTTGTGTGTCCGCAAACTTTGTCTTATTTCGATGACGTCATTCATCATCTCTCACTTTTTCCAGGTTGTCTTGCTGAAGGATAAGAAGAAAGTGTTCACATTGGACAATCTCGACTATGAAGCAGCGGTTGGAGCTATCCATCCTGGGGGCACCATTGCTGCGGTGGGGGGTGCAGTAAGTGGAACTCCTAGAACACGGATCATCTTGAGCTCTGGCTCGGAAAATATTTAGGGGGATAATAGCATATCTTGGTCTTTTAGTAATGCTCTATTTTAAGGAACCATCACAGGAAACTGCACACTCTTTGTCACACCCTGGAGATTGATTTCCTTTGTTCTCCTTAGGATGGGGTGATCCGTCTGTACTCCATTCAGGGCCACACGCTGAAGGACGAGGGTCAAACTGTCAAGACTGGAGGGGCGGTCACAGACATGGCCTACTCTAACGATGGAGCCTATCTGGCTGTCATTGATGATAAGAAAGTTGCCACAGCATTTACTGTGGCTGACAGCTACTCGGTAAACCTCTATCTGCCCTACATTATCCATTTTTTGTTGATTACTCAATATCCAGTCCCTATAGCAGTTTTGTAAAAGTTATCGTCGTCTCCTCTTATATGTATTTATTTATTTTTGTTTTTCACCAGGTCAAAAATGAGTTTTATGGACACCACGCCAAGCCAGTGACTTTGGCTTGGTCACCTGACAATGAGCACTTTGCGACTGGTGGGATGGACATGAATGTGTACATTTGGACAGTTGCTGATCCAGACAAGAGGATTAAGCTCTCAGGTAGGCCATACAAAGTGCACACGTGCAATCACTCATGCCTGGCTTGAACACAGGTATACACCGATGTGCGTGGAAGTCACTCTGTTTGAGCTATACAAATCCACTCTGCAACAATATCAAAACATGCATAAACAAAGGCAGCAGGACATTTTTAGCTGAGCTGAATTATGCATTTAGAGCATGTAGCTGCACTTAAAGTTAAAATAAATGGATTTTGGTCCTGGTTGATTTAGAGACACCTGTGGTTTCTGGTGGGAACAACAAGTGTAGTTTGATGCTGCTGCAAAGACTTGTTGAGCAGCTACTTTTGTCAGAAATAAAATGGAAAATCAACCTGTGTATTTGTTTACAGTGCAGCCAAACAACTTGTGTTGCTTTGTATATGAGTCATCCAAAATTGACATGTGCAAGTAGTTTTCCACATAATGGCAAGACGCAGTAAAGTTGGTTACCTTACTGTGGTGTTGGGGGCGTGTGGTCTGTCGCCTGCTCACTGTGGCTGCTCCTTGTTTCATTACTCTATTAAAAAGTGGACCGCTGTTAACAAATGTGGAAGATGACTGCGGTACTTGTGACTGTTTCACGATAAACAATAAGAAATACATTTAATGGCTAATGCATAAAAATGCCAACCATAAATATTACATTACAGTCATTTAGCAGACGCTTTTATCTAAAGCGACTTACAATAAGTGCATTCAACATTGGTAATCAAAAGAACTACTAGTCACCAGAAGTCATAAGTACATTTCCTTTTCCAAACAAACATCTAAGAGCATGAAGCAGAGCATAACTCAGAGCCAAAGTACAGTGCAGAAACAAGAAAAACAGTTAATGCTGTAAGTAATACGAATACAATAAGTGCAACACGCTAATATGAATACAATAAGTGCTAAGTGGAAGGCTCAGGGTAGCACTTCCTGAAGATATAAATAGTATCAGAAACGGTTTGTATTATCAAAAATGACAACTTTAGGTGATACCTCAGTATGTATTTATTGTTGTCAAATTGAACTTGTTCAAAACTTGGCTACAAATGTTTGTATTGTAATTGAACACATTCCATGCCTGAGGACATCTTTGTAACCATGTTGTTTTGTTCTTTGATGTCTGCAGACACTCACCGGTTGCACCACGTCAGTGGCCTGGCCTGGGTAGATGAGCACACTCTAGTCACCACCTCCCATGATGCCACCATTAAGCAGTGGACTATTGCGTACTGAGCTGCAAGCAGACAAACATCCACATCTCCAGGGACAAGGACTACTGTAGAATCAATTTTTTTCTTTTCACTATACAGTGTTCTATGCTGTCTGTAAACATCTGGATTGTAAATGGTTATGGCTGGGGAAAGCGCCTTCTAAAAATTATTCAAGATGTGTCTCTTTGATGTGAATAACCTCAACTTAACAGAGACGATTTGTTGAAATATACAACGTAACCATGAGTGCTTTTACATCTCTGAGCTGTGTGGACCCACAATATTTGTAAGCTCAACATTCCATAGGTAATAGCTTTCACTCCGTTCTAAACTGAAATCCTTGTCTCAATCCTTGGGCTCAATGCATCTTAACTTAATGGATGAACTAAAAGTTGGCTTCTTTTTACTTTTTTTTTTTTTTTTTTTTCAAATCAACAAAATCATGTTTGAAAGGTGAAGTAACTGAGCAGCAGTTGCCTGACACTTTTCATTTTCAAGGTGTAAGGGGATTGGTGTTTTTTGCTTTGTCTAAGGTTTTATACTTTGTATGTATCACAACTCTTCCTGTTGAAATGGGGAGCAATAATAGGAACTGAAAGAACAAAGTAGGTATAAAACCAAGATGCTGTCAGTTCAGTTGAAGGTCCAGTGTTGTTGCTGTGCTTTTCTTTGGGCCCACTATGCTCGTCTGCACTTGTTTTTGTTTTTTCTCATGTCTTTATGCATTGGCTTCCAAGGTGGAGGTGATTAATTAATAATAAAACATTTTTATGCATTTTCCCTTTCATCCAGATGTATACTCTTTCTACTTGTCAAACATAATTTTGTGGTATTCAGAGACACCGTCTGTTCAGAGCTGGCATTAACGTGTCTTGGGTGATCCTGGACAGCTCTTAGTACAGGTATGAATGCACCCAAGACCCATGAGATCCAATCACTCAGACCACATTCAGAGGTGGTCTGGCCTGCATAAGGCCACATTCTTTAAAACCTTTTGGACCCTAGACCGATTTTTAGGCCCTCAGATCGAAAATAGCATACCCATACGATAATGAGTGTAGCGTTGCAACTGTAAGGGCTATTTTAATACTTTTGGTATTAAAATAACCCTAACACTTGTGAGATGTGTAAATATCAGTATATATATGTTACTGGTTAAGAGTAGATTAAGATGGCACACAGCACAAATTGAAAATTCAAATTTTTGACTGGAAAAAAAGCAATTTCAGGATATTTCTTTATTAGAAATCATGTAGGTCCAAGCTTTCCAGCTCTCCCAGATCATAGAACTGTATGTTGAGGGTCTCTAAACAAATTTGTACTTTGATATAGCGAAGCTTTATCTAGTACATCTTGATCTAGTACGGAGAGGTCAAACGAGGTCAACCAAAATGTAATTCTTTTATCACTAATAGTGTTCAATCTATCTACATGCATCATTTTGAGAGCCTAGATCCTCTCTGAGACTGTTAATGTTTGTCATCCATGGGATTTTATCGTCTGAATTCCAGTTTTTTTTATCCTCCAGGGCCTTTCAGCCTGTGTGAAGGGCCGATTTGATCCAATGAACGTCACAGCCTGCTCTGTTGAAACAACCTAACGTGACTTTGAATGACAGAATCCGTGAGCCAATCAGAAAATAAAAACTACCCGAGTGTCAAATTTCTCAAATCCAATCTGCTGAGACTTATAACCCTGCCCTTTCCGCTAGCAGGCACACGATGGCAGCGCCAGCTTTGAATCCAGACAGAGACGGATGAGCTCCGCAGATAGATGGTAAACATGAACGGATTACTTCTTTTTTTTAGCTGCAGAACATCTCAAAGTAAGGAGCTGGTTTATGATGTGATCGATTATGCGGATTATGATGATGGCTTTGTTTTGTAAGTAAAACTGCGAGGCTGTGTAGTAGTGGAATGTGACAAAATGGGTGCGACCATCTGGTCGCTAGCGATCTCCTGAGCTAGCGTTGTGTTACTTGGTATTATACGTAGCTTTGTCTGAGTTGTGTTTGGAGTGTGTACAAACAGCTGAGATGACTTTGTAGCGCAGGAGCTGCAGTTTGAGCAGGTATGCGTCATTATATTCGTCACTGATGAGTGCACGTTATGAGTGGATTCATTTTTGGATGCATGCGTTTCCCCCGCTGGTGGGGGCGCTAGGGCCAGATTGGTTTAAGCAGCATGTACGTGTCCAGGGGCTACATTGAAAGACTGCCTATTCAACTGACGTGTGTGTGGTTGTTACTCAAGCGAGGTGATCCACAACAGCATGTGTAGCAGAGGGTTGCTTTATGAAGGTAATACAAATAAAAGCAAAATCTTTATTACTCCTATATTGTGAACAGCATTTCAAAACAGCTGCACTTTTTAGTTTCACAATAAAAGCCCTTGATACACTGGTAGAGCGGCTCCTTCAATCAGAGGATCGGCTGGTTGGTTTCAACGGAATTCCATTGTGACTGGATCACCTGAGGTCTCTGCAGTACACTGAACATACGAGTAGGGGTCCTCTGGGTGCGTGAGAAGGGCAGTCCACAAAGCTTCGAAGATCCCTGACTCACTGACAATGTTGGCCATTATGTTAGAAAATAGTAGTGTCCTGTCATCCAGGTAGCCATATCATCTTTTCAATCTACTGTAAACTGTCCAGATTATTGAAAAGTATTTTGCTTATTTTATTTTATCTTAATCTTTATATGGTCTCAATTGAGTCCAGGCAAAACACCAACTGCAATTGCCGTGAGTCAAAAGTTGACATTGGGCTATAAAAGAACCACACCACGGTCACATGAGTATAAGTTTACAACCAGAAGGCAGATTAGTCAGAATGACAGTTGGTTGTCCCTTTTAACTACTTTTTAGCAAAGGCCCTTTTAAGACATTTAAAAGCTTCAAAATCCACGAGAGGGGCAACTTGTATATTTTATATTGTTGAACAAACTGTTAAAATATCTTAAGCGTGTGTTAAACCACAGACCCTATTTTAGGAATCAAACCAAAAAACAACTGACTTTGAGACAAAGGGAACCGGAAGTGCAAAAATGCTAACTCGCTAACTCCATAACCGTTGAATAAAGTGTTGATTTTGCAAAGCGAATCAACATTCGTTGTTTTAATGTCTTACTGTTCAATATTACATAAATTATAGATGAAACTACAGACGTTTCTTTTACATTCTGCACTTCACACAAGGTGTATTCAAGTATATTATAACCTAGTTGGCAACTGGATCAACAAATGACAATACTGACTGAATTGTTCAAGTATAGATAACGTGCAGTATCATTATTCCTATACACAAAAATAAATACCTCTAAATTACTCAGATTTAAAGCATGAGTGTGATGTGACTCCCCGGAAAAAGAGATTATGTCACCTTCTTCCTGAATAAATGTGAGGGAAAGCAGGGGTTATAATTTATCCTTCAGAGATGGAACAACGTTTTTTCAAAGATTTCCAAATTGGTGTTGGTGTGGTATCTGTCTGTAGTGCAGCAGTTTTTCTGATTGAGTGTGGAGGAGGAGTTGAGGAGTCTCACAGCCTGAGGAGAGAAGCTACAGACTGGCAGCTACTTCTGTATCGCTTGCCTCCCCCATCCGTCCTCTCCTGGTGCAAACTTCAGGTATTTTGACATGGTCTCCCATTGATTTTGTGTATGTGGTTATACATGTGCTGATAATCTAAAGAGGAAAAACAAAACACACGTTTGAGGGAGAAAAAGAAAAGACTACTGTACATTTCAACCCATGTGTAAAAAAATACTGTTTAGTGTACATTATTGCCAACATTATAAGTAGGATGTAGATAAGACTTTGTATGTTAAGAAACACAGTTTGTCAACTCTCTTTTGATTTGTGATGCCACAAAACCACTTTGTTGTTGCTAAGTAACCACACTCCACTCAGGGATGTTAACGTCTTCAAAGGCATTTTAAGCCAAAACTTGGATGTGCAGATAAACTGACAACAGCTGATGTAGGGTGCTTTTATTAGGATCATAATCTACTCACTGCACACCAACAATTAAATGACAGGGTGCCCAAAGAGGAGAACCAAGAAACCTGTCCAACCCATTTGACTGCATGTGTTAATGATAGAATTTGCTTTTCATCAAAATGTATGATTTGAATGGGTTTCAGTGGGACACTTTTGACTACTAGGAGCAAAAGAGACACACAAATGAACTAACAGACAGCCAAAACTTAAGTTATGTTAAAGTTACTGATGAGAATTTACAATGTGGGACTACTTGGTGAAATGTCTTTTCAAAAAGCTTTTTTGAATTCTAACACAAAAAAAAAATCTCAAATGGGCACATATTTCCTTAAGAGTTTTCCTCTCTGCTCCTATTATTACCTAACATTACTTTATTGACTAACATCAAATTTGTTTAGGCCTTTTTAGGCATCTTGACCACATGTTGGTTTTGATGGTACTCTTTCATCTCTCGCTGTGGTTTGTGCGGCTTTCTCTGGTATCTTCGGACCTGATTTAAAGCATTTTCCTTTGTCTCCATTTGTCTCTCTTTCTCTCAGCGGGATGTTGAATTATCTTATCAACTGCCTTTGTCGCTGCAGGGACAAATGTGGCATGCATTTGCCAGTTTCAAAATGCCTTTCTTTTGATGTCTCTTTTTCTCAATAGTTGCTGGAACAACTCTTCAGCACGTTGGTGCGTCACAGGCTGAAGCTGCAGGGCACCTTAGACGGCACAGGATGGCCGAAGTTGACGGGTCAGAAAGGCCGGAACCAGAGGCAGAACCGGCAGAACAGCGTGGAAGCAATTTGGTAAACCTCAAGCATGCTCAGTGAATGTATAAAGGCACACTATTCTTAGAGTCAGTAACCCAAGATGACATTTGTATGACTACAAAACGAAGATAAGAACAAATGAAAAAGTATTTAATAATTCACAAATGCTAAAAGACATTTACAAACTGAATTACACTGTCGACAGTAAGGAATCGCGAAACCGAGTTCAAACACTCCCCCCCCCCAACTGGCCGACAAATGCCAGTTTACAGTAAAAGAAGATCGCCAAGAACTTAATAGTTTCACTCCGAATAATGCTTTTATACCCGAAAGTCAGTGGTTTACTTTCAAAATCTAGTATCAGCTTCAGTGACTGGCTAAAATTCAATTGTCTCCTCCTGGCCTCAGACAATGCTCTCTATTGGTCTAAGTGATGCTCCTGGTAATGTCCGTTGGTCTGCCTCCTCGTAAAAGCTCCGTCCATCCGACCCCCCTCTTGACCACCGTCCTGTCTCCCGCGGCGCCGATTCCACTCCGACTCATCTCATCTCCATATATGGTCATGAAAAACTCTGAAACTCTCGCCTTTCCTCTCCTTGCCCTCTCTACTCTAAACAGTCAATTACTATACTTCTAGTCTAATACATTCAATTGATTAAGATTGTGTGGTTTAGCACTTTTTTAAGTAATATATGCTACACTTATACTATCCTTTACAAGTGAATATACTGTAAACCTATTATACATTCCCTAAGTGAATATTATGTGACATGTGATATTTTATACTTTCTTTAGGTGTGCTTTTAATCATACTGATATAATTCTAAACTTATATTCCTCACAGAATCAATCAGAATCCTGCTCTACTAGTCTCATGTCAATGTGTCCTTGAGCAAGACACTTAACCCCCAAAATTGCTCCCGTAGCTGCGTCTACGGTGTGTAGATAGAGACTGAATTGTAAGTCGCTTTGGATAAAAGCGTCTGCTAAATGACCGTAATGTAATGTAATGATTAATATAAAAGCATAGGCCTTTTCAAGGCTTGATCTACGGCTTATGATTATTTTTTTAGCATGTGTATTTAAGTCTATGGGAGACAGAGGAGGTCAAGAGAAGATCAAGATCAGAGCACTCTTCCTATTACTTAACATATGTAAGCGCAGCATAACATATCAATTAAGGTAAATTATATTTTGCATACACATCAGTTTCTGTTTGCTTTATTGACATACAGTAGTACAAGTACTTACAAGGTATGTAGTTATTGTGAAGCCTCACGTTTATTTCATCAGCTTGTTCCTGACCTGTGCTACTTTTGAAGTAGTCGAAGCAGTCACATCAGTATGGCACACTTTCTTTTTTTACATTAATATATAGATCTGCTCCCATTACGATGTCATGGAAGCTTCTTGTTGGCAGGACACAGTCCATATAGTTCCATATTTATGACTTTTTATATGAAACATTAAATGCAGGTTGGTTGTTGATCAGAAGGTGTTCTCTCTGGTCAGTGCTAATGTTTTATACTGTCTCCAGGCAGGTATTGCAATCTAAAATTGGTCAGAAGATATAAAACATATAATTAATACTAATGGAAATTGTTGTGTCCCCACCTCATGTTGTCAGTGGAATTGTGGTTTTCTTAAGGCAGCCATGGTTGGCTTGTAACCCAGGGGTGTGCGGTCAGGGGAGGCTCTGCCTCACCTGTCATCATGAAAAGTAAAAACCAAATAATGCTAAAATAAAATAAATATTAATATTTCTCTACTGATCTGTGCTATAAATGTAATTCCTGTATGATTCCAATCATTTCAAGCATTTCTATAATCAAAATCGCTGAATAAGCGCATGTCCTGTCCAAACAGAGGAGACAGCAAGGTGAGGCAGCGACGAGCTGAGCCTCACCTCAGATTATGAATCCCTCACTAACTGGGTTGAGCGCGTGTCTTTTGCTTCTCATTGTTTGTCACCACTGTAATATTTGTAGACACTTTTATTATATGTCCTTTCTTTACATATAATAGGTAATGTATTTCACTTCTGTGTAGAACATATTTAGTGTTGCTGATCTGACATTAAACCGCAGTGAAAAAGCACAGAGGGAGGCAAACACTACTCTGCCTCAAAGAAGAGGGCGAGCGAGAGTCCACAGGTCGGGTTTATGCTTGTTCTGTCGTTGCGCTTCTTCTACACTTCTCTTCTTCTTCTTATATTTTGCTTTGACCACAAACATGTAAGATTATATATCCAAGCTTAAAAATGTCTCCAAAAACAAGGAAATATGAACAAATCAACAGCAATTCAACGTCGGACAGGTAAAGTAACCTTTTATGTGTTTATGTCTTTATACATCCTGGTTGTTACGCAGATTATCGCGGTATCTCGCGATTTTCACGGGTGGCGCTCGCGAGCGCTCCGCTTCTGAAACGCTCCCGGTGGAATCAAATATGTACCTTACCTATGTGTGTGTGTAAAGAATGCTGATATGAAATATGAAAAACAACCAGTAGTCAATGTGCAAGCTGCCAATTGAATGGTGATTTAAGCTACTCTATTGGGTTCATATATTTTTAAATCTGACTTATGTAGTGTCAGTGCCTCACCAGCCACGAACCTCACCGCACGTCACCGTTGTAACCTCTTGTTTGTGGTTGTTGAGCCTGTTTATGCAAATAATGTTTTCTCAATTTTGGATCAGTTATCATAGTTCCATCAAGAAAACAATTATCTTCCATTCATTCATTGACCTTTGACCCTATGTGTGGGCACATGGTGTAATAGAGCGGGATGTTGTTGCCAGTAAAGGCCAGGTTTTAGATTTTTGATTCATCAACTCAAGTTCCGTCATTGGTGATCATATGGAGCAGCTAAAGTTGAAATTGATAGATAAGATAAGATAATCCTTTATTAGTCCCGCAGTGGGGAAATTCACAAGATCACAGCAGCAAAGTCGACAGTGCACACAAGATACAGAGTAAAAAACAAGAGCAACAAGTAATATAAATAAGTAATAGACAGTAAGAATATCAACTAAGTAAAAAAGTACAAAAGTTCAAAATCCACAGTAAGTATAACTAAAATATTATATATACAGAGTATTTTTATTGCACAATGTGTTTCTATTGCACAGATTTTTAGTGTTTTTGGTGTTGTGTGGTCTACTGGGAGCACAGCTTTTTTGATATAATCTTGCAGAATTATACATTTGCTCTGTTTAACTTAAAATAATGCATAATATGCATTTTATAGGCTACATATTTAGGGGACTACCTATCTATGTTCACTGATTACTGTTAATTAATTAGTCCATCATTATTAATGTGACCATAGAAAAACTGAGAAATCATAAAACATATATACAATATAAATATTTAAACATGCAAGTTTAATGATGCCACTGGTAATCTCAACAATTTATGGATTTCAACATTTGAAATTTGTCACACTTTTGCACAAAGTTGTGTGTCCACCAAAGGGTTTTTTTTGCCCGTTGACAACGTAAAATAACCACACAGCTGAGAGCCCTTGAGAGGCACAGCGTTTTTCCAGCTGAGAGCTTTCGTTGTGTCTAGTTGCTTTGATATGGAATATCTGTTTTAATATCCCATTATAGGGTTATGGTGATGTTTGTATATTTCCTGTGTTAATTATAGCCTATAGTATCATTGTCTAAAACATACAAGCTGCTCAACAGAAATCACAGTTAACACGAGCTGTTTCCCTCCTGGTTCTTGAGATTGAAAAGTGACTTGCTTGTATCATCCACTTTCTTTCCAATCCTGCGGCTCCAGGGAAAAGCGGGGTTCATAAAATATCTGGGAAACAGTTAAATGAAAAAATAGTAAGAGGGGCCATATTTCTCTCACAATATTTATGCACAGTTTGCTACCGTGAAGAAACGGATAAAGGTTACCTATTGCTCCCGCTCCGACCACCACTGTTTAGTGGGTCAAACAATAAACTGCTGATTGGCTAACTGCACAGCATATACGCTTCCATCCAGTGATTGGAGAAAGCGGTAGATAATTTGCCT
This sequence comes from Cebidichthys violaceus, assembly GCF_023349555.1. Lineage (NCBI taxonomy): Eukaryota > Metazoa > Chordata > Actinopteri > Perciformes > Stichaeidae > Cebidichthys > Cebidichthys violaceus. Next base: position 2,770,828 of record NW_027176428.1, on the reverse strand, counting down.
GAAACCCACCATCATTTGTTTTGGAATGGAATAGCTTGACTGGGTTTGTCAGAGCAACCTGTAAGGAAATCTCAAAAGGTATGAGGAGCATGCACACTCATGTAGATCGTGAATGTAAATGGATTGTAAGTAGCATTTAGGGTTTTTGTTAAACTGTTATGAGATAAATAATGTGTCCACTAAAGTTCACTTTGAAAGTTAAGAAAATGAACACTGATCCAGTTTGAACACCATGCATTTTTGAGTTCATCTCAAAAAGATATGACAGGGTTTCAAAAGTCTAATATTTCTCTATTATTACAATATTTCTTAGGTTATAAAAGAGCATGTACATGTGTAAAGGGTTTAATTGATGGTTACGTGAAAATGACCAAACTACACATACAGAGATTTCACATGACAACAGTGACACATGCAAACTTAAACGTATTAATTAACTTCACCAGGGAAAGCACAAGGATGGTTGACTGGTCAGAAGCAAAAGGTTGCCTCCTTTAGCAGCACTCTACACTGTGGCTCTTACACTGTTGGTTCATGTCCAGCCACAGTAAATTAAGTTAACCAGCTAGTTCTCATGTGATAATGGTGTTTTTTTTAATTATGTGCCTGCAGTTACTTTTGTTGTGGGATTCACAAGAATATCCTGATTTTGGACGGCGAAAGTCTTGAGAGTGGTTGGTGAGTTATTTTTCTCTAATTGCTATTTATGGAATAAATGATCCTGCTATTAACTGTGATCTTTTAATTTTTTTTCCCACTCATTCATAATAAGTGGTTTGTACAGATTCGCAGAAGTATGAACGGTTCTCTGTGGGTGACTAACATAGTCACTGACATAGTAGGAAAGTCAATGTTTAACACAGCTGCTGACATCAGTTTCAAGTACCCCAGCAGAAAAAAGTGGTCTTTGAGATAAAACAAATCTAGCACAAGCGCTGTAGGAAGATCTTTGCAATGTTGACAGAATCAATAGCGTGAGTCTAACTGCCAACTTATTTAGGACACATGACGCAAGGACAGTAACACTTAATATTGACCGTGTTGCATAACATGACAGTGGCCTATGAATATGCAATGCCGCACAATATAGGTAGTATTCAGTAGTCTGTAGCTGTGCACAATTGTACAGAGAGGTATAAGATACAGTAGATGTAAATGAAAGAATGTAATCTTTGGGCAGATTTTGTGAAATTGCTGTGGAAAAATAGAGCATACAGGATCATATGTTGCATAAACTTTTTACAAAAATGTATAGGTGAAATTGAAATGTAAATATAAGACAAAAACAAGATCTCAACTACTCTCAATGGTTCGGCACACTCTGCACTGAAAGGTCCATTTACACCCTGGGAAAGCTAATACTTCTGTTACCAAGACTTCAGGGGAGTAAAGAGAGAAAAGATGTCCCAAAGGGGTGTTTGCCTACAAGCCTGAGTTTCATTATTTGCCCATATTTTTTTCCCATGGCGATTACTGTCCCTAACCTTTTTCCGTTGCTCAATCCTCGAGCCCTGTGCTGCAGAAATGTGGCTCACATGTTTGTAATAGTGATAGCTGCCAGGCAGTAGATTCAACTATATAATTCATGTGAAGCCAAGGGAGAATAAAGCAGCCATTGATCAGTGAAAAAGCTGCCTGAGGAGAGGGTCTTTTTTTTTTTTTTTTTTGGAGTGGAGACCAATCTCTGCAATAGCTCCACTAGCAGCAGAAACTTTTTCTTCTTCGTCTAGAGTGCCGTTGTCGCTCCGTTTATCAGGAAATTAGCATTCAATGCTACTATGAGAAAGCTCCAGCAGGGTATGCATGTCTCAACAGCTGATAGAGCAGCAATTTTCTGTTGTTGCTCTAATTTAAATACCACCTGATCTGGGGACGTCTTTCCTAGACTTTGGCCAGTTGCGTTGATTGTGGTGGAGGAATGCTGCAAGGAATACTGCACAACAATGGAGCATGGATATGCTGGAAGAGCACTCTCTATTGTACTTATGGTTCTTATGGTAGGAGAAACTTCTTATGGTATCTTTACATTAGGATTTCAATCTTTACAATTTCAACTTGGGCTCTGTGACATTATGTTAACACTGTTCAAGGTACCACGATTGCTTTACTATTACCTATTGACAACGACCCTTGATCCAGCTAATGTCCTCATGTCTGACTGCAGTGTTAACTTGCACACTGATGAAGAGTTCTCAATGTCACTAAACATTGTTTACCATTGTTTAGCAAGCACATTTTGTTTTTTGTTAAGAGTTTGAATTTCTTCGTAGTATTTTTTAACATTGACTCAACAGTAGTGTCCACATTGTGATCATACAGAGCTGCAGTTGTAATGATTTTACAATATCCAATATGTTATGATGAAAAGTTTCTAGAAGAAAAGTCTTCTCCCCAGTCAGTGGCATAAGAATAATGTTTCCAACTCTACAGCTGCTCTGTTTGAAAGGGATTTCCTTCTTCCCATTACCCAGTCAAGCAGTGTGCGCATCATTATTTTTAATACTGCACAATGTCACTAAGTGCAGTAAAAGGGAGAAAAACGATGTCACTCACTTTTGTGTTAAAATGAAATAGAATTAAAAATAATACATAATAAGGTTTACCTGTATACGTATTGTTACAGGATGCATGGCTCAAATTTAACAACCAACTGGGTGCACTGCATGTGGTTCAGACAAAGTCTCCTCTGTGTTCCGTTACTTTGGAAGATAAGGGTGGAAGTCAGGTGGCTGTGGTGCAATCCATTACTGCTGACAGTAGCTTAATTTATAATCTCTCTAGTGCCTCATGTCCTACCCTGCTATCAGAAAAAAAAGCAGCAAGGGAAGGCACTATTGAAGAAATATGCAGGAGTGCTCAGTCAAGGAGAGAGAGATCTAAGTTGTGGAACAGTGCTGGCTGCATTTGACTTTGAGGTCAAATATCGTCCAGGCGCTACAAATAGGAATGCAGATGCACTGTCTCTGCAACCCACAAATGACTCAATATCTTCAGTAACCCCTGGCATCCAAGTACACAATATGATCCGGGAACAAAAGCATGGGCCACAGATTCCACCTCAGGAATTTGGCGATTCAAGCTCTCTTAATGCAGGAAAAGGCAGATTTACAAGCACTCCAGGAAGCATTGTTTGGGCAAAAAGCCAAGCCATTTTTTCAGATCAGCTTCGGATCAGCTAAGATTGGCAGCTGAACGAAAGAAAAGGAAACTGACCCCAAATGTAAAAATATTGGCACCAGGAACCTTTGTCTTCCGAAGAAACCATTTACTTGGATGCAATAAAATCCAGGATGTTTGGGACCAAACTATGAGATTCTGTACTCTTTGCATGACAAAGAAAGAGTTTACAAAATCCGACCAAGGAACATAGCTGGGCTGGAGAAAAATATCAACATGACAGAGCTTAAAGTCCTTCCTTGTACTGCCACGGCTGACACTCCAACTGCCAGCCAAACCTCATGACTTGCTACCTGACAACCCACCAGCTACAATACAGCCAGATCCCCAGTTAAACTGACTGGCAGACCCATTACATAATGAGTCCTCTGCTACCTCCCCTGTTCTGGTGAGACATTCCCATATGACTACAGCAGGCCACCACACAAATCCCTTCAATCTGCCACAATCTGTATGCAGGCCAGTGGAAAATAACAGTTAACCGTGAAAATAACACTCCTCAGGCATCCAGCCAACACGTCTATGCAGTGTTGAGACCATGGGTTTAACACTAACATGAAGTAACATCATATTTTTGTCCCTGGGACGGAGACCTTTCAAAGTGGGGGTAGATTTGAGAAGGCAGGTAACAGGCAGTCTAGCATTAGAACAAACATGTAGTTAATGTTTCCCTTCCCAGTATCATAGCCAACCTACGCATTTTATAAGAAAGAGAGAATGGGAGGGGCTTATCCAAGTTAATCATTTGTCAGTGTCTGACAAACTGTCATGTCTCAGTAATGATGGCTCAGTAGTCTTCCCGAACGCACTGGATACACAACCTGAGGGTGAGTAAGTATTCCCGTGGTGATACCTCTTACTCAGTCTGGGGAAAATGTGTTTATTTTTACTGTTATCCTCAATGTCATGGTCTGTTAGTATTGAACAAAACAATTTCTCTTCGATATTACCCACAGAACTGTAGGAGCTGTGAAATGGGCTGACACTTATTTAGACAGTTTTTTTCTTATACATTGCTACATTGTATTCTTTTGTATTTGAAGGCTCTTGAAAGTAATTGGCTGATAAAGATTATTTCAAACAGCTTGTTATATTTTATACATACATATTTTGTGTGTTAGGTAGCATGGTGGTAAACAAACTGTGATTACAGTACTGTATATCTTTGAGTAAAACAACATGATCAATACCAACAACCATCTGCTGCCCATTATGGAATATTTGCCATGTTGTAAAGCTGGCAATAATTCAATATTATTATTTATTGACTTTCAGATTCATTATTGCGGACTTCTCAACTGATTAACATCAGATTATAGGTCCATTGCTGCCGTATTTACATGACATTTGCATTTAATAATCCAAGAAACCGTATGCATCAGACAGCATTAATGACTTGGATGTAGTTGTTGTCCAGTTAGTTCTTGTATTGATAGAGCTGTTAATCAGTTTGACAGTTTACAGTCATGTCTTTTGAGCTCCGGTGGTGGAGTGAACCTTTTCTCTACGTGTAAATCATAGGTTTACACTGTGACTTTTTTTTTGCTGTGACTCCAAGCTGTTCTCCCTTTGGAGCAAGCTAAAATATGTTCAAAGCCATCCTTTAAAAGATAGATTATTTCTTTAAGGATGTGAAAAAAGCAACTCACCTACAGCTCTGCGTTATTTAAGAGCACAACATCTTACACTCACTGTTGTCATATATATATATATATATCATGTAGGAAGACTTCCTTACATAAAGATTTTTTGGCTTTGTTTGCTGCTTAATTGAGGTTGGAAGTCAATAGAATGTTCTTTGACCATAATAAATGAGATGACACGAGGGTCTGCACAGAGGAAGAAAGTCATAAACCAATAACCTGTTGAGACTAACCTAGCAAAACATTGTAAAGAGTCTTTATTGTGAGAAATGAAGAACTTTCAATATGGTTACTCTGCTCCAGCCGCTATATGTTAGGTCAGGGACTCTGAGAAGTAACATCGGGTCATGATCACAGAGATGAGAGGGAGTTATAAAGTCAATGCCAGCAGTTCCTGATAACCAAATGAACCTTATGTCCTCTGCATGTTGGACAAACAGCAAGATGGTTGACTTTTCTGAAGCACTTAATGAGCTTATTTTGATCTGCTTTAAGCGGTGATTGCAAATACAGTCACACTATACATCCACTCTACAGAAGGTGAAATTGGCTTTTAATGCACAACCAAACTGTCCGGCTAATAATGCATTGTGTCTCATGTCTCATCAAGTAGTTACAGTATATGAATGTTATTGTACCCAATGTGTGTGGTAAAGTATATTGCTTTTAACTGCATCTTATGGTTTGCTCAGTTGTCACCACACAGAAAGTTCTGCTTGTAGTAATACAACCGTGAGCTCTTTTTTTGGTCAAACTACTTTCAAAGTTGAGGATAAGCTTTCATGCTCAACTTTATTAAATGTGTCTATGGTGGAGCCTCAAACTGTTCAGGTGATTTGTTTTGTACGTGTTCTCAATGCACTGAAACTGTTGACTCATTTAGCTTTACAGCAATTTAGGCTGCAAAAACGTCACACATCAAAGCAGTGGTTTGGTCGAACAGTTATAGTAAGGGAAGGTCTTTAGTCATCTTATGAATTCAATCCACAGCTGTGGCTTTTAATCCTCCATCTCAGGATGCAGAGGCCTGCAGATTGTCATTCTAGTCAGCCAGTAAGGGACTCATTTATATTCTGGAAGCTGACCGAATGCTATTAAGTATGTTATTAACTGTGCGGTCGGAGAGGAAATCAGCAGTACCACAGGTCACCGACTCCTATCAGTTACGTGTAAAATGCTCTGATGTCTTTATGTTAAGAAGGTGAAAAATATATGTGCTTTTTATTTCACCACAAAGCACGATGTACTTCTAGCTTGACATACACCCCACAGTCCAATGTCTTGCACCAACTGTTTAGTTTAGTTTATTAACTGGATCCCCATTAGCTGACGCCTTAGCGGCCGCTAATCTTCCTGGGTTCCACAGAAAAGACAAAACGTAGAAAACGTGCAAAACATGACGTGAAAGAAACAGTTAAAAATAGTACAATCAGAATAATGTGTCTGGTACAACCTATACCTAAGGCATTTTTATTTGATGTCGGCTGTTCAGTAGCTCTGAGTGTTACTTTTCATATAACCACTAGATGGCAGACTCTGGCTTTTTATTTGCTATATATTGCACTTGGCCGTCATAGTTGAATTGTTCACTGTGATGCAGTACAAATACATTAGATACAAATCCAATGCATCAAAGTGTCACCTAAGGTTCTGGTGTTCATTTTTTATATATGGCAACCTTTTTTGCATGTTGGAAAACTCATTTGACTTTGTTGCATTTATCTCGTGGCTATGGCCAATGTACGTTTTGATAGTCTGTTTTACCATTCTTTCATTTTCCGTTTTAAACCAAAAACGTCCGTTTCTCTGTTTTTGTTGTCTGAATAAAAAGAAAAACAGTAGTTGACTACATGCAGTTTAATATTTATTTATCCGTGTTCTCAGCAATAATCAAGTTTTTGATTAATCGGTACATTGTTTGATTCAATACAGTTCGTAATAGTTTAATTAAAGTCATTTTTGTGTTCACAGAGTTGTTGCTGTTGGCAGTGATATATTTTCCCACTGTATTGTGCTGTTGCTTTAGTGAACGCAGAGCGTAGCCTATGTAAGGAGACGCAAAGTAAGTGTTTAGATGGCAGCATACGTGCATTTAAACCCAAGATTTACATTTCATATTTACCTGTGTCTTTAGTCATTATCTAGGTTATTGATACAGATGTATTTAATGCTGATTATTTCATCTTATATTTGATGTTTATGGTTAATTTGAAACCTGGTTGTATACATCATGCATTTACTTGTTATATTTGTGTCATTTAAGAACTAAACATACCTACAAGGAAGAGTGAGCATGTGTTGATCACGAGGCAATAAAAGACAATTGAAATTAATCAGACTATCAAAACGTACACGGACCGTGTGTCAGTATCTATACGTCAGCATAATGAGGCACTGTCGTTTCCTTTTCAGCAGATGTTTCACTCAGTACATTCTATAATTACTTCCACTTCCCCTTCTTTGTTGTGAAACGTGTTATGTCGTCTTATGGGTATTCTGTATGAGCCATGTGTAATATAATATGACCTTCTCATTTAAGGTTGCTGAAACGTTGAGATGGACAAACCACCGAAGGAGCAGACAGCAGACCACAAGAGGAGCGACTCTGGGAAGCCCTCTGAACAGGTTAGTCTTATTAACTCACCGATATATCTTTATGGCTTTACAGCTGCCGAATAATGACATGTTTTGTGATGTATGAAATTGTACAGATTGGAAAGATTGACAGCCCTGCCCTGATAACACACTGTAGGCCAAGGCTGTTGTTTTTTTTGCCTGTTATGTCATACATTCCTCAATTATTTATGAAGGCGTGGGCAGGAGGTTTTTGTGACTAAACTGCACTTTGACCTGCTGCTGAAACAGAGGCCCTCTCTACTGTTTGAAGTTGTGCTGAAATCACATTGATATTAAATTGAAGTAATGACACGTTTCAAAAAAGTATCAATTTATGTTCAGTAATTTAAAAATGAGGAACATGTTATGTTTTGTTTTTAGTTATCTTAAAACATTATATTTGATATGTAAAATTATCTGGTTATGTTCACATTGAAAAATATTGTTCCTACTATGGAATATATACAAAAAAATACAGATAGAGTTATATTTTTCCAGTTACTTTTACTTGGTTTTACTGCCGAGTTACAACTACTTCCTGTAACCTGCTCTCTGAAACGCGGTCAAAAATTGACATTATTTATCAGCCTCAGTTTCTAAGCCTCATCCTATGCTACACTTTTAGACCCTGGTTACTTGTATCTAGAGGTTTCACTAGAACCAAAGATCTTAGTCATCACACGCTCAGATTTTAAGTTTTTACATCTCCCAGTCCAGTCAACCCGCCGAGGCTATAGTGCAGCGAGGCCTGTTTTTCGCTCTCAGTGCTAACCTGTTGTTGATGCAAGAGGGTGCAGACTGAGGGACATACCAGGGTAACATTGGATGAAAATACTTGAATGAATATAAATAAATAATCCTGGGCCGATGGGAGTGTGTTAGCAACAGTAATTGACTACATGCGATTTATTTTGTTGCAAAAACAAAAAAGGGATTTGTAAAAAACTAATTTGGACCGCTATTTGACTTTGGTTCTCTAGTTTTTTTGTTTTTGAATTCAGACAACAAAAACTGAAATACATTGTGCATTTCCGTTTTTGGTTTAAAATGAAAACCATGGTATTTCTGTATTTTCGTTTTTTCGACTAAACGGTAAAACAGACTATCAAAACGTAAGAGTGCAAAAGGTAACTGACATCCTGAAAAAGTTTCCCAGTATCTTGGCCAAACGGACATGTGGTGGGATGCAATGATTTGCAACCACTTCTCTGAATTACAGAAACAGGATTTCAGCATTATCTTGGACTCCGTTGAGGTCCATGGTGAACAGGTCTTTATCCCCCCCCCCCCCCCCCCCCCCACACACACACACACACACACACACACAACGTGTCGGTTCAGCCTTAGGCTGAGTCTGCATAAGCAACCTGCAACCTGCGCCGCCCAAAACGTGGCTTTTATTGATAATGTCTACCTTTTCTGGAAAAGAAAATAATTCACAGCATCATTATAAGTCATATTACAGTCATATTATTGTGAGAATATGCATAAGTGGTTCAAGCTGTAATAACCCATTTATAGTTGCAGAGCAACCTGACCCCTGGCAATTAATCTAATCTTATCAGAGATGAACTGAGTGTCATATCCACAGAAGAGAAGAGTCCTTTCTCTGTGGTTTCCAAGTTAAGGAAGTGACTTCCTCTCCTAAAACCCCTCAAGGGTCACATGGTGGAAGAAAACATATTATGTGGAAATATGTGCAGGGATTGCAAAACAATTGCTAAACTGAGGACATGGATGAACGCAATGGTTAAGCAGTGCATGTGCATGGATTGATAAACTTTAATATAACAATTTAATATATAATCGCAAATTGTTGAGTGTATGGCTGGCTTTGATTATATAATACTGTGAGTATTGTAGATAGATAGATAGATAGATAGATAGATAGATAGAAACTTAAAATTAGTTTGTAGCAGCAGCAATTTACAGTGTAAAATAAAATATTACGTATGGAAATGCACAATATATACAGTACAATAAAATAACAGAGCAGAAATAGAATTTGAACAAACAGAATAATAAAAATAAGATAAAATAGAATAAAAAAAATAAAAAATGCAAAAAATGCACAGTATATACAATGAATTAGAATGGTATTAAATTAACAACTAGGTAAACTAAACAAACTGAACAGTAGTGCAAGGATCAACAAGCAACAACCGTGTAGCGTTGTGCTAATCATTTGAAGGATGATGATCTGGTCAGAGGTGATTTATTATAAAGTCTTATAGCCGAGGGCAGGAATGATCTCCTGTATCTGTCCTTATGACAGCGGAGCTGGATGAGTCTGTTAGAGAAAGTGCTCCGCTGTCCCTGCAGTAGGTGGTGGAGAGGGTGATCCAGGTTATCCAATATGGATAATAGCAATAAAAAGGAATTATACAGAATCTAATTTATGGTCAAGCTGACTGACTGTCTATTATGTGCGACCTCTGAAGTTGTACAGAAGACTTAAGCGGGCGCTCCATCTACCAATCTGTGTTTTCGGTTTAGCAATTGGTGTGTTCAGATTTCCACATCAGCATTTTTTGTTTTGTCTAACCTCCCGACGCACACCATCGTGCTGTTTTCGAATTCTGTAAAATCACACTTCAAGACAACTCTAGGGAATCAGTTATTATGCAAAAGCAGTGTGGTGAAAGATATGCTGTTGTGTATGCCTTTTTAAGTGGCAACATATGCAAATGGAAAGGAGGACTCATATCAGTGCATATTACAGGCATACCTTTATCAGTGAGCTTTAATGGAATAAAGATAGATGGGCAGAAACGACATTGATTTGCATACCTCCTCCGTAGTATGTAGTATAACTCTCTAGGCGCTAACTATTGGGTGGGTTGCTTCTAAGTTCACTCACTGTTTGAAATAAGCACACACTGCTAAAATAACTTACAGCAGCCATGTTTTTCCATCTTCCCATTTAGCTCTTGCTTTTGCTCTGTTGGGCCTTATTGCCACAACCTGTCACATGCAGTCCTTTTACTCAGATGGTTCCTTTTACTTTGACCTTTCAGGAAGTAATTTACCGGATGAAATCAGGGTTTATAGGCTATACATATACACTGCGTAGGCCATATTCTATCTAAACCCTGTACAGAGCCTGCTCATAGCTGAAAGTGCCTAATTCAGTTCTCTAACACATGGAATTTAATTACTTAAATTGCTGCAGCATCACAAATTTGAATAAGTGGACAGGGAGAAACTTTGAATGAATCGTACCTTGTTTTGGTTTGCTTCACTACATTTTAGCTCATAACAGCTTGTGCTCATCAATAAGCCTTAACTTTGAATTCAAAGAGATGACATCAGAAATCACTTGAAAGGTGAGCCTTTATCAGATAAATTATATATATTATGAATATTCATTGTCCACAGAGGATGATTCCCAGTGTTTCTGGCCCCCTCTTAACCTTTAATTTGTCATATCAGGCCATATTTTCAACCTGTATACAGGATACATTAAAATTGAATGGAAAAATAGCCATGCAATTTGCAACATTTTCATGCTCCCCAGAGTATGAACCTATTCCTAAATACTCCGCACCTTCTTCTGGCCTAAATGTCAACTTTGCACACAGCATATCTCATAAACTATTTGGTTCAGTTCTATGAAATTTCAGCAAGGTCATCCCTCTGAAGGGTTTACATGCTTTGACTTCTTGACATTGTAACTTTTCTTCTTGTGTCTGTATAGCAAAATCTCCATCATGGTTTTGGTTCTGTCCGGCTTTTTTGTATGATGGACTTTAATTAACTTATTGTGAGCCTTTACACTTTTAGTCTTGCTATTCATTTTTGTACCTGCACTACATATTCACAGCATCCTTACAATCCAATAATAGACCTATGTCTCTGTGATATCATTCATTTTGGATGACAACTACAGCATACTGTCCATTTAGTTCAGTTCTTGCTCTACAAAAATGTCACCCTATGCCCGGGCCTGTAGGAAATGTCCTCCATTGAATTCCCTCGGTTTTGGTCCGGCCTTGACATTAATCAACAACAATGTGACTGCCATATGTTGGTGTTTGTTTGCTTAGAATGAACCTGTGTTTTATGTGTGCTCTCTCTTTAGCAGCCAGTCACAGCCTGTCTGTTGAGCGCTGCCTTCTTCGGTGCCCTGGGGTCGTCTTTCATTTACGGCTACAACCTCTCTGTGGTCAACGCTCCGGCTTTGGTGAGTCAAACCTTTGCAGTTCTGCTTGCAGAGAAGCACCATTGATTTCTCTCCATTTGTTAACACTGCTAGAAAATCAATAAACATTCAGTTCAACAGTGCATCAGAGCCAGAAATGCACAGTTTCAGTTTCTCACAGTCTTTAAAGACACATTCAACAGAAACCAGTGACCTATTCTGAAACAAAAAATATACAAAAATGTGTAGCCAGAAGGTCTATTCAGTTTAGATTAAATGGCCGAACGATCAATCAGTGATATCCAGTTCATATTCTATGATGTAGCTCAGTGCTTTTAACATTTTGTACTCAAAAGTTGCATCATAATCACTTCAAAAAGATTATTTTTGCGTTGAGGGTTTGATTCATTACAACATTTTTAATGATCCTATCTTAAGTCTCAGGATGGAGAAGAGGGAATGTAATTAAAGAGAATATTTGTTTACTGCATAGACGACTGTTAGTACAGGGCCTCCTGTCAGATAAAGGAAGAAAGACATCAGGCTGGAAGACAATTATGTGTATTTAGCTAAATTAGAATGGCAAACAGCATTTTTGGAGGTTATCCTTTGTTTTAGTCCGGCTGTGTTGTTTTTTTAGTGGTAATTAGAAGTCCCACAGGTAATTTAATTAGTATTAAAACATTATAAAAACATTATTTTAAACTTTATAGCTCTGCAGTTACCGAAATGTAGAAAACAGATTGAGATTTCACAGAATGAGGTAGAGCCTCATTTTCGGTAAATGGACAGCAATATATAATTTAATACATAATTGCTATTTTTAAAATGACTGTGAAACCAAGGTGAAAGGGGTCGCTCGTTGATGGATGAACAATAAAACTACAGAGAATTATCACCTGAATCTGCTGCTCCCCTCGGATTTACTGAACTTTACAGCAAGTTATACGCAGCTGTGTCAGAGAATCACCCATGTGTCCTATAGTCCACTCCTCTTGGACAGCTCACATTTTTTTAACCTACCCGAATGAAAATGAAATCAGGAAGGTCTATAAAGCATCTACACCTTTAAATAGTGGGTTCATCCTACTATACTGTACTTGTTGTGTACTTCCGCAGTATTGTCAAGAGAGATAATTATGTGAAAAGCTTACAACTTGTTTGAAAGTTGCTGCTTCGATTAAGTGGCGTGAAGGTAAAAAAAAAGAGAAAAAAACCTTTATCATTCTTTCACTGGAACCCTGAGAGTGTAATTCGGTCACAGAGCAGCAGGGTTCTTCTTTTAATTAGAAGCGGTATTTACAAGTTGAGCGAACCACACATCACAAGGCTAGCTGTGATTGGTGAGTTCAGTGAGCAATAGGAGGATGAAAGGGTGAGAGAGGAAACCTGGAAGCTTTGACCTATGAGTCAAATTGGTAATTGTGTGAGCTCCATGATCAGTCCAGGCTGTGTTGCACACCATCATCACCAGCTGAAGGTGAATGATAGAAAGACACAGGTTCGCTAGAGATGCCCACTATTAAAATCCGGCCTCTGGTCAGAATCACAAAGAACCGATGCATCACTAGCACCTCTGTGCTAATACTGACAAAACAGTGCTCTCACTAGAGGGTCCCTTTTCTGTTGGCTCTAACCTTTTATTACTTCTGAAAGGGGCCAATGATGAAGTCTTCTTTCTGCAAAATACACCAATTTCTGTTCAGTAGGACCGGGTTTAGCAGAACCCACGTGCTTCACTGTACATGCATGGCCTCCCAGATAGCCCCCTTATAAATTTCTCAGTGACAACCTGCTTATGGTGCGGTTCAAGCCTCACAATGCATTAATATCTAACTCAATGCTGAGCTTTCAAAAGAGATGTGCATATTTTTTAGTCTTAACTATGCCGAAATGTAAATAACCTAACCAACCTAATAAACTACAGGCTACTCTCATCTATCTGGATTTAGTTTCGTTGTTGGGGGTGGTTTTTCCCATATCCGAAGTGAGGGTCTAAGTGCAGAGGCAGATTTTCACCAGAAGGCCAACATTTAATGCAATGATATAGCATTACATACAGGAACATTAAACATGAAACTATCCATGTTCCAGTTGCCAAAGAGTTTACTCAAACTGTAATAGAAATCCACTAAAATCAGAATCAATTCCACACATAGCATACAAACCAACATTCAGTTTTCCCCATGCACTTTTCCTCTAACAGCGAGCCAATCTGAGAATGTTGTGAAGCTGCAAATTGCAAAGGAATATTAAAAGAATGTTAAAAAATGCATGGCCATTAAATCATAATAAGATTTTAAGATCTTAGACATTAAATATGTGATCAGATGGCAAACATCTACTCTTTTTAGAGTTGAAGCGTCTTTTCTCACATCCAAAGCAAACCAATATTCAGTATTCCTTATTTCAAACTCAACTCCAAATCATTGGGAATGCCAGGTGATGGCTTCATGCAGCTACTTTCTTTTGAACATTGTTTATGTGCGAAATCTGATTTCCGTAGCTGGGGTAGGGGATTAAAGGAACCTGATTTACCCTGACACATTTTGCTTTAAGCAGGTTTGTAATTTGCCTTTTCACATGTGCCAAACAAAGTATTGTTGTGACGGCAGTAGAGAAGGATCAAAGGAAAGATAAATTCAAGAAGCAATACATCCTCATATTCAAACTGATTTAATCCAAAGTTTGATTTAAACTGACACTTGACACTAAGTAGCCTTCAAAAGCATTTGCTCCAGTAAAAACTGTGCTCTTATGACACAGCCTGTCCTCCCTTTGTACTGGTCCTTGTGTTGGCCCAAATGCGTCAACTCAAACGCACTAAAACAGGAAGCAGCATAAAATGCAATTAACAAGACACGATTCCAAACTTACGGAAAATTGAAAATACCAACATTAACAAAAATCAACATGCAACAACAACATACAATAAATTCAGTTATTAATAAAGGAAAAAAAAATGTAGAGGCTTTTAGCTGAACTCTTAACTGACTGAGCTTGTATGTTTGCAGGGAATGACAAAGTCTGATCCTTAGTAAATATGTATCTTTTTCCATTTGATTTGGCTGCTTGAACTGCAGGAAAAATAAGGAGAAAGGTTCAGTAAAAACCCTGTTGAAACCAATGTAGCCCCTTTGTTTTACACCAATAAAAATAAAGATGATGGTGTTTTCAGAAGTCGTATCAACGTCTCATCAAAAGTAAGTCTGCCTGGCACTTGCAAGGACATACCACCCCTGAGAGCCATAGCAGACAATGGACGTGACTGTTTCCAGGGCCACCTCTGCACTCAGCTCTGTCTGGAGCACTAACAAGACATGCTCTCCACTGTGCATCAGCCTTTTAAGTTTATAAGGATACCGTTTGAATCTTGTTTGATGGTAGGATGATTGATGAGATTTTCTTCTCATGACCCTGAGCTGCGAAACACTAAATAACATGAGTCTCAAATGTAAACCGTGAGATTAAAGAAAAGTAGAAGGTCATTTTGTTTTGTGTGCTTTTAGCTGAAAGGTTCCTCCATTAAAAGGACACTTCAGTGGAAGCTTTAGTGCTTTGAGACAACGCATTTACTGACTCGTAGATTGCTTTAATAATCATTTCATGCAGTCCCTCAGTTTGCTCTCCCATGTTCAAAATTGTAAGGCTGAAGAGAATATACAGCTGAACATTATTAATTAATAACATTAATTAACATTATGAGTTGTCATAGTGGAACCACCTTTTAGTTATAGTTTAGTTTTGCCTTTATAGTTGAACGAAAAATATGATCTGTCACCGTGTAATAATCTACCATTCAAATGAGCCATCAATTTAAAAGATGTCTTCCTCCCATGTCTCTTTTGTATTGTAGTACATTAAAGCTTTCTACAACAAGACATGGATTGAGCGATACGGGGAGCCTCTTGCAGAAGAGACGGCCACCCTCCTCTGGTCCGTCACGGTGTCTATATTTGCTATCGGAGGCCTTCTCGGAACGCTGTCCGTCTCCATGATTATCAAAGTGCTGGGAAGGTGAGTCGACTCAGTTGCTCCTCTAATCAAGTCTTGTTCAAGTAACACAGAGGTGTTTCTCCGACAATTCTATCAGCCTCGGACCTGAATCCTGAAACGAGATTTGTGAATTAGCCAGCTAACTTTGGGTTGATACAAGGATATCATGAATAAATGAAAAGTTATGTTGTTTTGTTGTTGTGAGCATCTTCACACTTCTTAGTTTCTTGTGACAGGGAAAAGCAGCGTGAACCGCTCACCCAGCCGGGCAGTGATTGGTTCAGGTTCAGTTTTCCAGGGTTGAA
Source organism: Cebidichthys violaceus (assembly GCF_023349555.1). Lineage (NCBI taxonomy): Eukaryota > Metazoa > Chordata > Actinopteri > Perciformes > Stichaeidae > Cebidichthys > Cebidichthys violaceus. The sequence goes on along the minus strand of NW_027176428.1, from coordinate 2,754,950 downwards.
TTAAAAAGCATGGTCTGCTCTTTGTTCTCCAATTTTCATTTGTGTTCTTCAAGAGCAGGCTCAGCTGTGTTTATTTTCAGCAGATAAGAGGGTGAAGTTGTAGACTGTTGCATTTAGGAGAAGCTTCAGTTGACCTAATCTTGTCCCAGAAGGAAGAAGTTTTGATAAGTGGGGGTCAGCAGGAAAGGGATCAAGGGATGGTACTGTAAACGAGAGGTTTTAAAAGCACACTGTCAGATACATACCACATTTCAATCAAAAGTTTGTCTCTATGAATTATAAGTATAATTGTGTTTTCTCAAAATTCAAATACCTTCATCTTTATCAGCTATCCTCTGCAGCCACCTCACCTGCAGAACTGATGGGACTTAAATATATGGTACATTTGCCCAAATATAGCATGCTTTTTTAAGAAATTAACATATACTACTTAACTAATTCTTAAGTCAACACTTAAATAAACTGTTTCTCAGAAACCTTCCTGTTGTCCCGTACAGTCATGGAAGCCGTCTACAGACACGTTGGAGTCAGAAATGTCCTTGTGTAGCCATGTCTTCCTGAAACACAACACACTGCTCTCACTCTCTCTTACTGCTTCTCCATCTTGTTATCCATTGATCTCACATTTCACATCTCAGTGGCAGGTAGATGTATCCTTTCTTGGCTCTTGCCCTATCCCCCCTTTACTTCCTTCACAACTCCTTGAAAGTTGAAGCAACAACTGACCCAACTCTGCCAGGATAGGGCACAGGAACATTTGTTTTGTTGAATGAATTGCAAATATTTTTTAACAAGAATTTTGACTTTACGCCTCACAAGTCGTCCAAATTAGATGAAAAAATGTATTGATTCCAGGAAAACACATGGATATGGTCTGGTTAAGTATAGGCACTGAAACGTCTTAGGGTAAGCAAAAGATCATGGTTTGGGATAAAAGTTAAGGTAAGTGACCGACCATGGTCATGCTGGGAAACGTAGGCTGCTTGAATGCACCATTAGTTTGAGTCTAATGAGGAGAAGAAGAGGCTCAGATACAGACTGGCCTTCCGGTTCTCTGAGAGAACTGTGTTTGTCGGCTGCCTCTTTTGGTAGATCCAGAACCTGAATTAGGACACATGAATAGTGTGGTGAGGTTGACATTACACCCACATCATGAGCAGCCTCCTTTGAATAGTACATCGCAACTCCTTTCTTTATCCTCTTGACGTCATTTTTTAACTAGGCTATTTTAACCTCTGCTAGCATTTGCTCCAAAACATGTTGCTGAACAGTCCCCTCTTAAACCTTTTTTTATAATGAAATCATGTATGAGTATGTTTTCATTCCACTCTTGTCGTTTCACATTTTTAACTTAATTTTATTATCCCCTGGTGTTTTATGATTTTATTATAGTAATTATTACATTAATGTTTTTTTTTTATATATTTAGACTACTAGCTGTTGGTTCTGCTATTTAGATATTGTATCACAAAATATTGTACTCATTTTGACAAATTGAACTGAAGTGAATAAATAATCTTTGTACAGAAATTACATTTGTGTAGGATCATTTTACTGTGTACCTATATTGTTTCCTCTTTTTACAATCATATTCTCCTCTTGACTTTAGAAAGGGAACCTTGCTGTTGAATAACAGCTTCGCTCTAATAGCTGCTCTGCTGCTGACCCTGGGGGAAAGGGCCAAATCTTTTGAGATGCTCTTCATTGGTCGGCTCATAATTGGGGTTGACTCTGGTAAGTGTTTCATTTATACTCACCACTCACTAGGCAGTGTACAAAAGTCAGTGTGCTGCAAACTACTACATGGTAGAGATAAATGGCAAAAATGTAATAATGTAAGTCAAGTACAGACCATGGCAGGATACTGGATTGTTTTATTATCAAAGTTTCACAAAGAAACTTAAACTGTTGGCCTCCTGAGAATGCAACATCAAAATCAACTGAATTCACTTCAAGCTTATAATAGTTAAGATCACTTCTAGAAAACTTAACTTTGTTTATGTGGAAAGGAAATGAGAAAGATGCAAATCACAAAGATGCATATAGGCTTGTGGTTTAACCCCACCCCAAGGAAAAATACACATCTATGGGAATTTGCAGATATCTATGTTGTTTTACTTGACAGACCTGAGAGCACTGATCAGTGAACTATCAGTAAGACTTTGATTGCAGGTCTAACTTTCCCTTCTGAGCGAATGTCTCCAATCATAGAGGAAGAGCTTAACATCAGTGCTCATTCATCCTTGTGATTGTGGACTACGTGACCTGCAGAAACAAATTTCCGGTAAATCAAATTGTGGTTACCCAAAAATTGCCAGACAGCAGCTTGACTGCTGCTGGTAGAAAATGACCATGTGTAAGTGAGATACACTTATTTTGCCAGTCTGATAAGCACTTGACTCCTGACACACCAAACAAGTGCTCCAGTACCTACAGTACATCTTCAAATACATCTGAGGTCTTAATGTTAAAGGACTCAGGAACAATATCCAGCTCAGCACCGATGTGTGTTACCTAAAGAAATATACTTTTTCACTGCAGTGCATGATCACAATTTCTAAGTTATGGAAATCGATGTGTGCAAAATGCCGTCAGATAGGGCTGGTCGATACAGAGAAAATCAAATATCACAATATTGTTTTCTAAATACCTCAATATTGATTTTACAACAATATTGTCGGCTTGACCATTGGTGCCTTTACAAAATATAGATTTTTTTTTAATATAATTTGGATATAATAGCCAAGTGGGTAGAGGCATATCGTATAAGTTCAGAAAATTACATCTACTGTAATGTACCCTTTGAAACCAGGAAAAGACAACACTTGGGCCATATTACAATGTTAAGATATCGATATATTGCCCAGCTCTAGTCTAAGGATTAGATGTTCTACCAAAGCTTTCTAATGCACAGACCACAACATTGCCACACAATTCAGTTCAGCATTTCTCAAATGTTGCTGGATGTTGAATACTGTCAGTGTGGGTTTTAGTTTGTTGGTATTGTCGGTGTTTGTGCATTTCTTTTGAAAGACAATACAGATTCAGAAGCAATGCAAACCTTTTCAAGTGAAAAGAAACACAGAGGGATACTTTCTGCTAGTTTCACAGCTCTACCTATACATAGATGCTCATTTTATTTTTTCACTTGGCGGTGAGAGCGGTGCCTTCCCTCTATTATTTTAGTGTTTATGTATCACATTAAACATGGGTCTGTCTTTTGTCCTTTTCATAGCATTTTAATATGTTGTTGTTTCGACAGGTATAGCTCTCAGCGCCCTCCCCATGTACCTGGGAGAAATTACGCCAAGACATATCCGAGGTTCCATTGGCCAGTTCAACTCCATCCTCATCTGCTTGGGAGTGTTCACGGGACAAGTGCTGGGGCTGCCCGAGCTGCTGGGTCAGGTCAGTGCTGTTGAGATTGTAGACCCTACATATGGGAGTGAGATATTTGTGATGTTACCTTTATGCCTGACCAGAGACATTTAGACGGCTGGAGTTTGAATTAAGCTTGTTGTAATCTCTTCTATTACTGGAATCTAAATTGAGCAACAAAGTGGAGCCTGGATGGAGCCCAGAAAAAGATTTGACTTGTATGTCATGGGAAAATGTAGTGCTTTTTTGTCTTTAGTTTAGTAAAGTGTAAGTTTGCTTTGGAGCCAGCGTCTTACAGCATATGAGCTGCATCTTAAGGCATTTCTGCTTTGCCTCCAGTTTTCAGCCATTGTGGATGCTGTCGGTTCAATTCAATTCAATTGATTTTGTATTTCCCAAAATCAGTGAAATATAATAACAGTAAACCCTCTTGTAGTTTGGGATTCTCTGAGACGTCACTGTAGAGGGCAGAGCAGTTAACACAAGAAATGTATATTATCTAGGCTTTTGGATGAAAAATATATAACAGAAACATTTTACTCCCTTATGCAGAAATGATGAGAACCAAAACGTATCTATGAAGAAAGATCAAGCCAAACTTTCTATAAAAAAAATAGAAAACACAAAACCAAAAATAATTAATACTGTTTCAAAGACCTTGAAGATGTTTTTTCAGAGAGGAACATTAAAATGATGCGGCTGGAAAAAAAAGTCATGTGACGGACTGATCACAAAGGGAAGAGCTGTCTTTGGCACTTAACTCTTTTGAAGCTTGTAAAAACTGGGCCTGGATCAAATTTCATCAACATAACAACAAAACAACTAGTATGTTATCCATAAAGTAGAGATCTACCTTCATCCATAATTTAACCTTATAACTCCATACATAAAATACAAATAGAGATAACAAATAAATTCTTACCCAAACAAAATATGATGTATATCTGGGGCTTTAAACAAAGCAGATTGTGTATATTGATGATGAGGAATTAATCTTGCATCTGCTGTCCAGTTTTGGCACTTATTTTGGGATTAAGTTCAATGGTTGATTGTGAATCATAACAACATGTATACAATCAACAAGTGTAGCAAATATGATTCAAAGATTCACGTCAAAACACAAATTGCAAACTTTGAATTTTGTAAAGGAACAACTGAGCCTTTACAAAATTATAATAATAATATAATTATTATTATAATTAATAAAATAGTTGTTTTATTTGGGGAATTTGTTCTTCCAAATTGTCTTTTGCTGGAACACTGCTGCTGATGTACGCTGCTTACGACTCTGCTATAGCATCACTTCCTTTCCATTTCTCCAATACAGCCTGGGATGGCCGACGTGTGGGTACTCTCGGTTTCATACCAATTTGCACCTTAATTAATTAACTCTTAAGACTCTCATATCTGCCATGCGATCTCGACAACCTCATGTGACATCAAGGTGTGATTAGGTTTAAATGTCAAGGACCTTTCCATCTGTCAGTAGAGCCGATGAAGCCTCATGGACAAGCGGCAGACTGCAGCTATTGTCCAGTGGATCATTTTATTTTTACTTGAGAAATGTGAGCTCGTAACGGAGAAAAAACCCCTCCACTCGCACTTAATGATTTCCCATCAATTTGTTTCTGGGAAAATGAATAGTGTGCCACATCAGTAACAAAATCACGTTTTTTATTCTGCTCAGTATTTGATTTGTTCTATCTGTTCCTTGTTTCAATAAGAATTCTCAGTCACACTGTATTTACTCTGGAGGGAATGGTTTCCACCTTCTCCCGTTCTCACCTTAATGCCCCCAACTTTAGCAATCCTTACGCCTGCTGCTGAAGCATTCTCATGGCAGCAATCCAGTGTTCACTTGATAATTCATGTGCTAAATTTTAAGTTTATCTTTTAGGGATGAAAACATACTTAGTGACTCTCTGCTGGGGCCAGGGAGGTGCAATCCTTACAACAATTGGAATAACAATAAATAAGAAAACATGCTTGGTTTTGCTGGTGGTCTGTAGTTAAATTGAACTAGTTTGTCTGATGTAGGCTATAGTAGTAAAACCCACAATCAGATTGGAAAATGTAACATAAACTGATTTGCTAACATGTCTTCCATGAGTATTTTGTGACAAGACAGTAAAGTAATATAAGCTTTACTAATAAAAAGCTAAGAAGATAGAATACCTTGTAGTAAGCTGTTCTTCTCAACTGTCAATTAGCACTAAGACACATTCACTAACTAAGTAACACCAAGCTTACCTGTTCTCACACGTCCTAAATTATTTTTCTCACTTACTGTACCTCACACACCCCGCAAACCCCACCCTTACAAACACCCACAAGCACGTGTTTAAGAATAATTTATTTTTAATTTAATTATTATTTAAATATTTTTTATTTTATCTTATAATAGATTTTATTTCATCTTATCTCATCTCACTCACACAAAAACAATCATACACCAGCCACTAACCAAAATGGCAACCAAGCCTCTATCAAAGAAGGAGATGAAGAACATCTGGATCTCAGCATTTGCAACAGAGAAACCAAAAAGGAAATACTCAATGGAAGGAAAAAGTCTACACCCAGCACAAAAACAGCTCCATCTTCCCAAACTTGAAAACTACAAACAAAAAGACCACAACAGGACAAAAACACAACAGGAGCAACTACAAACACCAGAACACCAGACAGCCCAAACCACCACCTACCCAACCTCCCAAAGACCCACGCCTGTACCGCCACAAGCAGTTAGCCAACAAATCCAAAACCATCCAAAACCGTTCACCCTCAGTAGACAGCGTTATCCAAGAAACCCCCAATGAACTGGATTTACTGCAGCTTGTCACACCATCAGGGGGAGCTACTGCACCACAAGAACAAAAACTACAGGGGACCAAAGCACTAAAAGAAACACCAGCACTAATGCAACAGTAACTCCCCAACGTTACTGGACAAAAACAAACAAATATTCACTGAACTTAATAAGAACATTGTACCAAAACACTTATGGGCTCATGAGCACAACACTGACACATGGCAAACCTGTGAAATAAAATGAATAAAAAGTACAATATCTACGTCTGAGATGTAGTGGAGCAAAAAGTACAATATCTATGTCTGAGATGTAGTGGAGTAAAAAGTACAATATCTACGTCTGAGATGTAGTGGAGTAAAAAGTACAATATCTACGTCTGAGATGTAGTGGAATAAAAAGTACATTATCTACGTCTGAGATGTAGTGGAGTAAAAAGTACAATATCTACATCTGAGATGTAGTGGAGTAAAAGGTACAATATGTACGTCTGAGATGTAGTGGAGCAAAAAGTACAATATCTACGTCTGAGATGTAGTGGAGTAAAAAGTACAATATCTACGTCTGAGATGTAGTGGAGTAAAAAGTACAATATCTACGTCTGAGATGTAGTGGAATAAAAAGTACATTATCTACGTCTGAGATGTAGTGGAGTAAAAAGTACAATATCTACATCTGAGATGTAGTGGAGTAAAAGGTACAATATGTACGTCTGAGATGTAGTGGAGCAAAAAGTACAATATCTACGTCTGAGATGTAGTGGAGTAAAAAGTACAATATCTACGTCTGAGATGTAGTGTTTAGTGGCGGATCGCAAACCACCTTTTATACTGCCACCTCGCTTCTGTGTCGCGAGTGATATCCAAGAGGAGGATTGTAACCAATTACTGTAAATAAAGAGATACGAAGGTGACAGGGTCCGCCCACTTACTGTCAAAAAGAAAATAAGCTTGTGAGCTAGCCGGTGAAAGTTCTGCGAGCAGAAGAGCAATAATAGAAGTCGTTCACCAGAGGCGCTCCTCTTGCTCAATGCATGGTTTTCTCCTCTCAGGCTTAAATTTTGCTCCGGCGAGCAGAAATATTTTGCGTGGAGTGATGTGAAAGCTGTTTGAGTTGCATTCAGAGGGCCTCTACACACAGGCGCGCGGGGATCTCATTTGTGCTCACGGATATTGGCTTGCCCTCATACTGATACGATGCAAACCAGATATCACAATTAAAAAGCTAGTCCGCATGAGGAGGGGAGGTGTTCTAATATTCACCCACTCCATACACTCCCTTCTCTACCACCACTCATTAGACCTCTTGAAAAAAAAAATTGGATCAATGCTCACCCAGGCCTTTGACCTCAGAATCTTACCTGACTGGAATATATCATAACTGTGCATTCCCTTCCTTCCCACACACACACACACATTAATGCATTGTCAATTAAACATTATACTAAAACACCTTGCTTTAAAACACACAATATCCTTTATTACTAAATATTATATTTCTTAAATGACCCAAACCTGTCACACTGTGACTGAAGTAATGGCATGCCGCGGCCGTTGAGTAAAAATTGGTTCTGGGGGATCTATATTCAATAATTCAACTTGTGATGACCCCTGTGGCGTCTTGTTGTGTGCTGTGGGATTCACCTGTCTGTGCTCTCGCTGCAGTTATTCGTTAGAGCAACACGTGAGGGTGTTCCCGGGTTATTTAAGACTGGATGCAGCTTGGGTGGGCTCGGAGCTCTCCCCCTCCCGCTGGAGCTCTGACTGCAGGTCCAAGGCGGCAGCGGAGCCGCATCTGTGTCTGTCCGCGGTGGGCTGGTCCCTGCCAGAGGCTCTGCTGCAGTCTGAGCTGATGGAGTTTCTGGTGAACCTGCACGATTATGTCTGATTTTTGGCACCGATGACAAGTTTAGTCACAAAAACAGACATGGTGTCTCACCTGAAATCATCCTCAAAGTTTACCCGACGTACATCAGATCAATTTTTTAATATGCAGCACCAGCCAGGACCACAGCCGCACAACACCAAGTCAAGAGACAACAAACCATCCGAAACAAGGCAATGAAATAGAATAGAAGTGGAACTGTTTGCCGTGGTTGTGCATTAGTCATCAGCCTCTGCCCTCAGTCTATCAATGTGTGCGTGAATGGATGAATGTTGACAAGTAGTGTACAGCGCTCTGAGTGTTACAAAGAATAGATTATTTTCTGTCTAATCTATTCTTCGAAACACCATTTATTCTATTTCTATGATCAGCACCCAATACATACACGATATGTTAGGACTCAAAACCATCCAAGACATCACCCTCACAAAGAAAAACATACAGAGAGCCATTCACAACCCAGCAATGAGGCAGCTAGTCCATGAAGCACCGGAACATCCGTCTACATAACAACCAACATAACTGTAAAAATCCCACCACCAACAGTAACCCATGATTACATTCAACTTCTTTCCATCTACATTTCATATGCCCCATACATCTAATGTATCATCATTCTTATTCATTGTTGTCTTTCTCTTGTCTCCCTCAATTGAAAGCTATACGAACAAACGAACGATAAGAAAGAAATCTATGTGTATTTTCACTTTTAAGTACAATTAAGGAAGACATCAATACTGTTTGGAACCCAAAGTATGTCATGAGCTGTGAATCCCCTCGTTTATAGATGTATTTTGAAAGGATTTGACCAGATTTTCCTCTCCTATTTTGCGCTGACATTTACACATGGGCTTAATGTCCGAGCTTCTAGCAAAGTAGGTACTCATTTTTCATTTATAAGTATTGGTTTGTCCCATCCATCATTTTGACCTGCAGACCACCTTTATAAATATCAAATGGAGCCACTGCTATGTATTCATGTCACCGCTGTCACAACTTTCCACTATCATCACAGACACCTATCTTATGATAATACCAACGTGGTCTTTGCTAGCCTTTGGTTATGAGACTCCTTCCTCTCAGTGGAGGCATCTGTTAATGAGAGCTGGTCTAAGATGTCACTTTGTGGTCCAAAATGGTGATACGCGTTGACAAATGATAATTACTCTAACCTTCATGCTTAGCCACTGACCTTTTCTCAGTAGGGACACATGCTTATTACATTACAGCAAGAACAGGCTTTTGTCAGGGAACTCCCCTGAGACTCTGAACTCATCAGCATGCCTCAAATGCAGCTTACACCAGTAAGGTTAGACTCAGAGGGTGCCTTTATCTTTGCATCCTGCATCACACTCTGCCTTTAGAAGGTTGTGTAAATGGGCAAAACAAATCAATGGATTGTTGTATGTTGGGATGGTCCCTGTAATACAATTCATTTAAGATTATTGTCACACTGGTCATCAGAGTAATATGTTATTCTAAATGACTTTGATATTACAGGAGGTACCGTGTGTACTATATGTATATGCTTTCAGCTCCTTGCATCTTAACTATACAGTACACAGTATTCTGTACATTCACATTCAAAAATAAAAACAAGAGTAGCTGAGCATTCCGTGTTTTTGCTGCATGACTCGAAAAAAGAAAGAAAAAGACAAAATACACAACACAAGGACAAGAACGCTATAGGTTACAGACCCAAATCTATAATTATAATACACTTGCTTAGCAGATCGTTGCATTACCAATCTCTCTTGACCAGACTACTCCGTTCTACTTAGATTTAAGGTTTCTATACATTGTACTGGCTGTATATCTTAAACAGTCAAAACTTTATTAAATGTCTCATATAATCCTTTATCTGTCCATGGTCTATCGAAGCCATTATCTCTATAAAGCCTCTGCAGAACTGAGGCTGCATGTTCAATCATTATCAATTCTATGAATCCTTTATCCAGTTACTGCAGTTACCAGACTGCAGAAGATAAATAATGAAACAGTAATTAGCTTTAATCGAGCTAAATCCTATTCTCTCTGGCTTTACAATTTGGCCTAAATTCTTAACATTAGGACTTTTTTCACTCTGTAATAATAAGATTTTTTCCTCCAGCAGTTAATAATTGGTTCTCTTATAGTGGACATAAAGGAAACACTAATCCATTTATTTGTTTTAATTATTCTTGCTATTTCACATTAAACACCTTAAAATAAGGTTATTTAGGTCCTCAGACAACACCACAAAGAAGGAAGGGATATTGGTTATATTTTGACATATCCAGCTGACGACCTCACACTCGTGAAAGGCTCACAACGTGACGTATTTGCCATTAGAAGCCAAATAAAATGGGCATATTTCCGGTTCATATCCCTAACACCCCTTTATTTCTCTGCTTCGTAGGTTTATTGAGTCAGATTCTTACTATTTCATTCCCCCAAAGAAACCTTACAAAAAGCTTTTTTTAATTTCTTTAAACCAATATTCAAGTATTTTAAGTGGAATTGATGATATCAAGACAATCTCGTGAAAACCTATATTCTAAGTTTCGTCTGTTAGGATCTTCTTTACACTAAGAAAAACCTATTACATAAGCGAACCACAAAATTACATGTAATGCCCTTTAAATAACATATTAACAACAACCGCCGTTTAAGATTATAGTGAAAATCTACATAAAGAGCAATTCACCTGGACACCTGCTGTCGTAACCATGAAAACCACAGGCATGTTCGGCTGAAAGTCGCCAGTGAACGGCGCAGCTTGATAAATTGAAACATTTGCGATACCACTTTCTTGCATTCGTTTGAGCATTTATTCTTCCATTACCAGGTAATTTATAAAGGCAAAGTCAGGTGTGTGCTGTGAACCCTAAGAGCTTCAGTACGCCATCTTGTCACGAGACCATTCCCCCTCCTGTAAGGTGTGAATCCTAGTGGAATACCAGTTCCCCAAACTACAACGTGCTCTGCTTTAATATTTTAAGAATAGGACTTCAAGGTCCAACCGTCAATTTGCTCTTTTGACAGAGCATCAGGAAAATAGGTTTATAGAGGAGGTGACATTCATTACAGCGAAAGGCAGAGGGATGATAGGCTTTCCTTCTTATCCTGGCAGATTTCCACCACTATAGTATTCCAAAGGCTGAGATTCTGGTGACGTGAGCTTTTTACCAACACGATCTGTGTTGTCTTGTGTTTATACTTTCTACCGATATACAATAACTCCAGGGCAATGTTTATCTCTCACGTAATGGACAGACTACTGAGATAAAGTATAAAGGGAAATGCGGAATGCTGTGGACCAAATCATTTGCTATGTCATATGCATTGCTGAATGGATAAAAAAAGTTCTTATTACTTACCACTTAAATGCTCTTCAAGGATAACAGAACATTTAAATATAAATAACAAGCAATCTCAAGGTATTTTTTTTCCTGTAATGCACCTTGTATTCCATCATGCATTAGTCTTCGACCATCTCACTGTGAGTGGCAGCCAATTAAATCTCACCATCCTCTATGGAAATAAAGACTTGCGATTAACTGTTGCTGCCTGTACCACACATAGTAATTATTAATACTGAGCTGTCTCATTTCTCACTTGGAGAATGGTCTGGCAAGGTACAGTAATTAAGACTGACCCAACACAGATAATGTTAGCTTGTATAATTGGATACATCACAGATGTGGGCCACCTGACCTTTCCATTACCTCCATCTGAGAAGTTATCTGTTCACACTAACTTCCTCTCTGGCTTTCTGGTGGTTCTCCTGCAACAGCAGCCCGAGCTTCATGAAGGGCACATTCTCAACTCTAAACAAAAAATAAAAATGTGTTTCATCCTCTGCTTTTGTTCAATCAAAGACATTGTACATCCTGCAGCATCATGCATTCTCAGAGGAGATAATTGAAAGGGTAAATGGAATACAGCATAAACCATTTGTCTGCTGCTTTACTGTAAACAAGTATCACCCCAGGTCATAGCAGGGCTGTTTTATCACTATGGATGATGGGATCAGGGACTAGGAGGGAGACACAGCCTGGATCACCCAACTTGCCCGAGTTAAAAGCAGTTTAGCAGCATTTAGTTTGTGAACAGGACTGAAACTGTGTGTGTGTGTGTGTGTGTGTGTGTGTGTGTGTGTGTGTGTGTGTGTGTGTGAAGCACATAAGTCAAACCTGATTATTAGGCATTGTATGTCAATGTTCGATTGTGGACACCCAAGCGCCTGTCAATGTTCTTCATATACTTTACATCTACATACTGTAAACCTTCCTTGATTAAGCACATTCAACTGACTTTTCTTTTGTTGGGACTTGCCTAACTTGACCGTTATTAGAAATAATCAGTCTGTGTGTGCAGTCAATATAAGCAAGCTGAATGATATCGAACCACAAAATTGCACATGAGGTAAAAAAAAAAGATTTCTACAGAAATCAATGCTTGTATAACATTAACTCAAATCATAGCTCATCTCCAGCTGGGATAAGCTGACCCACAGCTCAGTGCACCATGCAAACATTTGCATAGCTCACCCACGACTTAGTGCACAGAGGAACACGGTGAAGTGTTACTAGTGTTTTATCAGTCAAAGGCCTACATCATACATTTTTTAAATATTTTTAGAAATATCTTTGGAGGGCCTTACTTAGAAAGACATGCAAGATATCTTCCTTTTCCTTCTTATTTTTAATTATTGTTAAGTAAAGAAAATATATATTTTTTTCTTAAAAGTATCTAGAGGTGTCTTTTATATTTTACAGATCAATAATAGACATGAAGGTAGAGCTATGATCCCTAGTATGCACAGTATAATGACAACACATTCTTTAATTTGTATGCATATTTACCTTCTGCCATAGGCATTATAATTTAAATACAAGCCTTGTTAATCAATGTCTTAATCACTCAAATCAATATTATTGATATTTTCATTTCTTATATTTTCGAAATGTATAGCTTAGATTAGAATAGATTTCTTTATTTGTCATTGCATGTTATACAACGAAACTTTGTTTGAACAATCTGTTCTGTTTAGCAGCATATAGCAGCAGCTGCACTCTTTACTATTTTTATATTAATAACCTCTTGAACCCTAGGCCTCTGGCTCAGGCCCCTGCTCAAAAATGACATGCCCAAAATTAATAGAGTGCATCTCTGCAACTATAATGTCCATTTTAATAATCTAGGTATCATCATTACGGTAACACCTGGTTCAACTGATCGTTTGATAAACGCACCATAACTTCAACATTTCTTAACCATTACATTACATTACAGTCATTTGGCAGACGCTTTTATCCAAAGCGATTTACAATAAGTGCATTCAACATTGGTAATCAAAAGAACTACTAGTCACCAGAAGTCATAAGTACATTTCCTTTTCCAAACAAGCATCTAAGAACATGAAGCAGAGCATAACTAGGAGCCAAAGTACAGTGCAGAAACAAGAAAAACAGTTAGTGCTGTAAGTAATACGAATACAATAAGTGCAACAAGCTAGTATGAAAACAATAAGTGCTAAGTGGAAGGCTCAGGGTAGCACTTCCTGACCAATATGAAACCAATTTCAGTAAGTTGTGTTTATATTGAAGGTTTTATGATCCACGCAGTCACATTAAAAAATGTCTTTCTTTTCCCAAAACTGTTGTTGAAAAACTGCCCAATACGCTGACGTTAACTTACTGCTCCAGAGTTCATGGATCACCGGTCTGTTCTTTGATATGGAATTCATTTGATTAATAGGTGATTATTTACATTTCATGTCATCATATCACATTTTCTTTTGGGAATTTTTAAAACTATCAACATTACAGTTTTAGCTGCCTGTTTACAACACGTTTGCTTCCATAGTTTATCAAATAGGCGCTAACGTTAGCTAGCGTTATTGTTAGCTACTCGTTGATCGTCGCAAAGCTATTAGCTTATTAAATGTAACACGTGTGTCTAAAATCGCATTCAATAAAGTTTATGTCATGTCTCGAATTTTGTAACAATAACTCTCAGCAGTATTTAGCTAACTTGTTTTAACCAACACTATCTAAAGTTACTAGGTGCACTAACATGTGGATTACCTAACAGCTCATGTTATACAAGTTAAACATCATCAATTGGTATTGATTTTACTATAGTTAAAGTAGTTTTTAGCATGGGTAACTTAAGCCACAGAGAGATAAGCAACATTTGTATTATTTATTTATTTATTTATGATGTACTATTAGCTTGGTGTTTGTCGTGTTGATAACTTAAAAAATGATCCTGTAAAGTATTGAATTTAGTTTTTGTTGACAGAGTCCCTCAGAAAGATTCATATCTCCTATCGGCACAGATCACTTCAAATGTGAGACAACGCTCCTAATGTCGGCTATAGCTAAATGATTAGTTTAAAAACACCCACTCAGTGTGACCATTAGAAAGCTTTCTTGGCAGAAGACTGATATTATATGCTAAGTTTATATGCAGAGAATGGCCACTGCACTTTATCTCCAAACAACACTAGTAATTCGTACCCTGATTTAATGGTAGTAAAATACTTGCCATTTTGATCAGTTTAAATAAAAAATGAAACCCCATCTATTATCATATAGTATCTCACCCTGGATTTCCTGGTTGTGTATATATGTGATGAAACATAATTCTAAGAGATTTAAAAAATTGTTTGATCTGACTAATATTCAATTTGGATTCAAACCAAATGTAATGGTTACAAATAAAGGTGTTGATTAGAGGTGGTGTGAAAAAGCTCTTCGTGCTCAAAGCAAAGGCAAATTAACAATTAAAAATGTATTTGTTTCTGAAAAATATAGTTGTTTTGTTTTCATATCCCTGCACCACATTTCTACTATTTGGCACCATTGTCAATATCATAATACACAGAGCTGTCAATTTCTGATAGCTAAAGAGACTACAGAGTAATAGTACTCTTTTGTGCTGTTTTGAAGGGTTTATGAATTAAAAAGATATTGTTAAAGTGCATCAGCCTCATAACAAAAGAGAGGAGCATCCAGTTTAACTTGTCTAATACATGTAAAACACAGTCACTAGTGCTGCGTGTTATGCACAGATAAAGACCTGACAAGCGGTGCTGGGTTGCCACGGACATCACTGAGAGCAGAGCAGATAGCGCTCGCTGTCTTTGTGTCAACAGAACAGCTGGGGAAGAGGACTTCACTCTTCATCATTGCATGTCTCTGCATCTCTACACCGAACCGCTTCACTTCTTTATCCTCACAAACCAAACCCGCTTTGTTCCACTAGACTAGACTACATACCATTTATATATGATACATAGTATGTTTTTGTGACTGATTTGGCTTTGCTTTTTAAATTCAGTGAAAGGGACGACTGTAGGCTGGGTTAGCAGACGGTAAGAGCTTTCTCTCTTGGGTTGGAGGGGTGCCTGGTCATCCTCTAAATCTATTGATTTGGCGCTGGAGTCTGTGGGAGATGCAAGAACATGAGTAGTGCTAAAATGAGACATACAACACATCTCGTATGATTATAGGCTTTCTGGATCCTTTGATGCTGTAAAGCTGATCTTCTTTGATCTACAGCTCCTCCAAAGCTGTAGATCAACAGCTCCTCCAAACACTTTTTTTCCCTCCACATGTTTGGTTCTGAAGGTTCTATACCAATGGCCAAATTGAGTATGATGACAAGGATGGTGGGTCCTGTTATATGTGCTACTTATGATTTTGTTTATGTATAAAATGCATATATTTCTTGTACATGAACTGCAAAAACACTGAAGTCTCAACATTAATGCAGAGTTTACCCTTGATTGTTAGTATATTTTATAGAACTGGGTCTTCCACAGAGACTTTCACACATATATCATACAGCAAAGCTTTGGGTCTGCTAGAATGTAGTGTTTATGGGTAAAGGTTGTGTTGTCTGCTGACTGTAGCTTCAACAAGAGCAAAACAAAATAGATGTCTCATCATAATTCTTTGTTTATATGTGAGGAATAAACATCTATAAACTCAGAAAATCATGTTCCAAATTCATTACGAAACTCCATTTGGAAATGTGTTTATTTGTTGAAAAGAATTGGTGTCAGTTGCTTGTAAGATCACCACAGGGTGGCTGTGAGTAATTGTGACGACACTATTTTGGTGCCAGTACTTAAGTTCTTCCTTCAGTCTATGAGGAGGAACCACAGACCCGTGGCAAAATTATGCATCTGACTGTTGTGGTGCTCCTCCACTTTAGTGAGTCTATCAAACTGTCTATAATTATGTGTCTTCTATTGTTATCTAATGTATACATTTACAGCACAATCCTGCATTTCTTGAGAACCTTAAGCACTGATACCATAAAGGCTTAATTTTGGAATTGGCTCGTAACCCTGACGTTTATATCTGTAGATATAAACCCTGTTGGTGGTTGTCAGATGTGTAACATATGTAAATTGAACTAAACATAAATTCACTCTAACCTTTATTGATGGTTGCAGTAACTAATGAAAACTGATGTATCATCCAGGAAGAAATATTTTTGGGGATATAAAGCTAGTTAAGCAATTACAATGCCATGACTTTATATGATACAAAACAAAAAACAGAACTTCAGTTTGTTTTTTTAATTAAATAATATTTAATCACTAGTTTGAATTATTATATCAAAACTACATTTAGGTTCCCTAAACTGTATTTATTGAGATATGATTTTGAGGATTAAAACACAGTTTTTTGGTGGTATTGTTGTAATGAACAGTGGGACAGTTGGCCCTATGTTTCCAGTGTTATGTTATGTTTGATTAACTACTACGCTATTACATTATTATGTAGCTAATTTATTATTGCCGTATTATCTCCATTATTTGAATAAATTCAGATTACTTCTTCTAATCTTTATCGTTGCCATTGTTTATTTATTCACTACTATTTCTGTATTATTCTGGTTGCTCTTATTATGATATTGATAAGGTGCCTGAAAATGAATATACTAATAATTGTGATTGCTAAAGCGGATACAAATATTCCTTATGTTATATTGGGACGTCTCTACAAGTATTAACCAAGGAAAATACATGTTGATTAAGGTTGACATTTTTACAATTATGATACACACTCGACCAAAAGCAGAGCTAAAAGTTTTTACTAACGTGTTCGACATATCAACTCTATAGAATAACAATATTAATGTGGTGTTTACAGCTCTTTCTGTTGCCCTGCAGGTGGCCAACAACCAATTCTAATGATTCTGCTTTAATTTAAGTCTAATTTAAATCAGTTGCACTGTTGAAATTGTTTCAGCCACAGGAAGAACATTGTGCTGCTCAGTAGCACATACTTGATTCCTTAAAGTGTAATCACATTTTGTTGGACAAGTGTTGCAGACTTTATAACTCGCGAGTGAGCAGTTAATTTACAGTTTAGGCTGACAACATGGGTCATTAAATAGAAGTTCATTATATATTTTTTAAAGTTTTACAGTCTGATTAAAAGTTTTTCTACTCATGTAGTAAAGGTTATAGGCAACTGAATCCCCAAAACAGTTCTTATGAGTTGAGAGCTGACATTTTCTCTCCAAATGGCATCTCCCTTCCACAGTCTCTGCATAATTGTCTTCTTCCTGTTTGCACGGGTGAGATCATGACACGTGCTAAATAGTGGGGTGTCCTGTCATCTTTCTTTAGGGCGATGCAATCTTTTACGGTGTGTGATGGTGGTGACCTTCATCAACACAGACTGATCTTCACACTCCTCTTGTTTGTCAGATTTTTGAAACTCAAGGAATTGCATTCACGGAATACTTTGTATCAAGTAGGATCAAGTGGGAGCATTAAAGTAGAACACTTTTGAAAATCAGGTAACCAAAAAACTCCAGCATTATCTTATATCAGTGGTTCTCAACTGGTCTAGCTGCGGGACCCACCATCACCCCTTAATGACAAGCCGCAACCCAAATTTTCAACTTCTCAAATGTATCTAATGAAGAGATGGTGCAGTTTGAACCTGAGCTGAAAATGTCCTCTGCAGTCGTAGTAGTAGAGAGCTCTCTTATGCAGAGAAATTGTTCCTGTCAGTCCCCGTCCCACACGTTTCACGTAAACAAGTAAAACTGCTTTGTTTGTTACGTCTGTAGATTCGTCCATTTGTAATGCAAAATGACCATTTGCCTTAATTCGAGCTGTGGTCTGTTGTTTGATGTCATCCAACATGTCTTCAATTCACCTACTCATAGTGTCATTTGACAGAGGTACAGTTTTCAGTTTATCCGCTGCGGATTGATCCAACAAATGCCGCTTCAGTTTTGACGGCTTCATGCTTTCTTGTGCCAGAACCTCGCTGCACAAAACACACTGAGGTTTTTGTCCTCTTTTGTCCTCAATGTAAGAAAATCCATACCTCATGTAGTCGGAGTCGTACTTGCCTTTCGCTCAATTAGCATATGAAAAGAAAGTTTGTGGGTGTTCTTCTATACTGTCAAATGGCGGGTGTGTATTAGCATTACAAGGCATTAACGCCAAATATTGTTAAGGAGTGTGAATAACTACGCTGCATAAAAAATTCCCTTCAAAATAAAAGCACAAGATTTTATTTTATTTTTTTCAGGCAAAGGTCTGCGACCCACTTGTGGGTCACGACCCACCAGTTGAGAATCACTGTCTTATATGACCCTTTGCTGCCATTGCTGCAGAAAAACACTTCACCGAAAAGCTTTCATAAATCTAGCAGGCTTTGATAAATATTTAGCCTCTGAGGCGTTTTGTAAAGAAATCACCTCATAACCCAGTGGTTCTCAAACTTTTTCTGTCACACCCCACTTTGGAGGAAGAAAAATGTTCATGCCCCACCGCCCCAACAAAATTGTAACAAAATGGTCCATCTTGAATTTTTATTGAAATAGCATTTTGTGAGTCCTCCATCTGTGCTTTTTCAAATAATTGAATAAAGAAAATAGAATAAAGAAAATTGCAATCACTTTCAAGTAAACCAGACTGCTCCATCAGACAAAAACAAATAAAATGTGCAATCACTTTTTTAGAACAATGCAAATAAAGTTATATCTGTGAAAAAAAGAACATCAATAACGTGCAACCTGTGCAAAATAAAACAAAATGAGTGCAGATATGTGTGAGCCATCAAGTTGTATCAGTATTAGTGGCTGCAATGAGCCTGCTTTCCACTACAAACCTTTTTAAAACGAGGTTGCAGACTCAATTCATGCTCACTGTTGAGCTTAGATCTGTATTTTGTTTTGAGAGAGGCAACAGCAGAAAAGCCGATCTCACAGAGGTAGGATGTGGCGAAGGGGAGCACAATGCCCACATCCCTCTGTCCGATGAGTGGAGCTCACATGTGAGTCGCCAAGGATCTCGGCCGTCGCGCTTGCGCAAACGTAACCTGTTAACGGCGTAATCTAAACATTTACACGAAAGTACAGACATTTCGCTATGTATTTATTAATGACTTAGTTTTGTGTCCATGTACTTTGTACTTTTGTAATATGTGAAGTTCTCAATAAAGTTCTTGAAAAAAAAATAATTCTGCAAAAAAAAATAAATACAAAATCTGCATTTCCCCCTGCGCCCCACCTGTAATACCACTGCGCCCCACAGTTTGAGAAATACTGTCGTAATGGAACTGAGACAACCTATGACTAACAGCTTCCCTACTAATGCACTAGTGTTTGGCTATTTCTCTCTATTACTCTATTACATTGTATCCATGTTGTCTATATTCACTCATAACATCGGCCTAGTTGTGATACAGAAACAAAAACACAGTTTCTTGCATTCCTACTGTAAGTTGTAAGATGTTTACTGTATTGGCCTCATAATCAGCTGATCATTTTGTACTGCACCTGTCATGGCAGTGACTGGGAAAACAGCCAACTCAATATTTGAGTTTGTCGTCTATTAAGGCAGGAGCACCCTTGACCAAAGTTAATTCTAAGACAAAAGGGAGGTGCCACTTCAAAAGAGCCCCCTGTTGTAGACATACTATAAATCAATCTACGGTGGCGACTGTAATGAGAGTTACCAAACAAGAATTATGATTTTGTATTTTTGTAGTTCTTGGGTTATGGGGGCAAAACTGAAACCACAACACTTTTTCCACACAACACTATTCAGTAATATTGTTATTTAGAGCGATAGCAAATTCACTATTTGCATTCACAGCATAATATACTGTTATGGTGTATTTATTGCAGCCTTTGACTTATTGATACTTTTCAATTTTTCTTAGGTAAACATGTGCATGAATAAATGCATCACTTGAAGACCATAAGTCTTCAGGCTTTAAATAAGGCATAAGGCTTACGCATTCCAAGCATTCATGCCTTAAGCTTATGCTCTATGTTCTACAATCTCTGTAACTCATTTAAATGACAATCAGCACTGCTTGCAGGAATTCTAAATGAGGGTATGATGTGCATCCTCTTATTTTTTGGAGTATCAGTTTTGTTTAATGTCTTTGTATATCATAAACCATGACTGCAACTTAAATGTCGATCGTTTGTCGATGTTTTGACTGCAGGAAACCAGATGGAGCTACCTGTTTTCCTTCCTGGCGTTGCCGGCAATGCTGCAGCTGTGTGTGCTGCCATTCCTCCCGGAGAGTCCTCGCTACCTGCTGATAGAGAGGAGGGATGAGGCCGGAGCAGAAAGAGGTATTGTTTGCGCTACAAAAACATAATGTTCTTGAGTTAGAAGGATGCCCTCTAACTCAAGAACTTGTGTATAATGCATACAGACATGTTCATGTCTCAAATACATTTGTGTTTTAAGAGCAACTTCTTACCAATCACATCCACACCCTTCTGGAGCTTGAAAAAAAAACAATTCTATAGGGTAAGTGTGTCAATGTACAAATACTAGGGCTGGACCAAAATATACGACTATTCAGATATTCGTCCATAGGTATTTGCTTTTCAGTTTAGGAATTGGGATTTTCGTTTTCCTAGTTTTCTATCCTTCAGGATTACAAACTCCTTGCTGTTGCTTATGTCGGAGAGCAACCCATGCGGGGCTCGTGCAGAAAGGGCTGAGCGGAAGCCTCTGGAGGTTGCATTACACACTGGCTTGTAGCCAGACATGGCCAGAGAGACGGTGTGAAATGTGCAGAGACAGCAGCCTTAAAACGCTGCCGTTTACGGGGAGAGGCCCCACAAACGTGACTTTGTGGTATGTTTACACTCTCGCACACACAGAGGGATGAGGAGAGGACACGCTGAGCGAGGACAGAGGTGTGTCCACACGAGGCATGGTGTTAGAAAAAAAACGTGTGAGGGAAGCCTCCGAGTGTGTGACAGGGTAATTGTGCTGTGTTAAAGACATTAGCCCGTGCTGCTTACCAACCAAGAGGTGAACGCGCTCCTATGATCACAGCAGTGCAGGTTGATTACACCCACCCCCTGGGATAGCCCTATAAGTTAACATGGTATACAGTATCTGCAGGGTATTAATAGAGTTGTTTACCAAGACCACAGACTCATTGATTTCTTTCCCATTGCTTGGATTTGTGGCTTTTACAGTACCTCACGATTGCTTCGGCTCAGTTTTCCCACTAGAATTTAATTGGGCAAACCCATTAAAGGATAGGTTCACACAATTTTTCAAGTCTGTTTTAAAACAATGGTCGAATGCCCATATGAACACTGAAATCATTCTTCCTGTTCATATAAGACATTGTGAACCTATGAAGGGATGCAACCAAAGATTATTTTCATTGTTGATTAATCTGTCGATTATTGTCTAGATTAATCGATAGTTGTTTGGTCTATAAAATGTCAACACATTGTGAAAAATGTTGATCGGTGTTTCCCAAAGCCCACGATGACGTCCTGATGTGTTTTTTCTTCCACAACTCAAATATATAAATTTCCATGTTAAAGAGGAGTAAAGAAACCAGAAAATATACACATCTAAGAAGCTGGAATCAGAGAATTTAGATTTTATTTATTTTTTCAATCAATTATCAAAGTTGTTGTCAATTAATTTGATAGTTGACAACTTATCAATTAATTGACTAATCATTCCAGCTTTAAATCTATCCACCTCAGATGATGCAATGTCTTGTTCCTCACACAGGTCAAAAAAAGTCACACAATAATTAAATGTTTAAAAAAATATTCCATGATTTAGAAATGCTAAGTCATCTCCCACTCTTATTTAGCATGTGAAAGATATTTCATTCAGCAAAGCCGACGAGAATCTGCTTATCTTCAACAATACCATAACCATAATGTATATGCCATCACCACAATATTTTCCAAACTGAATTATTCTAGCAGCTAAAGTATAACCATAACTTAACCGTACCGTATAGCTTCCATGAGCAGACAGTGAAGGACCAATCAGCGGTACATGGTTTATGAGTTTTAGTAACAATTCTTGCAGTCTCCTTAAAAGAAGGGAAGTCTTGAAACTCAAGAACATGATGTCTTGGTAGCATGTGCAAGATATGCATCTTCTTGCCCAATGTTTTTACATTTCACTGACTTTATGGGAATGATTATAGTGTGATCTTGTTATATATATATATAAATGCTGTGACACAAGCAGGAACAGCATGGGGTAGAGGCATAGCTGCATACGTTAACAAAGCATGTAGAATAATGTAACGACAGATATGACTTTGATCTGGGTTAGAGTTAGGGTTTGAACTCTTCGATGTCTATGCCCATACTATATAAACTCTCTGAAGGTTTGGTTGCTCTGTTGTTTTAATGCAAAACGGGCCCTTTAAACAAAAAATGTTGTCCTTACATACAAAGTGTAAAACACAAAATCACGTACTCAGTCTTTTTTACTAGATTACAGCCACCTAATACATTTACAATATTTCTAATGTAAGACATTAGTAGAAAGGAAAAGAAAATGCAATTCTTTTTCTTTTGATTACTGTCAAAATGTTGCAATTTAGTCAGTGGCAGTAGTTTATTGTTAAATACTTTGCAGCATTGCAGTATAACTGTAGCTTTCTCTATTTTAGACAATTAAAGGCTCTGCATAAAGGAATGCATTGATAGAAAAAAAATGGCAGCATCTAGAAATAAGGACTGAGTGGAGCTATAAAATGGTACAAAGGGAACTTAATCAGATGTTAAATAAGGCCAGGAGACAACAAAATTACATTATTGAAGAACATTTTATCACTATGAACTCTTAACAACTTTGGGATTCAGTGAAAGCAATTACCAATATATAACCAAGCAACAAGTACATATTTCTTCTACTGATGACTCACGGAGAGCTAATGAACTGAATGACTTCTACCTCAGGTTCCAAACCCATGTTTGTGCAACAGCGTTTTAGACTCTCTCAAAGATGACTTTTGTAGAAGGCCTGACGTGGATAGCTACAAGGTGCAGTTACTGTTCCGTTAGTTATGCACTAAGCAACTAAATCCAGCATTCCAGACGGGATGTCTGCCCACCTGCGCTAAAGAGCTTATTCCAGCAACCATTTATTGCACCAAATGGAAATACAGTTAAACTTGGCGCTGGTGGCTCCGCTCTTAAAATGGTCCCTGGATTTAGCCAAACAGCTACAAAGCCAAAACAGGGAGCACCATGAATAAACCCTCCGGGTATACAGGAATGAGCCCGAAGTAAACTTTGAATGCCATTTCAACCATTTGCTATGCCAGATGAACTCTGAATTAAAAAAGGGTGGAGGCTGGGGAGGAGGAGGCAAAGCTTTGCCAGCAGTATGATCTGTAACAGCATTGGTGTAGAAAGGATCAGTGAGGAGGGAGTCATATTTAAATGGTCCTCCTTGAGGTGAGAGTGGGCTGTGATTGGTGTGTGGCCGATTGGAAGCAATGATTCAATCGGCTGGCTGTCAGCTGGTTACAGCTGGGGGCGTGTGACTTCCGGGTCCTGCATGAACTAACGCTATGCTTCATTTTATTGAATTAAGTACAGCTTTTAATAAACTCTTCAGCCTTATTTATTACTGGATAAAATGAAACAGAGGAATGTAAATTATTTGATTAAGAAATGGTATTTGAATGATGTGAATAAAGCAATATCTGAGCCTAAATCTATTAGCACAGGTGCCCCCCCCCCCCCCCCCCCAGGGTGTGTTAGCTCCCCAGTTCTCTTCACATTATATACAAATAGATGTGTGAGCAAAACTCCCCAAAATGACATTGTGAAATCCTCAAATGACACTACCATTGTTGGCTTACTACAGATCAAGACACATCACTTCACCACTCTGAAATCAAACTCTTTGTGGACTGGTGTGACGCTCACCACCTTATTGTGAATGTGAGGAAAAGTGAGGAGATTGTATTCGAGCCAAAGTCAAATGGTGACCTTAGTCCGGTAAGCATTCACAATGTAACCATAAATCAGGTTTCATCATATAAATATCTTGGTGTCCACTTTGACAGCTCGCTCACATGGCATGTGCATGTGCATGTTTAAAACCTTTGTTCTCGGCTACAACAGAGGATGTATTTTTTTGAGAAGGCTTAGACTCTATGGTGTTAACAGTAAACTCATGATTCTGTGTTATCAAATGATTTTAGAGAGTTTAATTCAATATGGCATTCAAGTATGTTGTGGTAACATGTCAGTACAGTTAAAGTCTAATCTTGGATGTTTTACTCAAACGGCCATGAAGATCATAGGGGAAAAAATAATATATTATATGAGAAATTTGTGCTCAGGGAGGCACAGGAAATTCTGAACGACCCAACACATATTCTGATCCCAGAATTCCAGCTGTTGCGTTCAGAATGCCAATCTGCAGGCTAAATCTGTACAAAAATGATTTATTCAATCCGCCATCAAATGATTAAATAGGAACAAGTCAAGTAGTATTATATGATACGATTCTATTGGGGACTAATATATTGTGACTTGATTATTTACTGTCTGTGTTAATCACACCAGGTTATATTATTCCTAACTATTGTTGACATGTGCATTTAAGCATGCATGAGTGTATGTATGATCTATATAAAACGTTGCGACTTTGCCACGTCAAAGTTCACCCAAGTTGAACTCCACACGATGAGAAGAAGCAAATTTGCTTTACCACCAAAATCAAATAGAATAGAAGGTAGCGGGATGCGAATATTTGCAAATGCTAATTTTGTGTGTCTGTGACCGTGCTCTTATGAGTTATTTAACTGTGACCTCTGCTCAGGTTGGATGGAGCTATGCTGAGATTTATGCAAGGTTACCAGGCCCCATGTATTAATAATAGTGATAAAAGCGTAGTTTGTCCTGCCCTAACATCAGCATCAAATATGTGAAGCATAAGTAGTACAGCCCCCACAGTCCTTTGAGCCCCCTTCTTTTGGCAAATGGCTCCATCAAAAGTATGCCAAAACTATCTTGTAGCAGTTCCCATTTGCTATCTTCCTGTGGATGTACAGACAGCTATCAGATACTGAAAAAAATTGCTAAACCTGATGATTCTTCTCAGGCAAGTTCTGAAGCATCTTCTTCTATAATAATTAAGCAGAATTATGGATGTTTATCTTACAGACATCGGAGATAATGATATTCTCAGAAGTGTAAGTCACACTGAATGATATCATGTGAGTGTGTGTGTTATACATACCTTAACCATAACGTATATGACATCACCACAATCTTTCCCAAACCAAATTATTTTAGTAGCTAAAGTGTAAACATATTTTATACATTATCTGACGGAAACATAATAAGACATCAAGAATAACACATAATGACTACACTACATGGGTCCCCCATAGAGCAAGTTTTGGCACAGCAGCCCTGTGTTAAAACAATGCAAGGGTCTGCGTAGGTGGGGGTATGTTGCTTCAGGTACCAATGAGACTTAAAATAACATCCACAAATTCCAGTTTGAGCAACAGATCTTTGGGCTTAAAGGCTTATCAGAAGCGGCAATTTATAATACGGCAATTTATATTACTATGAGACATGATTTGTCAGTGCCGAAAAGTTATCACACACATATGACGTTATTTTTTATGATAAATACTTGTAATGGCATCTCTTTGAAAACTAAATCTAACTTTGAGCAGTGCACTTAATCTTCAAACTTTGTAGTTAAAGTATTTGGAATTCAAGGACGGTGCTTGTACTTCTCTTGATGGAGCACTTTTATTTTTAGCTCACTCTCGTTTTGCCATCTGTCTTTGTTTATAGCTGCTCTCGCCAAATAAATAATTCCAACCTTGAGTCTGTTCAACAAATTGGCTTCAGGAAATTAGCTTTGTTCTCTTTTTAACCGACACATCAGACAAAAAGTGACCGCAACAAAAGTATTCTGTTAGCACTTTCAAAGTTGTGCTGCGTTCTGAGTCAATTTAAGAACTATTGTATTGTGTTTATGTGTTTATGAGGTGTTCTTCTGTGGTGCCTTTACATACCTTTAACAACAGAAGATGATGGCTGTGTGAAAAGCTTCTTTTCAGAGAAAGAGATGAGCGGTTGGTAACAACATTACAGTATGTGCTTGTTTCTTGTCTGTCTTGTTGTCATAGTGGCTGAAGGCAAGATGCCAAGGTCACTGGTCTCTGACCTGCAGTAAGTCTTGGGATTGAATCTAGCTGTTTCATTTATTGTTTTCCTTTTGCACTTTAAGACGGCACTTATTCTGCTGTCACTCCCTTGAAATGACCTTACAAATGCTATGTTTTATCCTTTTTACACATTTATAGAAACACTGCTTGATAGTCATTGTGCAGGAATGAATGGACCAACCAACTAAATTTAAAGAATACTTTTAGTGAGGTGTCACTTTGTTGATGTTGTTGGAACTACAAGCACTCAGTCCACATGTGTGTTGGCCTGCCATCAAGTTACTTATGTTATCAACATTAACTAGCACCAGCCATATGACCTGCGCCGGCGTCGTTTGTCATTTCAAGCGGCAAAAGCAACGGTCTGCTGAAAAAAGAGACGTTGCCACCTGAATGTTTTGTACCCTTATCTGTGCTAATGATATGTAGTGTCTGACTTTAGCAAAGCGGTACATTTTCCAAACCTCACTGTCAGAACTGTGGCCAAATATTTTTCACATTCACACACTCAGGTGGGGCTCAGGACATGAAAAAATTAATCTATTCTATTAAAAACACAAATAAGCAACACCTTAACACCGGTTGGAATGTTCCTTCATAGCCATGAACATGCGGCACTGTAGTTTATTTTGAGTCAATCCCAAATACACTGTCTAGGTGCCCTTAACAACTCACTAGTGCAAAAAATGTGTATTTGCCCCGCTGCTGAAAATTGTCCCCAAAAAATACACAAACTACTCTTGTTTCAGTACAACTGACTAAAAACTACAGTGTCCAGCTGTTTTAGAGAAAATACTAGAAGTATTTTTCAAACTTTGTGATGAATTTGTGACCTACAGTATATATAAAGATGTACATCATCAGTATGAACTAATGGACTTGGGGCTGAGAGCCACAGTAGGGTTGCAACTGTATATTTGGAAACTATTGAGAGACGGACTGTGCATGATTGTTTTGGTCATCTAATGGATCTTGTTGACGGTAATAAAAATATAGAATAAGGCTAAATCAGTACAAAAAATGATTGACTAATATATTGTGACTTGATTATTTACTGTCTGTGTTAATCACACCAGGTTGTATTATTCCTAACTATTGTTGACATGTGCATTTAAGCATGCATGAGTGTATGTATGATCTATATAAAACGTTGCAACTTCGCCACATCAAAGTTCACCCAAGTTGAACTCCACACGATGAGAAGAAGCAAATTTGCTTTGCCACCAAAATCAAATAGAATAGAAGGGAGCGGGATGCGAATATTTGCTAATTTTGTGTGTCTGTGACCTCTGCTCAGGTTGGATGGAGCTATGCTGAGATTTATGCAAGGTTACCAGACCCCATGTATTAATAATTGTGATAAAAGCTAATGGGAAAAAAAAATATAGAATAATGCCGCACTTAAATTTAAATTCAAGCCGAAATGCATCAACATTAACCTTCTTGTCAGCCCCTGTAAGACCATCTTTATATATTTACCCCTGTTTCAATGAAAGGCATTTTTATTGCTACAGTAATAAAGTTGTGTAATTTCTCAAAATCTGTCTGTAATATAGGCTGTTGTGCGTGTCATGGGGTGGAGCCCCGCTGTTCTCCTGCAGGGAAAATAAAATAGGTTACCACACATCAATATCACATCATGCCACTGACATTGACAGCCCCTGTGTGATTCTGAATTAAAACAGGTTTCCATAGTTTCGACCAGCAGGGAGAGACAATTGCATACTCATTTACATTGCCTCCTCTGTGGTGTTCACACTCCCACGTCCTAATGACCTGCTTTTAGTCCCCTGTTGGTATATAGAGATGTGCTATTCTGGGTCATGTCTTTAGCCTGTTCCCACCTTGAATTCCCATAATAACCCCAGGGGTAGGCGAAAGGATTAAAGAGAAGAGAGATGCTTCTTTACAGCCACCTATTCCCTCCAGTCCATCACATTCAAGTAGCACAAGTTCAAACAAGCTTCAACTGGCCGAGTTACAAATGATTGCCAGAAACCTGGTCAGCTCTGCACACACAAATATAAAATGTGTGTGTATTTCTGTTGTTTTCTTCTTTTTGAATGAGAGAAAAACATAGGCTTGACATGAAGTAAGTGCATTAACTTGTTGCACAACAAGTAGGGCAGAGGGTTTTAATAAAAGTCATTGTTTTCATCATGAAGCTTGCTATAATATGATATTTAGCATATTTGAGTCCATAACTATGAAGAGAACTGCATTTGTTTGAGGACAATACAATATATTAGAGCATTTACTACTTTAAATGACTGTGATTGAGAGGGCTAAGCTTCATCTGCATTGCAGTAAAATGTAATATTGTGTTGATGAATTATGTATCCCGGAGGAAGCATTTAAATTGAGAACATGTTGAGCCCAGGATGTAGTCACTAATCTGTTTGACTACACAACTTTTTTCATTAACAATCAGTTATGTTTGCATTCATTGTTTTCATCAACATGCATTGTGACAAATGTGTATATATTTTTAAAAAATCACAATATATAAACAAAACTGGGACCCACTCAAAACATTAGCGCCACAATAACTCCACACAGAACCTTTGATAAAAAAAGTTACTAATTGACACAGATGGGGTTTTTTTTTAAGTGAGATTAAAAATGATTTAATGATTTAAAATCAAATATTTTAGCCACTCATTAGCTTGAAAGCATATACATAAATAAAGTCATCACTTCCAATCAAAACTTCTGTTGGTTTCTGTTTTTCCACAAAAATTCTCCACCTCATGAAGTCAACGTCTCCACTGGGGACTTTTTATATGCACACTGATCACATACCATATGGCTGCGATTTGATTTTTTAGTAATTTAATACACATAATTCAATTTAAAGATGTTTTTTAAACACTGACCTGGGAGGTGACATTGAAACTGCATTACCCAATAGTCACTTCTTTATGAAGGCCAAAAGAGCCAAAGAAACAGGCCTCATTCACGGTTAGAATACAGAATACACATCAAAAGACAGATGACAATATTTCTCTCCTCATAGACACTTGATACATCAACAGAATACTGATTTCAACGTAGTCTAAGTGAGTATGCAGTTGTTTACAAATTGATCCACTCTTGAGGATATGTCGTCATTTGCTGTGGAATAAATCCTAATCTTCTTTGAACTCAGCATGATGGTATTTATTTGTGGATTTTTTAACGCTCTGTGTGTGTGTGTGTGTGTGTGTGTGTGTGTGTGTGTGTGTGTGTGTGTGTGTGTGTGTGTGTGTGTGTGTGTGTGTGTGTGTGTGTGTGTGTGTGTGTGTGTGTGTGTGTGTGTGTGTGTGTATTTGCGTATCTCAGCCTTCCAGAGGTTTTTGGGAAAGAAAGATGTATCCCAGGAGCTGGAGGAGGTCCATGCGGAGGCTCGGGCTCAGGACAACCTACACACAGCCTCTGTGTTACAGCTGCTGAGGAACCCAGCTGTTCGCTGGCAGCTCATCACCATCATCATCAGCATGGCCTGCTATCAGCTCTGTGGCCTCAATGCTGTAAGATGCAGCTCACATTTTACTTTTCTCAGATTGACAGTGGAATCTTGTTCTTTATACCATCCTACTGCGTCATATTTAGGATTATTATTATTTTCTATAAAATAATGTATGTATCTTTTTATTTAAGGCCATTTACGTGACAAACATGCTGCATATCAGCATCAGACTTTTTTGAAGATGCTCTGTTTCGCCTCATCACACCTGAAAATTGTCAATCAGTTTTGGACCCCAGTGGACAGATTTGTGCCACAGCAGGAAAGTAAAAAGTGTTTTCCTCCTACTTGAGTGACTCAGACAGGAGAGATAGTCATTCTGCTTTCTTTTTACCTGACCATGCAGAAAACACCCAGTCTGACCCTGGGTCCCTGATTTCAGCAAGTGATATTTTTGCAACATATTTGAAGCTACAATTTTTTTCACTTGGGGCAGCAAAAACACACTGGCATATTGTTACCTTAAACACTTGTTGGAAACAGTTTTTTACTAACACATTCAGCAGACATGGAGCAACATTCACATTTATTTTTAAGTCCAATGTTCACTCTTAAAAAGTCCCATCAGTTTCAAGGACTGATTGTCAGAGGATCAGGTGTGGCAGCACATTGCAGAACCCCCAGAGTCTCTACATGGACAGGTGTGACCCCATATTTATTCTCTTTTAGAAACAAGTTATTTTTTTATTTCCAAATTTTATGTTTAAAAATTACATTCTGCATACGTACATTTTTGTTGTTGTTGTTATTAAAGGTAAAAAAGTTCATCATAAAATAGGAGGTCTTATGAAGCCAGTTCCTTGCCCCACTTAGAATGGATCAGATCAAATCCATATTCAGAATGACTACCATATAGAATAATAGTTGTGCTCAATTTTTCATTATCAAATTTTCACATTTGATAGGTTGATGGATTTTTCAGTAATACTGTATAACACAAAGCCAGAACTCACACGCTCATCTGAATTAACATAGATATCGACATGATTCGATTTACATACATTTTCAGTCCACAAAGACAGGAATTTAATTTAGATCACTCTGGAGGTCTTTATTTTGATTCACCATCACCATCAGACCTGTCAAATGACTCCAGTAAATATTATAGTGTGAGACTGACTTAGTGATGTTACAGAGACTTATTATGCTGCAATGAAACTGATTGCTGATTCTGAAGCTGACAGCTGAGAAATAGTCCTGCAAACTGTGAGAACATCAATCAGTGCCACAACCTATATATATATTAAGTGTGTATTGGTTTTCATAGATCTGGTACTACACCAGTGGGATCCTTCGGGAGGCAGGCTTTGCAGAGAACATTCTCCCCTATATTACACTGAGCACCGGGGCCATAGAGACTTTGGCTGCCATCATCTCGGTGAGTATTGACACTTTAAATCAACCAAACATGTCTGATTCTGGTTATCAGGCTGCAGTTGATACAAACAATCACAGGGTATGTTTAGTTTGACTTTCGGAGTGGTCTTTAACTTTTATCTGTCCTTAAAATCGTCTCTGATCTTTGTGTTATTAAATTATTTTTTTTCAAAACCTAAGCTTTCAGAGGTTTGAGTTTACTATCAGCCTCTTTTGATATTGGAATAATGTTTTAATTGAAAAGGACTTCTAGGTTAGACACATTTATGTGCATATGTGTTCAGTTTGTCTCTATACACTCTATCAAATCTTGAAACAAAATAAGTTTTCCTCAGATATTGTTTCATTGTACAGGAATGTAAATCTGTACCACTCATAGTTCACTTCTGCACTAAAGATTTGTTTTAGTCTGCTCTTATAATTTTTAATAATATGCGTTAAATATTTAGGATATTCAAATCAAACTCTACACCTGGCTTTAAAATGTGACTTTTTTCATTTCTGTGGCAAACATTCCAAAAGCTGAGTTTTACTCCCCAAATCCTGGGATATACGCTTCTTAATACGTCACAATATGCATTTAGTTGTAGCTCTAACCTTATTCCATTAGTAATGCCTTTACATCACACAAAGCTGCAAACACACAAACAATAGTTTGTGTGTTGTATGTATATACATGCATACAATTTTCATTTTCCAAAGGAAGGGGAAGAAACGCTCACAACAGAAAACTCAGTGTATACAAGAACAGGTCACCTGCAAAATCTCAGTAAAGATTACTTGTGTTCTTGTATTTTGTGGTTTGGTGATAATTGGTTTTGGGAGTACACAGGCGTCGTGTGCACCCAGGAGACACTATTTTACCTGGTATTGCTCTATAGGGAAATTATGATTAGCTGTGAGATTATAGACTGGATAAAGACATTTTGCTTATTAATTGTTGCATGACAATGAGACATATTTGGAAGTAAGGAACCTGTGTGGTCCAATTAACTTTACTTTATACAGAAAAAGAGGTTTAAAGTGATACCAAATAGTTTACTCTACATAATGTAATACAAGTGTGTCTATCTAGCAGTGTATATTATCCATCATTGCAATTAATGTACCTGACTAACCCGTTCTCATTACCAACTCGTCAAATATCGATGCTTGGTCAGTGCCCCTCGGCATCTGATAGCAACGCACTATTTATCATCTGTATGTGACGTACCCGGCTTCCAACTAACTCCACCGTACATCCATTTGCGTCATTAGTCAGTCAGAGCAACTTTTTAAGAGAAAGAAAGTCTGACTAGGGCAAGTGGGAGTGGATGATTGGTCGGTCAAACAAACACTGGACTTCACCCAGGAGACCGCTGTTTATCACAACTACTACTACTACTACTACTACTACTACTACTACTA
This sequence comes from Cebidichthys violaceus, assembly GCF_023349555.1. NCBI lineage: Eukaryota > Metazoa > Chordata > Actinopteri > Perciformes > Stichaeidae > Cebidichthys > Cebidichthys violaceus. The sequence continues at coordinate 2,722,114 of NW_027176428.1, read as the reverse complement.
CTACTACTACTACTGTTTTACTTTAGTTTTGCACTTTGCAACTTTTGGTACTTTACTTATGCCCATCAAACATACCAATTGTACGCAACAAACACACTTATTGTAACCCAAACCACGATCTTTTCCTATGCTTAACCACTTACTTTTATAAACCTAACCAAGTAGTTATGTTGCGGAAGTAAACCCTAAAAACTAAGAAAACTAATTAGGGCCCGAGCAACCGACAATGTCGGCCCGTTAACGCGTTTGTGTTCGATATGGACCAATAAACTTCTTAGGTGTTGCCTAAAGTGAGGACTATCTATGCTTTACAAAGCATTTATAAATGACATTGAAAGGCCATCAGTGCCTCAAAACCCACAAAAGTCTGTTATCTTCTCAACAGAAAAGACAAAACACAAAGTGATGAAGAACATATCAATATTTATTACAAGATGCAAACAATATACTCGTATTAATACAAACCTCTCAGCCATTCATTCATGTAAAAAAAAAAAAAAAACAGATTATCCTTCAGGAGAACATGGCTGATATAAAATATTTACATTCGCTCCACTCATATGAACAGATAAATGGTCATCAAACACTGTCGCTATCATATAACCGCTAGTTAGCCAACTGTCTCCTGGATCGCTCTATTTACAACGGAGGTAAGGCCGTGGCGTGCGCCGTCTCAGGACCTCTAGTTAGTGACTTGCTAGCAGGAAGGCTAGCTACGCATTCATCCTCCATAATGTGTAACGTAACGTGACACCTGACGGGTCTCCAATGCCCGTCAGCTGTCATTCTTTCTGGCCCGGGTCCGCACGCCCTTTCAACTTTAGTCGGCGTTTTCCATAGCGTAAAGGCACTTCTGTATCAGTTCCTGAGCGAAACGTTTGTCCCACGTTGGTGACGTGTTTATGCGGGCTTTTCCTTTGTCCCACTGATGACGTTTTGAAAGTGGGATTTCTCATTTCGCGGTTGTAAACAATGAGCATATTTGCCGCCTGCCATCGGGACATGCAACTGAAGAAAAGTGCGAACAGTGGAGATCAATATGCTTGGTTAAAATGAATAATTAAATAAGTAAATGTAAACTAATATGCAAAGCTCCTGGCTAGCTCCAGTTGTACATTTGCAAATGTTTTATATCAGCCATGTTCTCCTGAAGGATAATCTGTTTGATTTGTTTTTACATGAATGGATGGCTGAGAGGTTTGTATTTACAATACATTGTTTGCGTCTTGTAATACATATTGATATGTTCTAGATCACTTTGTGTTTTGTCTTTTCTGTTGAGAAGATAACAGACGTTTGTGGGTTTTGAGGCATTGATGGCCTTTCAATGCCATTTATAAATGCTTTATAAGGCATATATAGTCCACACTTTAGATGAGGTCACACAAAATACTTAATAAATGACTAGTAACTACCTGAATTAATCATGAATTGCACTATTAATACGCATTTATAAAGAATATATTAACACAGTCCCTAACCATTAGTGCATAGCTACGTTAAATCATTATATATATAAATGCATGAATAAATAACTTCTTAATTATTTACTAGCACTTTATAAATTATGTTATTAATCATCTAGAACTCCTTAATAATTGGTTTGTAATATATATATATAATACTTCATTTACAAATGGGGAATCCATAATTTATAAAGTATGAAAACATAATCACCAAACACATAATAGACAAGCTTATTAATCAAGAATAAAACATTTATAACTGTTGTTATTCGCGAGTTACTTACAAAACAAAGCCATCATCACAATCCGCATTATCGATTCACGTCATAAACTAGCTCCTTACTTTGTGATGTTCCGCAGCAAAAGATTAATTAATCCGTTCAGTTTAGAGATCCATGTGCACAGTAGACGGCCCTCTGTTTGAAAAGAGAGGCATCGGGTCTCTATGTGCTTGCTAGCTAAAGAAGGATGTGTGGCTTTTATAAATTTGACCATGTCTTTGTGCGTGCAGTTGATAATCACAGAGTTTTATGCATATGGCACCAGTTTCTCTTGTCTTTTGACCAGGGGCTCTCTTTGTGGTCCTATTTCTGTGCATTAATGGAGTGATGTTGTACAACTTGAGATAACATTGAATTTTGTCTTTGTATTAAGATGTTTACAAGTTGTTCACTACAATTCCTGCCGCCTGGAGGGAAATTGTATCAGTTCATGTCTCTTCGCATTTGTTCATATCTTTCCATTGGCCTTGTATTCATTTATTCTGCCTTTGAGTTCTGCATCTCATTTAATCCGATGGCATCATTAATCACCAACCATATACTTGTTTATTCTGCTTTTATCAACCTCTGATTAACTCTTTTATTCTATTTTTTCATTCTCTTTTGTTACTCAGTATATTCTGAGTCTAACAACATCTTTCTGAAACACATTATGAGAAACCAAAACCAAAGACAGTCACAATGCATGATTACTTCATGTAAAATGCTTTCCACTGACCTCCTGCCTCCCTTTCTAGTGCCCTACTGAGCCATCACCCTTTCACTCCGGCACACTTGTCGCTATGCGGCTGGCTAACACACAAGAACTGTGGCGTGTGTGCCACCCCACATTAAATCACACGCATGTCCGACCGTGTCGTCATACTCTGTACCCTGTGGCAAGTTAAAGTTGAAATGCAAAGAAATTATCATGGAACACAAAAACTGACGTCATGGTAGCAAGTAAATGAAAGAATAGTAATAGTCACACTGTCAAAACTAAATGAATGCTTCATGTTTATTGTGATGGATTTTCTAGCCTGACTTATTTTGCCTGTGGAAGCAGGAACACAAGCCCTGATATCTTCAGCTATGCTCAGACTGTAGACATAAGTGAGAATAATGTAAAGCAGAGAGGCAGTCTAGATGGTGGGCGCAATCCAAGAAGCAAACATATCAGTCTTCTCTTTCAATATCTTGGTCCTACAATGTAATTTGTGCATTGATTGTCACCAGTGTGAAAAAAACAATCAAAGCAGCACTGTTACTGTGTGTTTATGCGACAGTGTCATCCATCTGACCTCTGCAGAGTCTGCCCAGAAGTGGGATGCATTTACTATTGTGCAAGAGCGATGATTTAGTCCAGTTTCATCAGTAATTCATAGTGTTATTTATTTGCCCAAAATAGACAAAACCTGGAAAAGCATATTGCATATTGTAGTCATTTAAGTGAAAGTTTTGATAGACATTAGGAGAAGATTTGCATGCTGTAATAGGACCATTCCATGTCAGTGAAAACTCATGGAAACAGTGTATTTACACAACTTGTCATGAAACAATGACTGTTTGAAACACACATTCAAACCTAGGGACGAGTGTATGATACTGAAAAGGTTATCATCAGCCTTTAAGTACACGGAGCGGTGAACACCTGAATGACAGAATTAAGGATTCACACAATAACACTTGCATCTCATTTAATCTGTTATTGATAATAACATACACAGTTCTACATGTCAACAGACACTTCACTTCTGTCCCCACTCTTTATCATTCAAGCTCTTACACACACACAACACACACACACACACAAGCACACACACAAACACCCACGCATGCACACACAGGCTCATAAATATTCAGCCTCTTTGTACCTTCAGAGACCGTAAAAAGCTGCGGCTCCACACACACCCAATTAACACACCAATGTGTGTTAGTGTGTGTGTGTGTGTGTGTGTGTGTGTGTGTGTGTGTGTGTGTGTGCGTGCTTCTGTCTGTGTGGCTGCAGAGAAAAACACCCCATGCCTTCAGGAACCAATGGGATTCGCGAAGATACACACACACACACACACACACACACACACACACACACACACACACACACACACACACACACACACACACACACACACACACACATACAGATAGAGTGTAAATTCCAATGCTTTTAAAGGCAATCCAGATCCGAAGCAGACACATTCTTGACCATGACTTGCTGCCAATGTAAAACTGTTAAAAAAAGAAGCACCTCTTCAACATCACACATACATTTCCGTGGAAAAACACCTCAAGTTATCTTTTCCACCCTGTTTTCACTGAGAAGCCCCTCGGTGTAGGTATACATACCGTACAAATACCAGTGAGCTTTTCTCCACACTTTGGTGAAATCCCATTGGAGTTTTAGGGCAATGTTATGAATACTTTAATGCTTTGAGGCTACAATGGAAGAAGGCCAGCAGCTGTGGCAAGGGCTTTGCTTGGGGCTCAGTCGGGGCTTGAGCTTTGCCATTAATGAATCCGGCCTCCATGTCATGTCCCACACTGCATCTATGACCCAAGAGATACCTGGGGTTAGAAAGGCCTGTGGAATTATTGATGAGCCACATGCAGTATTGTATTGTATAATCACTAAAATCTCAATGTGCATGTCACTGTATACCGTGTGGTGCATTATGAATAGTGTATTCTCCAATTCTCTAACTTTCTGTAGGTTTCACTGTTGGTTTGAAGGGTTAACCAAACAAATGTGATGTGCTCCATCTTATCTTCCTTCAGCAAATCATTGCTTTCAAAGTAGTTTTTATTTTGTGTCATGGGCTGTTATGTCCAAGAATGTTACCAGATGGCGCACACAGTATGATATAGAAAGCTGAGAAAATGCTCCCAAATAGATTGTAACATGTTGATCACACACCTTCTTGTTTCTTCATGTGCTATTTGAGAAGACAATTCTTTAGGTTGTTACAAGAGTAAGTGGGCGTTCAGACTAAAAATAACAACGCAAGAAGCTGTGTTGGTGGCGTGTAGCTTCAGGTCCTGGTAAGACACTCAAATACGATCCAGGAAGTCCAGTTGGTGAAACAGATTAATGTGTTTTAGGGTTTATCAGACGGCACTATATGTAATATAGAAAGGATTTTACAACCCAACAACAATTAACACGACAAAAATATTTCAGCTTTTGTCCAATAGTTAAGATGTTTCACTCTGGACCAAAGTGGTTGACTGACATTGCCATCCCTAAAGAAAATAGCTTTATTATAATCATGCAGCCATTGTACAGAAACCCCTTGACATTCTTCTAATATTATACTGCTTTTTTGTCTTCTTCCCAGGGCTTAGTGATAGAACGAATCGGGAGGAGGCCACTTCTCATCTTTGGTTTCTGTGCCATGGCCGTTTTCTTCAGCCTACTCACAGTGTTCCTCAAGTTCCAGGTAAGCCACCCTGTTATAGGCATACTGTAAGCTAAAGGTGTATCTCAATACACATGGGTGTTCTGTACTGTGATCCAACTATACTGCGAACAAATTGTATTATTATCAGTGTTCCAACTCTGAGGAAATTAGGTAATTATACTGTACATCACTTCTGCATGTTTATGATATCATACGTGATAGTTCTCATATTTTCAACAAAAATAACTTGCTTAATTAGAACTGATCAGCGGAAAGAAAATAATAAATGTAATATTATACTAATTATGGATTGCATTTTCTTGGATTTATTTGGTGATGTTGGCTGCTTAAACAAAATCTTAATGAAATATAGGATGTAGCTATTAATGATTAATTTTCCTGATATATTTACTGCCATATTCCTGCCTAGAGATTTTTTGCTAACATAATGATTATGGTCACTGCAATATCATCTCTCTCGCTCTCTTATCTAGGATAGTCTGTCATGGATGCCCTACCTCAGTTACATCTGTATTCTGGCTGTGATTGCGTCCTTTTGCTCTGGGCCAGGTAAAACTACTGACTCACATAACTGATTGAGATTTCTCCTTTTTCTTTTTCTTTCTTGATTTTTCATTTTCTGCTATAATCCGTCCTCACCGCACCACTTCCCTTAAAACTGCACTTAAAAGAGATTGAGTAAATACCCTGCAGAATGTTTTCAGATTGCGTAATTCAAAGTTGGCTGTAATTCAGGGAAGTAGACATTGAATAAGATATGTGACTGACCCAACTCTGGTCCTCACTTTTAAAACTGGCAAAGGGACACAGATTTCTATTTGCAGTGCTTTTTAGACTCAAAACATTTTACTTATTAGCCCACTGGTCATTTAGTTGTATATGTTAACAACTGTTAATGTTAGCATATAATACACTATATATATGGCACGGTACTGCAGATGCACAGAGGACAGTGTGACTACAGTGCGTCTCGTTGGGAGGTTGACTTTTAGTTTCAAGGTGAGGTTATCGCTGTCATCACGCATATACATCCCCTCTGAATAATAATGTCTCCAGGGAGCGTTGAGCCAATGAAGTGCCTCAGTGTATCAGGATGAGAACAATGGAGCGGTAGAAAGTGTAGAGAAATGGAGACTTCTCACAACAATCAAATGCAGAATGCTAGAGGAAGCACATGTGGTTTTCCTCACCTGAGGGACCATGTCCTTTAATAAAGATGGGAAAAAGATGACATAAAATATCACACAGCGCCACCAATGCCCCCTACTACTGTGTAACACCAGCTTTTAATAGTTCAGTCAGTGCTTTTGCTCAGGTGCACTTCTGTGGTAATTGTTGAGGGAAGAGTGATGTTTTCTTGTTTACTTCCACCTCACAGTGATGATTTTTGGCCCATTGAAATAAATGATGCCCCTAATTGCTTTGGGACGGTGAATGACTGGGAGGGGAAGAGGAGGAAATTCACATACTGTAAGGGGCGATCCCAGTGGTGCTTTGAGCTTTTGAGTGGATAAATGAGGAGCCACAATTCCACTGTAAGCATTTTACAATGGCCCAGATATATCAAAGTTTTATGAAACTCAAAGATATTGAAAGATTATCAAAGCGATTGTTTTTGACATGATGAATTAAAGGGAATAGCTACAGTGTGTTTGTTTGTTATAGGGCTTAGTTATCAAATCAGACACTGAATATTTCCTACCTTCTAAAATACCTCTTCTGTAAAACACTTGACTGCCCGGGTAATTAGCTCTCTGCCTGCACAGCTGCTCCTTTAGATCTCCTATATAGATGGAAGTCTGATTTTATACATTTGCCTGATCCGGCCTACCCGTCAGAACAGCCTGGTTATTGAACAAAATAAATTGCCTTTTACTCCACCTACCATTTTCCAGGTAATAGAATGTACCTGCAATTGTGATACACTTTCTAGAACAATACCAAAAGAACATAAAGTTAGATTTTATAGTGGATATTTAAACAGAGCAAGTGTACTTTGTACATAAGAAATCATAATCAAATATGAATCTTACTGTATATTGTTGTTTTTTTGATGCAGTATTGTGTTCTATAGTTTCGGCTACATACTTTGTGTCGTGGTTTTAGTGACTTTGTATCCTCCTGGCTTTTATTGTATTTCATTTCAAGTCTTTGCACCTAATCCACCCTGCTTCTCTAAAAAAAGTGAGGGGTTCATATTGTTTGTTTGTCTGTAGACACTACTGTCATGGGCAGAAGTGCTGTTGTCAAAACTAGCAGAATATTCTCAACACCTCCTTCCCATCAAGAATGGTTCTCCACTGATGATGGCACAATACTGGGGAGGGTGGTGATAGGATGTTCCAGTAGTGCCTGCATAAAACTCAAACAAGGCACATCCAATGCAATATGAGAGCACGCCAGTTTACCACCCTCACAGTACAGACCACAGACCTCCGCTTGTTTGCATGGTTGTGCGGCTGCAAAACAGCCAATAAAAAATAGGCCTATCATAGCTTCCAGCTGCTATTGACATGATTGATAATACAATTTTTTCGCAAATTATTTGGATAAATGGTTCTGTTTACAAGATGCTCACATGGATTATTACACTGTACATATGTATGGGTGTGGGGTTTACAATAGGGGCGCTGTACAGTCTGGTTTGCTGGTTACTGTTTTGCTCTGAATACAGTGTGATCCACTGTATATTTATATGTATATCCTTTTATCCCGTGAAGCTTCACACTGTGATAAATTAGGTGTTCGATCGAGGTCTTTATCAGTTTCCCTGATAGCGGTGTTCCAGAAAGGAATGTCTAAAGTAGAACAGACATTGTCAATGTTCCTTTTTTCTCCTCTAACACAATTTCGTGCATGGGTGTGCTGGACTGTACTGGAGTTTCAGGACTTTTGACCGGCTACTATGTCACCTGCTGAGAGGATTATACGGTAGAGTGAAAATGGTTCAGTGTTTCCCAGAGGATGGTGTCAGACTTTGATGGGAAGGAAAATGTGTACATTTTACGATCAAGTGCATCAATCTGGTGCACTTTGAGAGCCAAAGTAAAAGGCCAGATCTATTTTGTGCTCTTGTTAACATTTTTTGCGTTCTAGCAGTGGTGGAGTGTAATGTACATGAAGTACATTTTTAAAGTACTTGCTCTTTACTTGAGTTTGTCTATTTAATGTGTATTTATACTTCTGCTCTACTACATCTCAGAGGGAAATATTGTACTTTTTACTTAGCTATATTTGTTTGACAATATTCGTTACTTGCTACTTTGTAGATTCAGATTCTTCATATGAAATATATATTGATTAATATACTATAATGTGTTATTAAATAGTATATCATTATTAAGTATATAAAGAAGTTAAAAATGATCTCCACCTTTACCAGCTGCAACATTAGTGATGAACACATGAATGCATCTACAATTATAAATAATGTCGCTTATGTTATTTTGAAATGAACCCTTCGGCAGAGTACTTTTACTTTTGGTACTTTTAAGTATATTTGATGTTAATCTATTTGTAATTTCAATTAAAGTTACTGTGAGGAACTAGTTATGAAATTCATACCGATGCCTCTATATTACCTACATAAGTAAACGAGACCAACAGCAAGAAAATAAGGAAATCATTTCTATATCGTTATTCTTAATGTTTGTCATCGGTGCCCCTGGTTTGGATTCTGTGTGAAATTAGATGAAATCATGCAAGTTCACCAGAAATGTCCTCAGCTCAGACAACAGAGAGGCCTCCAGCAGTGACCAGCATGCCTCAGACAGATCCGGCATCACTGGCCGCCTTTGATCTGTAGTCAGAGCACCGGTGGGAGGAGGAGAGTTCTGAGCTCGGCAGCAGTGTCTCCTCCTCAGGCTGGGTCCCTGCTGGGAGCCAACACCGACACTCTTAAGGACATGGAGGCACGGGGAAACCAGAACCAGGACTGCAATTAGTCAGACATGCTGCAGTAAAATAAGAGGAACTCTGATGCTTGGAAATACTGTTTTTGTCCACAAAGACTGCCAAAATCAACACAAAATGAAAGCAATTTTGAATGCAGGACTTTTACTTGTAACAAATATTTACATACTGTGGTATCACTTATACTTAAGTAAACGATCTGATAACTTCTTCCACCACTGTGGTCTAGTAAACAATTCAATCATAAACACATTTGCTTTAAAGATATGAAAGCTGTGACGCGGTGCAGCAACTCATAATGTGATAACTGTGAATAATGTAATAATCAGCACATATTGAAAGAAAACTATGAGCACATAACATAATAACAGCAGTTTTGTGCACAATGTAATAAGTTGTTCATAAGAGAAAGTTATTACATGATAAACAAAAACATTGTTAAATAACGTAACAAATTCAGCGCATAATGTAAAAATAAAAAAGAGTACTATCCTTGTTTTTTTAAAGCATAGAAAACGTTCTAGTTTTACATGAGATGTGGTGAGTCCTTGATTCAAAGCAACTACATTTTGTTTGGTCTAGAGGACACTTTCATCAATCAGTTGCAAATTGATGAAGCCTCTTGAATGTGTGATCAAATTCAGGAATGCAAGATATTTAGTGACCTGGACAAATGAGAATGTTTATGGACATGATTGTGAATATAATGCACTGGTTGATTATGAGCATGTAAAACAATGGTTCCATATGTAATGACCAAGTTACTTTACTGAGTTACTTGAGTCTTTTTGGCAGAAATGCTCCGTCAGAAGTATGTTTTTCTGGATGGATGGATTGATGGATACTGTTCTGTGCGCTCGTATCACGTGCACTTGCCTGGTTTTGTGTGTAGTTGTGTGGTTTTGAGACTAACTAAACGCCATATCAAAGTAACTAGAAAAATTATGTATGGAACAAGTATTTCACATGCTAAGAATCACCTGGTAATAAATTCAGCATCATCTCCGTAGGCAGTGTGCCCAGCGTAACACTTTTTTCTCTTGTGTGGAAGCAAAGTGGCAAACTATACTGTATATGCTGTTTTTTGACATGCACCACACTTTTAATTGGCATGGACAGTTGCTGGAGCGCCAGGTGAAACATGCTTAGCAAATCTCTCAAAGGTAGACAGATTTTCAGATAGTTTGAGTCAGATGATTGACATGTGGAACTGTTCTCTGCTGAGGCAAATCCTTTCTTCTGCCAAGCACCTGAGCTAGTGATGAGGACATGGTGCAGATACGTATGTCTATTCAATGTTAATTGGGTCCTTTCACTGCTGGAGGCTGGAACTGGGAGTAACTGTATAGGTTTCTGAAGCTAACCATTTGTTTGCCTGTCACCAAAAAAAAGACAGCTGTGCAAATGGTATGGAGATAAAACTATTGTTGCAGAATAGTTCAATTCCTGTTTTTCCATTTTTCTTAATTTAGTGGAGCAAAAATGTGCTTTCCAAAGTTCTTATACAGTTTTGTTTGAAGCTAAGATTTAGACTATCATTTATCATTAAACCATTTAAAAACTGAAAAAAAAAATATTTTAATTTATATTTGAGCTCAGTTTGAGCTTTTTTGGGGCTTCTTCCAGCAGGCGGACACTGTCATGTCATTGACTGGAAATTGTGGATTCTTTCTTTCTGACTCTCCAGTTGATTGTGTCAGATTGTGCCGCCTTGTCAAACTCGAGAAAACAACTCTACCCGAGCTGTTTCAAAACCCTTATAATTCTGGTGCCTATATATGAAAAACTAACAAGACCAGATACGACTGTTTCAGCATTCTGGACAGGGAATGGGATGACAGTTGGCATTTTGATGAGCGTTGTATAAATTCTAACAACTCTAGTAGCCGATGTTGAAGTAAAAAAAAAACCCAAATAGCATCAACACTGAGCATGTTGTTACTGTTCCCATGTGGCACAGCAGAGACCGACACTACCCATGCAATGATCCTTTTATTAGATTTGTGACTAGTTGTTTTCCCCCATATGTTTGTGGCTGTGACATACTGTTTATGTCCTTTTAAAACTTTCAGAGCGAGGATGCGATGACAAACACCTGCAGCGTTAACTCCTTTCATATATTCAGTTTTACTTTGATTATTAAGAAACAAAAGTTCTTTTTTTTGCTTTCTGTGGTGTCATTTTGTTCTAGAGATTTTGAAGATGGGAGCTCTAGTTTTCCTAATGTAATGTTTCCGAGGCATCGGCATTGTGTAAATTCACAATAATTAACTCCTATGAATGTTTTTCCCATTCATGAGGTGATTGTGTATCATCAACATATGTGGAATAGCTGCAGTTAAAAACAGCTGCTTCTGAACGTTTGATACATCCAGCGTGGGTTTGAATTACAATTTTGATGAGCAAATTTATACACAAATTATGATTGTTTCATAAATGAGTTATATTTGATTTATACTGACTGCAAGGTAATTCTGTGGCAGCCATCTCATCGAGGGAAACAATATTCTCGGCTTGTGTCTCACTCAACATTTGGTGCAGCTACATCATACTTTATGGTCCTGCAGCTGTTGATGACAGCAGTGACTCAGCAGCAGTAGCGGTAGCTGGTTGTACCTCCACAGTGTGAAGTACTTTCATTTAAATCTCAATCCTTGTTCTTCTTTGCATGGCCGAAAACGGCCCTGTGTTTAAACAGCCAAGGGGGGCTGCATTGATGGGTCGTGTTGTATGAGTTACAGGTGAGTGAATGACATGCAAACCAAGAAGGTCAAACAGATTCATGTGTAAACAAACAATGAAAGCAGATGATCCACAAGAAGAAAAATTCACATTTTTTGATTTTAACATAAAATTGGTTTTGATATCAGGTTTTTTATCTTTCGCTCTAGTGTCTGTCACATTCGACCTCCCACTCACTGCAGTGAATTGTGGGATATACAAAGGCATGCAAGCTTCTTTTACTGTGCCCTTGCTGTAAAGGAGCAAAAACTAGTCAGAAAATGACTTCCATGGGTTTATATAAATTGGAACTTCATTTTAATTTGTTTTGAGGCCATTTTAGGGAATTCATACTAGAAAGTGACATCCAGGAGCAAACATTTTACTTGAAACAGAAAACAGTGTCCCATCTTTCTCTTGCTCGTCTTTTCCTGTCCAATCCGGTCCTTCTGTATCGAGGCTCCTTGCTGGTACAAGCAGTAACACAGGCAAATGTTCTGGGTGCTAGGGTGCTGAAGGAGAGCAACACTTAGATAGATAGATAGATAGATAGATAGATAGATAGATAGATAGATAGATAGATAGATAGATAGTAACTTTATTGATCCCACGAGGGGAAATTATTTCGTTACAAGCAGCAGTAGGTTACAGGTATAAAAATCTTAATATTATATATAAAGAAAAAAGAAAAAGAAAAATACACATGTCACAATACACAATATATACAATTATAATAGAGTAAAGATGTTATATAAAAAAAATGCACACTATATACACAGTGAATAGAATAACAGAATAATATTAAATCAACTAAATAAACAGTAGTGCAGAGGTTTAACGATTTGATTTGGCCCGAGGTGATTTAAGAGAAAGGGGGAAAAACAAAGCACTGATAAATGTGCAAAATGTGAAAGCTTAGGTTCTCTCATGTTGTCAATAGATTGCGTTTACTTGTTTTTTTCTTTGCTTTGACCACCTAACAAGCTTACTCACAGCACACACAGTTGATACCTGCATTCATTATTAAAATCTTTGGACACTTTTGTTTAGTCTGGAAAAGTCAGGACAAAAGAGGGAAAACGAAACGGGCACCATGCTGTATTTTGAGAGGTCAGGCTCAACAACGTGCACAACGTTCTGCCTCCTAAGCAGATGGTGGCTGAAAAAGACTTCAATATCTTAAAAAAACTTTGGTCAGGAATTTAACAAAAACATTTGCTCACTTCAGTAGCAAACAAATAAGCACACCTGGTGTTTATGAATTTTGTATATGAGACAAAATGCAAATTAAATGATTTTGTGTGAGACGCTAACTGTGGTAATTGTTGTTCCCTCTCAAATGACACTGAACCCTTCCCAGTCCTTTTGTAAAACAATGGCTTGGTCCTCAGGCAGATCACAAGATACTAATGTTGCCCTGGTTTTGTTTTTCCTTTCCTTCTTGAATACATTTTTCAATCAAAATGTTTGACCCATGATTTAAATCACTTAATTGCTTCTGACAGTCAACTGATGTTTGAAGAAGCAGTTTAGCTATTCAAGCAAATTATTTACTGCTGCCTTTCACTCACCGAAGAGGTGAGTCTGTGCCATGGTGAGCATTTTCATTGAGCTCTTAAATCTGCTTTAAACAGCAGTTAGTCGGGATCTGCAGTATTTTAGCATCTCTTGCACAAGGAGCAGTAAAAAATAATATAATTTTGATTGCTATAATTATGTAGATCTCACATACACATATCTCATATACTGTACAGTACACTTACAGTACTGTGTACAAGTGTTGGCAAGTGCATTAAGTGTTTACATTTTCTACTGCATTATACTTCTACTCAACTACATTTCAGATGGAAATATTGTACTTTTTTATTACATTTATTTGACAGCTTTCATTACCAATTAAATTACTAAGCACCTTTTAACAGTGTATTTCATCTAGTACTTACCATTAGAACCCCCAGCTAATGCAACACATTGTCTGCTCTGTTTCTCTCCCTACTTCTCTGTGTGCATTGGGTTTCTTCTCGTAGCACAGTTTTGCGTGGGGCTTCCTACAATCTCTCTCAGCTAGTAGTACTCTAGCTGTCCTCTTTACAGAGGGAGTGACACCGCTGTTTTACGACACTTCGATAAAACTTAACTTAACTTCGACACTTCGAACAAATTAAATCAAAGCTGTTTTGTCACAAATAATGTGTTGTAGAGTTGTATTGTTAATTCAATTGTAAGGTGATAAATATGGGTTGTGGTGTAAACCTAAATGTTAACACTATTTGTGTTTCAATTTTGTGCTTGGGCACGCACTTACAAACAGAAAGGCAGGATAAATCTATTGATTGTGCAACAAATTCGATTTTTTTTGCTTTAAATGTATGGACTTTTTTGCAGTTGTAGTCACAGCATGGTGGAGCAGACCCTATGGTCTCGTCATATAGTTGGATGGTGTATTTACTCAATTCTCCTGGGAAGAGAAAATACCTTATAGGTGGAAAGAAGATAGAGAGGGGGTTATAAAGTGCTGACAGACAGGCCCTATAGGAGAAGACAGAAGTCCATTGAACAAGATGAATCACCTTTCATGTGGGATTGTGGAAACAACATTGTTGGGCAGCCGGACTTGCCGTTGTGAGAGTTAGCAGGTAACGAGAGATACCGGAGGGGAAATGTGAACCCGTCCTTACAAGAGCGGCATCTGTTGCTTTTTAGGAGCCACGAGAAAAATACACAGGGACAGAAGTGATGAGAGGTGACTGAATTTAAGGCAAGGTGAAATGTAATGATGTGTGGCAGCCAGTATTAGATTAAGATTAAATTGGAAGAGAAAAATAAATGAAGCAAAAAGTACACCTGCATTTATATGTTGGGGTGTGTATTCTGGTGTTGGGTGGCTCTAATCATCTTTGTATATATCACCTCATTTGGTTAGCGTCTTGTTTTTTTAATCATTTCCTTACTATTTAATATTCCTGTCTTGCCGTACTGTATGCAATTTGAATAATCCGTCATTTAGATTTATGAGTGAAAACATCAAGCCCCTATTTTAATGTGCACTTTGTCACATAGCCATTTACCGTAGAAACATGAATTCTTATCATAAATCCTTCTGTAATTGACTGTAATTCCCAGTTGTCCCTGTTTGATTGTATCCCACATAACTGAAGCCTCCTGACGATCTGAGTCCTGATTGTTGTTGTTCCTTGCCTAGTTTTCCCCACACATCTCTGTGATTACCAGAGCCAATGTCTCCTTTGAGACTGACTTATGTAATATTCCCCTTGTGTACACAGACCCCCTGAGATGTGTTTACTAAAAAGCACGAAACAATGTTTTCCTCACCCGCTTTTTATTACTGTGACATTGATCTTCTTCCAGGAGCATGTCCTCTGAATGGAAAGATAGATTCTCCTTTGTGTCCTGAAACATTTGCTATGGATGAGCACACTTGAGACGTTTTGGATTCATCCCTCACTCTCCTTACTCAGCCGGGAAGTTTTTCTTTTGTTGGAAGAAATAACTTAGGGTTCTGCTCTTATATTGTATCAGTTTTACACAACATCTCAGTAAAGAACTGTGATTCCCTTACCATGCTCACCCGTAAACATCTTAAAGGAATATATTTGTATATCGCTTAGCTAAAACCATACTATTTAAAACACTTTTGTATAAAGAGTCTCAGGCTTGTACAAGTGCCGCGCTACTCGTGTTTGGGAAGTGCTGACTATATAACTGGATAAATAAGACTTGGATTATACTGCAGGAGTTGTGTCAGAGAAATTTTCAAGGCTGATATCTGAAAGTGCGAACATGAACCTGGGAGTGCAACTGAACTCCAAACCACAGAAATTCAGTCACACATTTTAAAGGTACTGAGAGTTGAATGGATATGGGTTTGCATGATGATCTCCTGTTGGGAGTCTGCAGTATGTGTTCACGCCTTGATGCGATTGAAGCGGGAAAAAATGTGCCCGTGAAAATAATGTGTATGTGGTGATGCCAGTTGTCCTGTCCACACCCTTGTTGCCTTTTAAGCTTTGATGAATAATGCCCTTCAAGTGATTCTTTAAAGATTTGGTTTTGTCAATTCAAATAAAAAATGTTCGTGCTTGCAGCAACATACTCAGCATGTGCGGTAATTGCTCAAAAAGTCTTTACTTTAACTATTTGAGCTTTGAAAACATCTACCTCAGATTCATTTCAACTGCACCAATGCTCTCATGAGGAATGCTATAGTTTCACACAGAGTTCAAAGGCTTAACAGGCAATTTGAAGCATTAAAGTGCAGCATCATCATTCCCACAGTTGCTACTGACTATCCCTGACCCTATACACTCATTTATAGTGGAGTACACTTCTGAGGCAGAACATGTATTCCTTTGTGACTGCAAGCACCACGTGTGCTCAATTAAAGTCCTCCAAACAGTGTCCTTCTGACTTTTCTGTGCCCAACCCCAGGCAACCTTGCTCTTATCGTTACTGGATTTCAATCCTGGCATTCCTTCCTACCTCCACATTTAATTCCACTGTCCTCATTGTTGCTGACAGGATCTTGAATGCTGCTTATTTTATCCCACAGCCCAAATAACCATCAGCAAGTTAAACACCCAGTGTGATTAATCATTGTGTTTTCTGTCTCCATGGACTGCCATGTGATATTGTATCTAATCAGTCTAATTCTGTTTTAGTTCAGCTATTGTTTTTTTGTTGTGGGCAGAATGTGAGCTTGACTCCCTGCAGTTTTCTGTTACAGACCTTTTTCGGAAATAGGGTGGACTGGGTGATCCGCCAGCTAAGAAGTTTAAGTGCTGCTATTCATCCTCAGCGAGGGCACTTCTAGTTTTTGGGAAAAAAGGGCAGGTACATCATGATAATAAGGGTATTGCTATCAGCATGGTGTATATGTTGAATATGAGTATCTACATAGTAATATGTTTATTGTGATGTGGATGTGTATTTTGAAATCTGGGATGTGCTACCCTATCACTCCACAGTGAAGCTTGTTGAAGCGCCAGCTCAGTAAGAAGGACGTTTTTATCTCCGGCCCACTCCCCACTGTTGGCTGTGGCGGTGGACGTTTTAGCAGACTCTTGCATCTTCACAACTAGCTTCAGACGCAGTGCTGTGGAGGGGGGACAAAAGCCTAACTTGGTTTAAACGGTGCCAAGCCCCATCAGGTGTTAAAATCTCACTTGAGTGTGAGATTTAAATTAAACTACAACACTGGTGCCTCATTAGACGGGCACCACGGGAACCCCAGGGAGTCCCTGTGACACGGCCATGACGTCACCGAGACGATGTATATCGGCGCGTACCTTCACACTGCGCCGTCCATGCGACTCACGTTGCTAAAAGGGGGTGAAATGACATTGGTGCCTTAAAAGAAAAAAACATACGTAATAGTCTTAAATTCGCTGTTCGAACAACGGACTCTTTCTGGATACTGAGAAGAAACAGACAACTTGCCCGGTGCTCCCCCACTTTAACCTGCAGAAGGAAGATCACGGAATTCCTGGATTCTTCAAGTCGGCATTCGTTGTTTTGTCCACCGCCAGACAAGAATCAGCACGTCGCTTCAACTGCCTGGTTGTTATAGATGGTGCTCGGATTCAACCGAGTGTGTTCACTGCTCAACATGAGAGGTTCATAGGCTGCTGAGGACCAGGAACACTGCAGCTTTCAGAGCTGGTGACACAGCTAAACTGAAAACAGCCAGAGCCAACCTGTCTGGTGGCATCAGAAACACTAAACTTCTGTTTGCCAAAAAGACAACTCATCATTTCAAAGACAGCAGAGACACACTGAGACAGCAGAGACACACTGAGCCTATGTGGCAGATGATTAAACCAGGCTACAGACCTTATTCCACAACAGGCCTTTTACAGCAATGTCTCTCTGTGGAACCAACTTAAGAACTTCTTTGCACATTTTGAAGCACTAAACAACACGCTGGCACAGAGGACACCACCTCCTCTCAACGACTCTTCCCCAGCCAGCATGTAAAACACTTAATGATTAATGCCTGCAAAGCTGCCGGTCCAGACAACATACTCGATTGTGTGTTTAAAGATTGTGCAGAAGAGCTCAAGGATGTCCTCACGGACATCTTCAAAAGCTCGTTGAGTCCGGCTGTTGTCCCTCCTTGCTTCAAAGCCTCCACCATCATACCCGTGCCAATGAACTCCCCCCCATCCTGCTTATGGGCATGTGGGTCACATCATCAATGACGGGAGAAACAACAGGAATGAGATGAACCAACCGGCCATGTTGTGTAAAGATAATCAATTTTTCCCTCAAGGTAATAAAAATAAAGGAGTTTGTGATTGATTTCAGGAGATCCCACACCCAGAACCCACACCAAAGCCCAGCAGCATCTTTACTTTCTCTGGAAGCTAGAGAGAGCAAGAGCCCTGGCACCCATCATGTCTTCCTTCTACCGAGGCATCGTGGAGAGCATTCTGACCAGCTGCATCACTGTGTGGTTTGGGAGATGCTCTGCCTCCAACTGCTAGTCCCTGCAGCACATAGTGAATGTGACTAGGAAGGTCACTGGTGTCTCATTCCCCTCCCTCCTGGACATTTACATCATCTGCCTAGCCTGCAAAGCCACCTGCATTGCGAGTGACCCCACCCATCCCTCACACAGCCTCTTCAGTCTCCTACTATCTGGGAGAAGATACCAGAGCCTCCAGGCTTGTATCACTAGACTTGGTCACAGCTTCATACATCAGGCTGTCAGGATGCTGAACTCTCTCCCCTCTGCCTCCAAAAAGACGGACTGTAACTTACCCACACAGCACCAGCCCAAGAACTTTCGTTATACAAGCATATTCGCACACACTCAGCAAGAGCCACTTTGTAAAGAACACCACAAAAAACTGCTTCTAATTATTCATCTTGTGTGTAATGCCACATTACTTGCCCATGTCTTCATCTCTATTTGCACTATATGTTGTTCTGTACCTCATTATTGTCTATTTGATTCACATTTTAAATTGTATAGAATTTATTTTTTTATCTTAATATTTTTTAAACCCTTGTGCTTTTGTTTTAATACTTGTACATACCAACACCATGGTCTGAGAAGAACTGTATTTTGATCTTCTATATGTCTGTACATATGGGAGAGTTGAAAATAAAGTTGAATTTGATCTTAACCTCATCTTGAACAAGCATGTTAACACAGTTGTCCAGTCTTGTTTTTTGCAGCTCTGTTTGAGGATGATTTATAACTCTGTTTACACAGAGTGCTGGTTCAATAGAAGTTGATCATAATGACACTATTTATCTGCTGAAATGAAGTGCAGTGAGAGCAGCATCACCCTGATATTTTGCTTTTAAACCTGGTCTGTCAACACAGTTTCTCAATTGCTATGTGCCCCACTCATATCATTGTTAATTTGAAACAGTTCAGACCATGTTTTGCTTATCAAACTTTGTCACATCAAAATTAAAAAAGTCGCAATTCTCTCTGGTTCTATTTTGAAAGCTGCAGGTGGTCGATGCACTGAAATAGCATCCTGTGACATAAATATTCGATTCACTTTTGAGTTACCCTGTCAGTGTATTTGAAGCTTTTAATTTAAGTGCTTAAGATCTACAGTATGCCAAATCTTACATGCTTATGTTTGCATGCATACACACACTGCGTGCACATGTTTTGTAGTATTTGTACAAGTATTTGTCACCCTGCTCTTGCTGCTGTATGTGACATGTACGTTTCACGTGCTTATGTGGGAGGACAGTATTCTCTGTGTGGCATTATTATCCTATTATATAATCCGTCTTTATTTATAACGTGTGTGTGCTGTTGTTGGATAATATCACAAGCATACATGTGAGCTGTGGAGCAAACACCATGAGTCACTACAAGGGCAAAGGTGGTGCTGGAAGAAAATCCTTTTAGATCGAGGCAAACAAATATCAATGTATCAGAAAATAAAAATCGAATCGTTGATATTTCTGTATTTATAATTTAGATTTTTAGACTATATTGTATACTCCATTCCTAACCTTCTCTCAGCTATGAAAAAGGATTGCTGGTACACTGATAAATGATACAGATGAGCCATTAAAACGCCTGTCAGAATCAATTGCGAGTGAAAAAAGCAGTGGCCTCTGTTGCTGCCTTCTAACCGCTGTCCTGTCATCTGTGGCTCTCTGCCTGAGGTACAACAGATCAACGCTCTGGCACTGGTCGAGTTTTGATGACCCCTGTGGAATTGTGATGTCTCAAGAGGTCAAGCTGAAACAGAAGGCAGCGCACAAGCTCTTGTCACAAATCCAACCCAAAAAGAGTAAATCTGTCTGATCAACTTTGTGTTATTATGTCATTTTGGGCATTTTGATTTAGAGTTTCTCTAATTTTGGGCTGTTAAATCTGTCACCACCAATAATTATCTGTTCCTTTATCAATCAATATAAATGATGTCCTTTAAAACCAGTTCTGATCCTTTTTTTAAACTGTTTCTGTGATATTTATGTCAGAACTTTGCTCCAGCAAAGCACCATTTGTATGTGTGAGTCATCTTAAACTTGCATGTGTTGTTTTGTATCATGTGAATGGAGGCATGCATTGCCCACCTGCTCTGTGTTGCACATGCAGCACGAACAGATTCTAATCTGAAAATCTCCAGCTGTTTTAATGGATGATACATTAGCTACTTTGACTTTGATTTGAATCCCTCCACTAGGAAAAAAATATGTAGTACATACTTTAAGCTTTTATGCATGTGGCTTTATGGAAATAAATCTACAAATAGGCCATAAAGTAGAATCACAACAGCAGCTATAATACTTTAAGATTAATCGTTTGTAGAACAAGAGGTCACATACAGTATATAGGCATTCTCCAGTAGGCCTTTGTAATTCCTACAAAATAGTGATGGATTATTGGTTAGGGAGTTTTGCAACAAAGCAGGTTTTTCATTTATTTTGTTGTTTACTCTCTGCTTGAATGTTCATCAGTGTGCTGCTGTTGTGTTTGGCTGTAAGGCAAAAAACCTGCATACTTTCATCTCATATGATTCAACACATGCTGTTTCCTCTAAGGCCCCCCGCGAGCATATGCTGACCAAACAACATACATGGTCTAATTAGTGTACAGTCCCTGGGCTCACCCAAGATACATTTGGCTTGACATGGAACATGCTGTGGCAACAAGTGCACTCATTTTTTGTGCTGAAAATACCCAGACAACATTATGGATCAGAAGTGTGTAAATATGACGAATACAGGATGCAGCTGTCATTTAATTTAATTGCTAGCAGAGGCCTGATTTATTCGTGTTTATAAAAAAACAACATAATTTTAGTTCTTGTATTCTCCTGCTTGCACACACAGGCGTCACACATTATTAGGTGCACAAGTCCCTGGAAAACACTATTTTGTGCTGAGCGGATTATCTCGGAACTGATCTAAACCGAGCACTCACAAACCAAACACACACACATATGTACAAAACGCCCACGTTGGCTAGCCGCCCCACCCTCCCCGCATCATGTGCGAAGCAGATTTGTCCTCTCGTGGCAGAACTGAGATCAGTGTGGCTGCACACACAATATCTTCCTTTAATGTTTTCTGTTTGTCCTGCTCCGTATATTGATTAAAGTTGGATTTCCTTTTTTAGAGGGACTCCTAACAGTCGAGAGAAGCAGGACAAAATACGAACATCATCACTTTGAGAAGCCAATTGACTTTCAGTTTTGTAGTCAGTAGTGCATGTATAATATTTGGCGCTTACAATGTAAAAAAATATGATTATAGCATTACTATGTCAATAACAACTACAGCTGGCATTTAAACTTTTATTTTGTTGACAAAGTTAGAGGAATACATCAGTTGTTCAAAACCTTTTCACAATGTAATATGTTAATTACAGGGAAACAAAAAGGAAAATCCTTGCAGGGGATTTTTTTAAATGCTTTGGGCTAATATCAGAGGCTCTTATGTTCACTTCAGTAATTTTATTATCAGCTGTTGCTTTTTTAGTTGATTCTTGAATCTTAGGCTACAGTAATTTTACACTAAGATAAAATTGAAAATAAATCTTAGTTTTATATTTTTTCCCAATTCTGCGGAATTTAGATATTGAGAATGAGTTTATTAATACCAGGTATCAGGTTTAAATGTATAGCCCAGTGGATCTGATGTCATAATCCAGAGTGTTTCCAGATACAGATCACATGATAATAACAGTTTAATCGTGCCTTTCTGTGGAATGGGAAAACTGAGTTTCTTCAAAAAGTGCTAGTGTGCTCAGACACAATGAGATGCAGTATAGCTGTTAAATTAAAAGGACAGTTTCCTGTTGCCTCTAACATTCTCTGTGATCAGAATAATGTAACCAGGATGTGTGTGTCCTACAGCGCACAACTCTGGGGTTTGTTGAACGAAGAAGTGGAAAAAGAAAATATAAGCTATCTTCATATTGCCATTTTACAACTTGCATCTTACAGTTACATCTGCACTGCTTGGGACCATTCATTTATTGTATTTTTTTGTGATCAGACTTAAATATGCCCATGATTGCTGTGTGCAATCTGGTCAACTCTGGGCATGCGTGAACACACACACTTGTAATCAGCTGGTCACATTTGTTTACCAGCAAGGCATCTTATTCATATAATGAGATGGTTTATTATCGCAAGCAATTGAATCTAAAAGGACGCTGAGGGCTAATGTGAGCCATACCTCCCTTCATTCAGCTCTAAAATGAAAGTGTCCCTGTTGCTTGTATAGCTCATTAACTGTCTTCTCCGGGGCAATTATGTGACAGCAAATAACCTGCTGTGTGGGTAAAAAGCAACTTCCTCAGATTTAGAAGAAGATGTTTTTGTGCTTTTTTGAGATGGTAAAAGATAAACTGCAGTCACACGTACAGTACATAATGTTGCTGAACTTATGTCTTAAGTTATTTATACCATTAACAATGAGGTTGATGTAGTCAAACAGGCTCCACCAGGTCAATCAGTTTAGCAAGGATCACTGTGGGGAAGATCTAAGATATGTGACCACATGGCTAGCCAGCTCCCTGAAATTGCTTACATACTGTACACCATTTCACAGCATGCCTTGCCCTATAATGAACACTTATCTAGACCCATATATCTTTATTCTGTCAGGCTGTAGCTTATTCAAAGAGGACCAGATAACACGTAGTCTAGAAAAGACATAACTTATAACATTATTTAGTGTGTCTGCTGTGAATAATGTTTACTTTTGTTTGTGTCTCTTCTTCTTTATCTTGTTGTTTGTGCAGTTTCTAAAATATCACGTTCATGTGTGAATGCAAACTTGTTATAAGTGTTATCAGTCAAATATACAGGCAAAAAGTTCACAACCCTATGGACCCGTATTCATGTTTTGTTGTACAAAAGTAACTAGCAGCGCGGACCTCTCTTCCACCTTTGTTTTTTCTTAATTTTTTTAAATTTCTTACGGACTGAATTATTATTATTTTTTAAACATTAAACAGATGCCATTATGTTGAAGTAGAAAATTAGGATTATGCTTTATTTGGACAACTATATTAAAAAGAAATATGCCAGCTGCTAAACCGCTAGTGCACCTTCCATAGCAACTGCTGTTTCATAGCAATTATATATAGTATATTAATGATATAGTCGTAGAATACTATTATTATGTAGTCATTACATCACAGCTTCGCTTCTGGCTGAACATTACTCCTCAGCTATGATATATTTACATCATACCACGACCTGTCATAAGCTATTGCATGCCAAAGTCAAACAAAATAACTTGGAATGTTGAAATCAAATTATCTAGTAGACTCTTCAGTAATTCAGTAATTATCAAAAGTAAACTTCCAAATACAAATTTATAGGGAGGAGGAAAAATGGGAAATAAACCATTGTTTTCTTTTAAACTAGATAGCTTATTGAGACTACTTTAACTCTGCAGCAGCAGCAGCAGCAGCAGCAGCATTTTTCCTTTAACTTTACTCCTAACTTGAGAAATGTGTTTTAAATTGCTCCCCAGTCCTCTCCACTGAGTTTGCAATAATCTGTCAGGATGGATTACTACCTCTTACATTTGAACTCAGTGGGCCACGTTTGTCGATTTAAGCCTCCTAGTTTGATGTCATGGCCCACCAAAACATCCAAATGTTAACATCTGCTCTCGGATGTTTGGAAATGTTGGTTGCACATTCTACTCGGGCAGAGGCCTGAGGAATTTTTGACTTTCAACAAAGGGGCCACCATATTACAATATTTAAACTGTGATTGTACTATGTTGAGATATTACTGGCAAAAAACGTTTGGGCTATTTTGCTACCATAATGTTTTCTTTTAGAATAGTGGAAAGAAAACCTCCAAAAATACACATTTAGGTGTTTATTTTACTACACTCTGTCAAGTTACGTCGCAGTTTTCTTCCTAAATTCACCAACAGTTAGAATCAGATTATGCCTCATTTTCTTAAACACATTTTAATAATAAATGAAATAATAATTTAAGTTGTCTGGGGAAGTTTCATGGTGATGTCTATTAGTTAACGCTATTCACCTGTATTCACCTCTTTAAAACACAGTAACATAAATCAAGAGTTGTATTCTAACAGTCAAAGAAAGTTTGAAAAGTGTTTATTTTCATTTTACGAGTCCAATTCATGTATATCCAAGATTTCAATTCAGTCAAATAAATTGTTGATTGTATCGAGGTGGCCTGAAACGGTAATATGAGCTTTATCTGAGTTTTTTCTGATAAACCGGATTATGTGTTGTGGGAATTGAACAGGACTATGGTATATGGATTTATAGGGTCAGACACGCATTACTATTCATTACACTTGAAGGGCAGGAAGAACACAAGACAATATTGCTTGGATTAAACACCACCTCCTAACTCTTGAACTTTTTGCCATCATTGTGCCTTTTCTTATTTAAACAAAAGGATAACATTTTCTATGACATCCATGTCTATAATGCATTATAAACATTATTATTATATATTATTATATTATTAGCACTCATAAATATTCACAATGATTTATAACACATTATGAAGCATGTTATAATGAGTCAAAATTATAATTGTCATAATTATAATATATTTTAATCTTAATCTATAAATTGCTGAAGTGGTCATTGTTTTCTTGAAGTAAAGAAAAAAAAATATTTTTACGTTTTTTCTGTTCTTGAATATATTTAATAATACATTTTCTCTTCACTTATGAAACAATGACCACTTAAAGTTACTGCATATTAACAGTGATTATAATGCATTATAAAAAGATCATAATGGAACAACTGTGGGAATTATAATACTCTATGATCCTTGCAAAAAGAAACGTCAGTGAGTGACCAGCAACTATGAAGTATTACGATGCTTGACCTTATAAGTCATTATAAAATGCTTTCTAATGTGTTATGATTATTGCCATATAGGGCATTATGAATATTTAATATTAGTGCTTATAACTATATTATACAGTGCTATAAGCAGATTATAATGCACAAGTAATAATAATAAGTGTTGATAAAAAGTGTTACCAAATGTTCACTCTGAAGTAGGAGCAAACAATAAGCAATCTTTTTCCACTTCATATGGTTTATAAGCTCAGAATACTTAACGCTCAGAGCAGAGCTGTTTGTTTCTGTTCCGCGGTCGTTATAACTAATGGTCTTCTCTCTTCTCTCTCAGGTGGCATCCCATTTGTCTTGACCGGAGAACTGTTTGAACAGTCCTACCGACCTGCCGCCTTCATGGTCGCTGGCATAGTAAACTGGCTGTGCAACTTTATCGTCGGCCTCCTGTTCCCATTCATTCAAGTGAGTTACCTCATCTAATAGTGTAGTATTGGGGTTGGGGTCAGGCTTTGGAGCCCAATGTCAATAGAGACGAGTGACACTTTTCTAAAATAAAGCATTGCTCACAAAGTTAAAGCAAACTAACACCAACTATGTTTGTCACTTTAGCCTTTGGAAAACCCTTAAAGTTGTCAGCCCCTTATTAATCCCTGCAGTGGCTGCCTGTCACACCGTGTTTGTTCTGCCTGCTTTCCACCAGCATCTCAACCTCCTTGCTGGATTTTTATTAGTCAACACACTTGCTATTTGATGTTTCTGTAGTCCTATCACATACCATTATGTATTTTTTATCCTAATAATATGAAGCTATTGAACTCTAATGGTTGTCTTTGAAAATGTCAGGGACTGCTCAGGCTTTTCACTAATGCTATTATCTTAATGATCAGAGTGTTTCTGACGGAACATGCGCAGTACTTTTTGTTCCTTTTTAGTAAATTGAATACCAGTACTGGATTATACAAACAAGCTGTTCACTGTTGTTCTCTGCTTCATACTTGTTTACCTAAATGTAATGGAATTGCGCTTTGGTCCTCTTAGCTTTGGTGAAGAGCGCTTTTAAATTCAGACCTGACCTAACAATACGAGATGTGGAGATACTGCTTCCATTAGAGCTTGGCCCATATTAGGGAATTAAACTCAGGATGTCTTGGCCTCTTCAAAATGTTGATGCAGTATCAAACATGTAACTACATCATGTTTAGTTAGGGTTTTTTTTTTTTATCTCTTATGCAGATTGATTTCAGTACATGACCTTGGTATTGGGTTGTGAGCTCTGTCAGAGTGCCCAGCAGTACTGAAAAGATCCCGTGTGGACACTGACTGTTGTGCTGCTGACATGCTGCTTTTGCTGCTCAGCCTTGTAAGCAAGGTGTTACTGATGAAACTTGAGATGTCACAGGGAAGCTGAATATAAAATATTAGACACAGAAGCACTTTCAAAGCCTTGTAGAAACTGTAGTTGCTGGTTGTTAAAACGGAAGTGGGTTTGATTTTTGGCTTTCTGTTGTGGAATGCTCCCTTTCTATTATTAAATCGCCAAAATGGGCATCTTTGAAGTGCTTCATGTGGGACCCGAGATAGAACTCCTTTTTAAGGAGGGCAAATGTGTTTTTAGAGTATTATTAGCACCTACAACAGTTTCAGACGGAAGAGTGTATTAGTGTCTGACACTGGAATGTTTTTCCTGGAAACTGCAGGGTCCTCTTTCAACCTCTAAAACCTGACTGTTGCTCCAGGCGGCTCCGCATCACTGCCTCCTCTCATTTTACCTCCTCTGTCTCTCCCCTGCCTCTCCCTCTTCCTCTCTCTTTCTTTTGCCTCAGAGTACTCTTGGACGCTTTCTTTCACATTTTCATTTTCATTCCTTTAACTTAAGTTTTTTTCACTTTACAATCTCTTTACTGAAGCACCATCTTAAGGAAACGTAGTGTTTGTACAATTTAGAATTGGGTTTGCTGGTGTTAGAGGATATTGGCACCTTGGTAGGTATGAATAGCTAGTAAAAGTAATAAGGTAATATGCACTAGTGCGGTGTGAATAAAGTTTCATGTGATGGGTTCAAGAGCTCACGAGCTCAGTAGTCTTCTGGCCTGTGGGATGAAGTTGTCCCTGAGCCTGGTGGTCCGAGACCGGAATGCCAAACGACAGCAGGCGGAACCGGTTGTGGCTAGGGTGATTTGGATCTTTGATGATCCTATTTGCCTTCTTCCTGGTCTTCTGGGTGTAGAGGTTTTAATTTTTCATTCAGACTGTTCACTCATAGGCTGTGTCTGAAATCAGTTTACTTCATAGTGCAATATAATTACTGTGTGCTATTTTATGTTGGTGTTCGAAATCTGTGTGGGATTTATTCTCTATACAGGGCGCTCAAAAAATCCTAAAGCAAAGTAGTGCCTGTGGTGTTCGAATGTATTGTTTTTTTGGTTTTGCTAATTATATATTAACAAAACAATTTGGCGCTGTCCCGGGTGCTGAAATGCACGAGAGGATATTGATAGGTAGACGGTCACGAAGCCATGTCTTTTATTTTATATGTTGGCATAAGCTTTAATCTATTTATTTAATTATTTGTTTATAGGCCTATATATGAGTAATATATGAGTAAATTAGTTTTTACAGGCTATCCCTGTAGTTTATTCAATGTGATAATTGACCATTTTGTAGCCATTTTTGTGTCAGTAAAAAGTTGGCTTACAGTAAGCTGGCCTGTACCTTTTTGTGAAACAATTTCCGTAACGTATATTTGGTTACCATTTCTTACCATGTTGGCCCTTTTGGATCTTACTCTTGCAGATGACGAGCACAATTAGCATGTCACTTTGTTACCATATTCTAATATGATAACTTTGAATTGTGTATGTAAGTCCTATAAACTGATGTCTAAATACAAATACACATTTAGTTGAATTTATTGATCAAGCAGCATAGTTTTCTTAAGTGAGAAGAACTCAAATTTAACAGAAAAGGTGCCAAAAATCATCACTATACATGACATGTCTCTGTCATGTCTTTATTTAGTTCCTTCGGTGAAACTACACGAGGTAATCAGGTAAATAGATAAATACTGTATTTTTAGCTTATTTTCCTAAGAGTAGCTGGAAAGATTACAAAAATGTCATTGATTGAAAATATATTCATCTTGAAATGATTTATTCAGTGTCAGTGTAATTATCACTGACTACATTAACTAAAGAGCTTTCAAACTTCTCTGTGATGTAAGTATGATGATAGTGAGACGTGACTGATGTAATATGCATTTTTTCCACTTGGTCTACAGGACTTAAACCCACCTCAAGGTAAACATCCTGGTGCTGTCTTCTCATCCTGTTAATGCTCCCCAGGAGCCCTGAATCCAAAGCGTGTTTTAGTTTATGCATTGCCTCCTTGTAGTCGCATCGTTAGAGTTAAAATATTGTAAAAAAAAAAAAAAAAAAAAAAAAAAGAGGCAGGAAACTTCTGTCTTGTTGAATTTACTTTAGTGTCTTTAGGCGATAGGGAGAGCTGCCCTCACAAGCCAACCTGACTATCCCGACAGACAACCCCAAAGGGATTAAGTACCCGAGGTAATCTGCTCTGAGTCTGAGGTGTCAAACGTCCTGAATTGATACCTCCTTCAACAAGGTCTGTGATTTGCCCTGAGTAGAATAGGATCTGTGGCCACTGAGGACATTCACCCTTTTACAGCAATAAGCCAACCAATCCTCTACGAACCAGTGGGGGAGGCACAGAGCTTAGCCTTTCTAGGGCCAGACCACAATCAGTGATCAGTGAGAGCAACGCAAACACACTGGACAGTACATTCTTATTAAGAATATGACTGAGATTAGCACCACCATCTCTGCATGGAGAAACTCATCACAGTGGGCACTAAAGTGGGCACTAAAAGCTTAGCTTGCAGGAACATCCCGGACAGCTCTGGAACAAACTTGTGGACCAGAACGATCTGCAGTTTGCCAGCCAAGGCCAAGGCAAGGCTGTCTTGAGCAACAACACTTTCTTTTGCACTTTCTCAAAAGGATGTTGATTGAGGGTGTCCGACAACACCAAGGTCGGATCGCAGGTTGGTACCAGGGGGTTAGAGGATATGATTCTGTCATGCCCCACTTATGTGGAGTAGCACATCTGTCATATCCTATAGGAAGAACAACACATGTGATCAATATTTTGCATGCTGTTATGACAATTATAAATGTGTGCCACTTTCTGCAGTAAGTGTGAGTACTTTGAATGGTTTCCATCATGCCGGTGAGCAGCTGATTTAGCCCCTCCCAATCAGGCCCAGAGGTCTAACCACACAGTGAGAATGTTATATAGTGAGATTGAAACTCCATTACACAAATGCAAATTACAGCATTACAGCAAAATCGGCCGCTTATTTATGTTTCATCCTTATTTGTCTCTTCATTTCCATATCATAACAAGCATGTTCCGAGCTGTGCTTGTCACAAGAGGACCTTGTTTACGGTTAATGCACCGTGTTTTCATTGATGAAAATCAAAATCAGCAGATTTACTCTGTTGATACTCCCATTATTTCCAAGACTTGTTAAAGTGCTGCTTCATGGGAGAAACAAAAACAATCGCTCTTAATTAATTAGACAAGCTCTGGAAAAGGAGAGACGAAGAAGGGACTTTTTGTTCCGGCGGATTTATCTGATATGTGAGAATCTGTAAACAAGATAATGAGCCTGATTATGTGCATTTGCTCGTTTCTGAGGGTTTTTATTAGGTTGGAGAAGAAGAAAATGAGGAGGGAGTTGCTAGGGTTTAAAATGGTTCAACATATCATGTTTGATAACACCAAATCATGTTATGTACAATTGTGGGTTTTTACTTTGTGTTGTTTATTGCCTGATTTGAACAAATTGCAGGCTCTTGTTTTATGAGACGAGAGGTAATTGTCAAATAATCTGTTTACTCGTTATGGTAGGTACTCGTTAACAGACTCAATATCCTCTGATTTCATGTTTTTTATGTTTTTATCTTAAATCCTTAATATTAATGTTTCTTTGCAAATTGAACCTGCGAGGCTGAGCCTGCGGGTGTCACAACACTATGAATTGTAGGTAATTAAAACTAATTGAAACTTGAAATGGAATGTCTGCAAGAGAGCCCTCAAGCACTCAACAATTTGACATTGGAACAGCCCTAAACCCTCACGGACTATGCGGGAACACAAAAGGTCTGTGAGTGTGAAGATTGGGATTTGTAGCAGTCTTTAATGTTTCCTCAGCTGCTTAATGCTTAACCTTAATGAGTCCACTTTTTATGCTAACTGGTTGGATTCAACTGGCTGCGATGTACTTTGATGCTTCACAGATCTGTATCATCTCTGCTTGTCACATCTTTACATCCATCTCGATCAATAGGCGATGAATACGGGTCACATTCCTGTAAAAACAATCCGATGAATCATCGCTTCTATACACTACATTTGTATTGATACCTTATAGTAAACATCAGCTCTTACTGTTTATAGAGTATACCATAGATAGACAAGTATAGAGGTTGTTTGAATTGCAGGGAGGAAAAATCAATGTGAGATTTTAGTTTGGTCACAACTAAAAAAGTCTGTCTCTTTATTTTACTGCCCTGTGCTTCTTTCCTCTGAGTGATGCATCCTTCTCCTTTCTGTTTCTCTGCAGTATACCTGTGTCTTTTCTCAAGGTCTTTAGCTAAGTGATTCACTGAGTGGACTTCATCTGCAGTTTGACCTCTTTTAAATGTTTCTACATGTCTCTTTGACCTTTTCAGTCTCTCTCTAACATAGCAGTAGTGTAGTAGTAGAATTTGCACATGTATTGGTTTTATATCTATGTAAACAGTTGTTTAAGGCAGTGATGTGCAATTTGTGGTCTGGGGACCCAGAGGTCTGCCTGCATGAGAAGATTCATTCATTGCAATTTGAATGATGAATGATATACATGTGTACTGTATGCACTAAGAGTGAAAGACTGTTGTTTGTGCCTGTGTGTGTGTGTGTGTGTGTATGTTTTCAAGTGCACTAGGTATATTATCTCTATCTTCTATGGGGTCCTTGGCTGAAAATAATTGAGAACCTCTGGCTTAAGTTGTTGCTATAGTTTCTGTTCTCAGGGTGTTACCTGCATTAACAGGTTTTGTTGGCCACTCGGAGGAAATAAGCTGTGAAAACAATGCTGACCTAATATCACCACTTAAGTCGTTTTTATTTTGCTGGTAAGAGCTTCCTGCTACTACCAAAGATGACACTGATGAGAATGAATCACAACAGTAAAGTTGAGGGCTGCAAAACCAAACCATTGAACTGAATAATGCTTAAACACTTCATAGAGCTGAGGGGAACTGCAGAGACAGGGTGGGTTCATTACTATGAACGACCAATTTCATATCCAAATAGTTAAGTTAGGTGCATCCATTGTTAATATTCATTAATTTACGCAGTGATAAAAATAATAATAATAATATCCATTCATTTAAAAAAAGATCCTGAACTAAATACAATGTGCTGTTATCTAGAAACCATCAAAAAAAGTCTTAGAGAAACATTATTAAACACGGCAGATTATAAGTAAATTTTATATTTCATAGTAAAAGAGAAGTCCCATCGTCTGCCTTATAATTGCTCTTTATGTCGAGAACATTGTTCAGCTCAGCTTTTCAGCAGAACTTTGCCCTTGGTCATAATGTCCCACTTGTCCCTCATTAGACTCTAATGGCATTTGACATTTCAATCTTCGTGAGCTGAAAAAATATAGATATGTATGCTGAAGTCCATGTCCTCTTAAACCTACTGTTTTCTCAACTTCTACAAGCACTTCTTCACTTTTTCATTCCGGCCTTCTCAGAAAGAGCCCGAGGCTTGTTTGTTTAAATTCAATTCAATTTATGATTGAATGAATATACAGTAAGGTACACAAATAATTTATTACATACCTGATTATAAGTCCAATCTTGGAAACAGTAGATTGCTTTTTTGAAAAGCAACTTCTCCTTGAATATACCCCTCAAAACATTGGCTGACGTAAACTGAATGGAGGAAAACATTCATGCTTCAAAGCTCTGAGTGGAAGGACAGTTAATACTGGCGAATATATACATGCATACTGTATGTCTCTGCTCAGTAATACCCTTTGAGTAATTGCATGTGATTTGCAACATATTTAGTACTGAGGCACCAGACATTATAGAATCTATAATACATGAATATTTTCAGATAATCGTGGGTGCGTTGGTGCACTCACCTGCTTATATTAATCACACAGATTATAGATAGACTGTGATGTTACGTATATTAAGCCTAATATGTATGTGTCAATGTGTGTGCCTGTATCTTCTCTTAAACCATTCTTACTGCTGGGAATTTGTTTAACCCAGCGGTTATTGCCGTTTTGTCTGCTTTATCTCCATCCTCGATCTTGTATTGAATTTTTAACACTCCTCTGTGCCTAAAAATAGTGTGCATGTATGGCTGTGTAAGTCAGGAATGAGTCTGACCCCTAGTCAATCCAGCTGGGTGCAGGTATTTAGCCCCAGGCATATATCAGGACTTTTGCAAGTAGGATTCAGTTTCGGTCCCAGTCTGCTGAGGTTAAGCGCAAACGACATTAGCACAGGACGTAACCTTGTTAAGTTCTGAAAACAGGAGCAGGGACTCTGAAATTCATTAACAAATCACTATGCAGTATCCAACAATACAGCTAATGTGAGGGAACGATACAGGCAATTGCAATTACATTGTATTACTGTACACCTGTCTCCGTTACAGCTGACTTTATAGGGTGAACATTTCTGTTCTTGCACAAGTGCAGATGCACAGTTTTCACATTTTAGCTCATGTTATTAAATGGCATACTTTTACTGCTGCAGCTACTGTATGTCATCTAGAGATGCTAAACCACCATAAATTATGTTTGTTGCACCTTCTCGAACTACAGATACAGATTAAGATTACGACGTGGTCATGGTGAACAAATCACTAAAAGGTGCCATTGAGTTGAGTGAAGGGCTTCCACAAGGTTGAGGGAGGTTTGGTAGCAGGACCACAATTACAAGTTCAATCTTGTACTCTACTGGCTACATTTTTTTCACCTCTTGCTGTTCAATCAATAGAGTGCTGCAGGGATGAA
Source organism: Cebidichthys violaceus (assembly GCF_023349555.1). Lineage (NCBI taxonomy): Eukaryota > Metazoa > Chordata > Actinopteri > Perciformes > Stichaeidae > Cebidichthys > Cebidichthys violaceus. The sequence continues at coordinate 2,688,908 of NW_027176428.1, read as the reverse complement.
GTATTTTTGAAGGCCAACCTCGGAAGTTGGCATCGCACTAGATCCCTCGACAAAATGCCAATGGGACTATTCCATTGGATGTTGGATTATTATTGTTGAAAATAAGCTCTGGCAAACAAATGTTCATGAAACTCACACATTTTGTTCAGCAAGATGATGAACAAATGAACACTTTTATGATTTTTGCAACCGCCTTTTTAAAGACACTTAAAAGCTTCAAAATTCACCAGAGGAGTACTGAAGTATTTTATATCGTACAACAAAACGTTAAAGTCTCTTAAGCTTGTGTTAACCAAATACTTTAGTTCAGGCATCTAACCAAAAACTCATTTACATTGAGATGAGGGAACTTGAAGTACAAAAATGATTCATTTCTGGGTTTTAGGACTCATTCCTGCACCACTCTATGTTCTGCCCACTGCTGATGCTGCAACCTTTACTCTTTTTTTAAAACTATTAAAATGCATGTTTCCAGCCAAACACACACACACACATGCATTCACCCACCACTGTTACTCTCACTGTAATTCCAAGGGCATGTCCATCGAGAGAAACAGAAAAAGTTAGACAAAAGTCAGCACAGAAGTTTGGGATTAAAGTGAATCTTTGCTTGCGGCATGCTGGACATGCTGTACTGATGTTGGGTTGACCTTCCGTCGAATGTTTTCTGCCTGTTTTCTCTGCGGCCCCTGCAGACAAACCTAATTTTGTCCTTTCAGCCAGCTGCACCAGAGTGTCATGTGTGGGAGAAAAAGAGAGACCTAAGATAAAGGGCATATCAAACACACAGAGCGTGGTTTCTCAGAGGTTGTTATTCTAACAGGATCAGTCAATTGTCGAAGGTGAAACGAAAACAGGGCACAAAAATATAACAAGAAAACAGATCCGATTAACAAGTGCAACACATACCGTTACTCTCACCAGTATTCTGCATTTGATGCTTAGCTCCCCAATAACCAGTGGAACAATAGTTGTGTGTGTGTTATCGCTAAAGTTGAGGTGTCAAGATATAACACTTACACTGTAAGGGTAAGCTGTGGATTTTTTTTTGACACATGTTTCTGCCGACTGGGCTATAACGTGTACTAATTAAGGAGGGGATGTTAACAACACAGCATTTAACAAACAACTTTATAATTTAAGAACAATAACATTACATTTTAATAAGATAAGAAATGTGTTTAGAATGAAAACACTGCCTGATTCTCAAATATAAACTATGGCAAACATTTACTACGTCATACTTTCTCACATTTACATGGAGAGAAAGCCAAGTTAACAAAGCTTAACATGCTAATGTTTGGCAGGTATAATGTTATGTTATTAACCACGTTAGGATGCTAATATGTTAATCTGCAGTAAACCCAAAGTACAGCTGCGGCTGACAGGAGTGTCATTAGTTTTCCTGTGGTCCTGTGGTGTGTTTCTGAGCACCAGATTCCCTATAAAAAACCTCTCATTTACTGCAGCAGGGGTCTGACAGTTGGTTCTGGTTCTTGCATGCTTCCCTTCCTTCCAGCGGGCCCAGCAATATGGCCTGGTCTCCAGTAGCATGTTGTAGGTGTTGGCTCCCAGCGGGGCCCGGAAAGCAGCAAAGCAAAACTCGCGAGACTCTGCCAGGCACGGAGCTCTCGACGTCAGATGGTGTTTGCTGTGTTGTCAGGAAGGTCATATAAATGACCAAGGCTGACCAAGGCAAGGAAGGAGCAGACAAGTGTAAAAGAGACAGAGGGCCATCCAATGCCACAAATATTGCAGTTATCTTTGTTGATTGGGGTTTTGCCGGGGCCACTCACTGGTTACTGACTGGCACCTGAAACCAACTCTGACCCCAGTTCAGACATTTCACCGCTGCATTGTCACATCCCTCTCCCACCAATACAAGCCGCCACTGAAGTGTAACTCTGGGTTCTGCAGGGGTTGGTTTAGAACATTTTAAATTGCTTATTTGTTTTGGCAAATAAAAATATACAAATAAACAACTTTAATTAGTCAAATAATGAATAGCTGCTAGCCCACAGACATTGAACGATTATGAGACAACGGGCCCCTGGACACAGACGTAAAGGCATTGTTTGCAGCTGTTTTGTGTGTCTTAGTAGTCGTTAGCATCACTTTCTGGTTGTTTGATTGCCTTTCCAACAGTATTAATATCACTTCATTCAGAACTTCTGATACTTGCAAGCCAACTATCTGTCATTGTCTCTAGTAGAGGGACACACCCCTGACCCCGCCTTTGGGCTTCTGGCATCAATTATTTAGGTTGAACGAAAGCTCATTAAGTGATTTATTGCCTCCCTGTTCAGAGTTTTGAATAATTTTTTCATCTTTGAATTCCAACCACACAATGTTAAGCACTGTTATGTTCATTGTCTCAATTTAAATGCGCAGCAGTTTGCTCTGTGTAGTGTCAGACAGTTTGGAAAGGACTATTTATCCATTTAAGGAAGTCTAAGGTGAAGGCAAAAAAACAACATTCTCTATATCAAGGTGAATTTAAACTCAGTTCAAATCTATGAATGCATTTTTCTTTTTTTAGACAAAGTGGAGCATATAGCAATAGTCATATCTATAATACAACATATATTCTTTGAACAGTAATCTCTTACATTTTTTCCACAAGGAAATCATGATAATTCATGCACTCCGGTGAATACCAAGCACCATCAATTGGTTTAATATTTCCACATAGATCTCTTAGACTGTCCTTTACTTGGTTTTCTTGTGGTTCACATTAAACACAAACCTGCATTAGGAAGAAATAGACTGGAAATAATAGAAACAGTGGACTGCGCCTATGTCTATGAGCAAACGTTAAGACAGAATTTATGACAACTTTCACTCACAAATTAATGTAAATTAACAGATTAATAAAAAGAAAGATGGGAACTGTGACTATCACGTGCAAGTGCATTAGCCTTCACTCCACTTTATAATCCAGGCGGCGGTCGATCATGGAAATGTATGCATTACAGAGTCATCCTAAACAGCATCTAAATTACTATCACGTAGTACTGCTGAAAACCACATCACTGGGATATGCATGTGGGATTGTTTTAGTTCATTATTTCCATGACAAAGAGAATCTTCTCTGAACCCATAAACTGTAACCCCTCTAGGGGTCGTCCCTTCAGGTAGAAATGGAAATTACATTGATTGATGAAACAATCTCCAGAACAGATTCTAAATGGATCCTGTGGTGAGATTGTTAACTACTGTTTTCAAAATCAAGAATGAGCTTGTCTCGATGTTTTTCAATAATTTATTTCTGTGAAATCACAAACATTACAGCATAGCATAGCGTGATGTCTTGTGAAGTCTCTGATTATATTTTTTATTTCAAATAAGGGTTGAACTTTTCGAAATTCATAAAAATAGTTGATGTTTTAGAGATGCATGTTCTTTTACGTAACATCAATGATATATGATAAATTTTTCTGGAATTATCCGTTGTAATGTATTGATCAGTGTTGAGGGTCATTTTCAGTGATTTAGTCACTTTTTAGCATTTACTGAGCTTCTCCAGTTACTTTCAAACATTGGACTAAATGCAGTTGGCATACAGGTGATTTATTGAAACTATGAAATATAAAATGGAGCAATAACAACAGTTGTTTGTTGATGACATTTATAAAGACAAATGAGCCATCAACCCAATCACAATCATTAGTACACTGAGTTCGTATGCTATTTGTATGCATTGCTAATGAGCTAAGATTATCGTAGCTACATATGATCCATAACTGAAATGATTGTATGTCTTTCCATTGGTGTTCCCATTTGACAGCATTGACATATGGTAATCCATAAAATGTCAAACAGCCCTGGGTGGACATTTGCAGTCTAATCTTATGTACAGATTAGTCTCTTAAGCACCGCAGACATTGACTTTGAGTGAGCCTCCCACTGGGAAGATTCAACACAATCAATAAATGCCCACACAAATGCAAATAACCCACCACCACAGCACACAGTTTACACCCCACCAATGATGACTCACTATTGCTCCAGAAACCAGTGACCGTGACAGTATATCTTCCAGCGATGGACAGTTTCTGGGCCGTGACATTTGTACAGTGTCTTCATCAGATTTAGACCTACGGTGGGTGTTTGAACATTCTCTTCTCCTTTAACCCTGTCCTGTCCTGCCCTATCCCATTCTGTCCTTTTTGTCGTACGCCGTCTGGTCCTGTTCTGTTTTTTTCAGTCTTGTACTGTATTATCTTTGGCTGTCCTGTCCTACACTGTTCCATCCTGACCTGCCTCATCTCGTCCTGTCTGGTCCCATCTTTTAGTGTCCTGCTGTAGCTCTTCCTATCCGGCTTGTCTATTTTCTCACAGAGTGTCCCTTCCTGCCCTGTCTTGCACTATTCTTTTCTATTCCTTTCCGTTGTGGATTGTCCTGCACTGGCCTGTCCTTTTTCTACCTAAATTACACTGTTCTATCGTAGGCTGTCCCACCCTAAACATTTATGTCCTGCCCTGTCCTGGCCCGTTCTGTCCTTTCCTCTGCTTTCCTAAACTACTCTGTTCTGTCAGAGTACCATTCTGTACATCTTGTCTTATCCTAGATTGTCCTATCATACACAGTTCTTTTTCTGTTTAGTTCTGTACTGTCCTGTCTTGTCCCATCCTGTACAGTTCTGGCCTATCCCATCTTGTCTTGCCTTGCTCTGCCTTAGATTGTACCATTCTGTGCTGTTCTTTTCCATCATATTTGTCCCATCCTGTCCTGCACTATTCTGTCCTGTCTTGTCCCACTCTGCACTGTACTGGCCCAACTATCCCAACCTGACTTGCATTGCTCTGTCCTAGACTGTGTCGTTCTGCGCTGTACTGCCCAGAGGTCTCATTTATAAAACAGTGCGTAGGCTCCTCGCTAAATGTTTGCAGAAGGAAATGCATGTATGCCAAAGAATATCCGCCGTAGGACCCGGGCACGGCGTACCCCCTTAGGACCCTACGTAAAGGAGAGGAGGAGAGAGAAAGAGAGAGGAGGAGAAAAAACAGGGAGGGAGGGAGGGAGGGATACCGAATAGGAGAGCGGAACAGGAGGAGTGGGTATTTATGGATATGCAGGAAGTGGTAGGGTTGAGGAGAGGTCCTGCTCCTGAAATTATGATAAGTATCTTCAATTAAAAAAAGAAGCTTGATAGGTGAACACAATTTATTTATTTATATATTCATTGATATTTTCTTATGGCATTATAACTAGGACTGATGATGAGGGTATGGAGTGATTGTACGAAAGCTTTATTTCCAGACTATGCTAATTTACACAATCGTTATATGCAGGTGGTGTGTGACAGTCACCATGGTGACTCCTCTGCTCCCGTAAACTCTGATACTCGCATCGGATAGCTGTTTACAGTTTGTCTCTGTACGGTATGCTGTCACTATGGAATTAACCATAAAGTAATCAATAAAGTCGTGTTCACTGCAGCGATTTTATTTACAAAAACGTATTAAAAACTAAGATCAAACTTGGTGATATATGCACAGTATTAGAAGATTATTGAAAACTGCTGATGCTCTGTTCTGCAGTTCTTAAACGCTATTTGACGTTATCTTATATATGTATAATTTCATCAGCTGCTCGAAAGCAGCACACGAGTGTCGGTAGTTCTCCTCCTCTGCGCTGAGGAGAGCAGACAGCGCTGATTAAATATTAAGCAAAATTGATTTGAGGTTTGAGATGGTTTATATCTTTTACAATCGAAATGTTCTCATTGTTATGGCTCACAAGCAGAAATACCACCGCTGGTTATGATAAAGAGGATATATAAGTGCAAAGTAATGTGTCATATGAAGTCAAATTTCTACAGTCTGGCTTCAATTTAACATCTGTGTCTCCAAAATGTTCATACGCATGGGTCAGAGTTTCCGTGAAGGTGATCGCAGGCCCTGTTGTGTGCATACATAACGGTTAGAAGTGAGACCCCGGATCTCCTGTCGCCTCCTGTTCTGTCCTGTCTCATCCAATCCTGCAATGGCCTGTCCTAGTCGGTCCGGTCCTGTCTGGTACTGTACTATTCAACCCAGTTTTGCACTGTTCTGTCTTATCCCCCCCCCCCCCCCCCCCCACACACACACACACACACACACACACACACAGGGTTCCCCATAACTGCAAATGCCACCTCTATTCTTTATGTCACTCTGGGTGCAACATGTGTTTGAACATGAGACGTGAAAATATAATTCATGTTTGTGTTTGACGACAGCCACTCAGTCTTCATGAGTCCTTATGTGCATGCCTAATTGTTTGTGTGTGAACCAAGTTCAACCTAGCTGAGCCACCATAGCAGCTCAAAGGCTTATCCCTGCATCAAAGATGGGGCTGTCTCATTCTCCTCAATCCACGGGGCTTGCTAAAATTTGATTAATGACAGACGGAGTGGTCACAGAAATGTCCTGTTTGTAGCATGACTCATCTAATATGACAACTGGGAGAGGAAGGCAGTGTTTTCTGAGGAATTTGCTAACTTTGCAGATGAGCGTTACGTCAGAGAGGTGGCACGGAAACTGGGTCGGGGCTTTTCACGATGCTCTGTTTTTTTGTTGTGCTGTTATAAAATACGCTCAACAGAGGAAAACAGTGTCAGAGACTAACAGCAGTGATGATGTAACAGTTGAAATCAAAGCAGTAAATAGTTCTTCATTGAGGTCATGGTTGTTTGGACACTGCATTTCTAATACCAGTTACATAGTGCCGCATTTGAGTTCTGTCCTCTCATGAGCAAGGTATTATAGCTCAGAGACACACTGGTGGGGGTCAGTCAAGTCCACTCATGCAAAATCTCTTCCTCTTCATATCTCTCTCTCTCTCTCTCTCTCTCTCTCTCTCTCTCTCTCTCTCTCTGTCTCTCTCTCTCCCCCCACCCCATGTCAAACACACACACACACACACACACACACACACACACACACACACACACACACACACACACACACACACACACACACCTCTCTTAAACTCTAAATCTCCCTCTGGGTAATCAGTCAGTATGTATTTTTAAATCTGTCACTAATCTCTATTATTGGCATAACACACTGGACAAGGTTAGCGTTTAGACTTACATTGTTCAAAAGTCTGAAGCGGACATGTCTTGCACGTACCCTCATACACAGGCCTGTAGGACCTTTTAAGTGGTAAATTGTGGGGATGTTATACCATTCCCAGCATGACACACACAGATGACAAAACAGATGTCACAGACAAACATCTCTCTGGAGTTGGCAAGAGTTTAGGATGGGTGAAAAATGACAGGATTTGGGGGAGAGCAGTAATCATCAAATGCTTATAATGCTAAAATAGGACAATCTAAATTCGTGAAATTAAACTGTCAGTTCATTTTACTGTTGAAGTTATGGTAATTCTTGGGGCTTGATATTGACATTTTCATTCCTTTTACAGAGTTCTTTCAGAAAATGTCTGCTGTATCTAGACACAGATGAATCGAATCTGTCTAATTCTGTGTTTTCTGTTTGTGTAGGAGAAGTTGCAGTCGTTCGCCTTCTTGGTGTTTGTGGTGGTCTGCATCTTGGGATCTATCTACCTCTATGTCGTCCTCCCTGAGACCAAAAATAAAACATTCATGGACATCAGTCAGAGCTTTGCCAAGATTAACAAAATCCCTGTCCCCTCCCCTGGCCATGAAATGGAGCTGGTTCTGTCCAGTAAGCCTGACATCAATGGAAAAGTCCAAGACGTCATCAGGATGGAAAGTTCCTTCTAGCCGAACAAACAACACAAATTGTGAAGAAACAAAGTTGAAATTTAAACTAGAAGTATTTGTTGTTGTACATATTTATTTAATGACCGTGGTCAATGAAATGAAATGTGTGATCAAATCTTTTGTTTAAATGCATTTCTGTATTTTGTATGTTTTGTATGACTGGAATATTTGGGAATATTTGTTTACAGTAATAATTTTTTTATGTCTCATGTTTTCATTAAAAGTTAATATACAGTGTAAAACTATCATAAATGGCAGAAACCCTAGATTACAAAAGGGATAATAATGTGCTGAAGGGGGCTCGACTAAAATATTGATGTACTTACTTAAAACTTAAATCTGCATTAACGGATTTGTTGGGGCGATTTGGGATTGATGAAAACATGGCATAAACACAACACTGACATATCATCACCTCGTGGAGTACAGCAGAGACATGGCCAGTGTGTTAGCAAACAGTGGATTATTTACACATCCAGCAGATACAGAAACAGTAGCATTTATTTGGAGTCTTGTTTGTGTCCACCTGACAAATGTAAATCCAATATTCCCATTTTTGTAGCTCTGTTTCCAGAAGCTGAAACGCTCCATAGAAGGGGAACTGCAAAGTTGGGTGATAATTCTCTGGGTACTGAACTACGAAAGACAAGTTTCACATTACACATCGTCATTTGACCTATTGTTATTATAAAAATATTTATTATAGCACAGGAGTTCTCAACCTTAAATTTAGAGGACCACCTTCCCAAATAAATGACAAAAAAGCACACCATGACCAAAAACAAATTGTAAACTGTCAACTGTAATGACCTAAATAAATATTCCTCTTACCCTCACCCACCACTGTCTGCCATTATCAATCCAGATCTAATGTATTCATATTTCCTCACCACACACTTTGGACTTGGAACTGATTAAACTTGTCTGAATCAGACAAGCTGCAGCAGCATGCAACATCATCTTGGTCAGATTTCATCTTTGTTGTCGTCGTCTCAAAGCAGCTTCATAATGAGAAGGGGGCAGACATGTGTCTGATGAGAGACATATTTTGCAGGATTAAAACCCTAATGCTGATGTCTTGGTTAACTTCCCAATATAGACAACAAGAGAGAGACAGAACGCATAGAGTGCAGGAAAGCTCAAGGGGACAATTTTTTGGAGCCTCTCCAAATCTGAAAGGAGCCAAGGCTGCTTCCCACCAGATGGCTGGAGCCAGGGAAGGAGGTGATCTGAACACAGGCAGACAAGCCTTTGGATAGCAGTTACAGTTTGCTCCATAGTAGGGTGTGCTCCACATGTCAAAGTCCGCTGCTGGTCGAGCTAACTCCCCACCCGCTCATATAGACACAGATACACAGGTATGTGTGTCATGCAGTGGCAAAGGGGGTGTCCATGTATCTACATGGCATTGTTGAAGAGAGGTGAGGGAATGTTAGTTTAATCCCTGATCATATCCAGTGAGCTAGCACCACAGATTGTGTTCAACTGGGAAGCAAGCAGGGAAGTGAGGAGAATAATAATGTGTGTGTAATAAAGTCTTGTCTCTTATAGCTCTGTTCCAGCATGTTACTCTCTAGGAGTCATACTCTCAGCAGCGTTAGTGGATAATTGACAGAAAGATTTGTTGGTGGGAGAGTAATTATGAGACCTCAAAGCGGCAAAGACATAAATACTTTACGTTTAATTAGATGCACTGTATGATGCTGTGTGATAAATTACTGTTTGTCCAACCTCAGATATTCTCTCAGGAAATGTTGATAAATCAACTTCCCATTATGCAAAGTAAGAAGTGGGCGCAGAGAGAGGCGCTGTGTAAATGTTGTGAAATGTAGTTTTGAATAAAAACTTTTTTATATTAACACGCATTCAAAATTTGTAATGCTCATTCTTCAGTAAACTATTTCTTAAGACCTTTCAAAAGAATCATCAAGGCCTCTCCTGGGCGGATGATTTCATTTTACACCTCCCAGGTTTTAGGAGAGGTGTGTATGAAATGATTTATTTTAAACCAAGGTTGCATGGGTGTTCACTTAATAGGTTCTTAGCAAACATCCTTTGATGTGATGAAACAGTGACTGGTTCTGTCCGGTATCTTTGCTGGCCTAATTCCGCCTTTACCTAGTGAGGATACCCTTAATAATGAAGTGTGTCCATCAGACCGGAAAGTAGGCCAATAGAGCTGAAGAAAGAGATAAATTGACTTTGTGATTCCTCAAGTCACACAGCCATCATCTGTTTTGATATCATTCAAGTTTACTCATTGATATTAAACTATGGATTCGGGGTCCAGTTGTGGCAGATCAGTCAGTGCATAGAAAGCTCCTCACGGAGTGCATATGACTAAAGACAAACAACAGAACAGGAAAGAAACAATTTTCTACTTGGGTGGCCATAACCCATGGGCAGTAGTGTCTTTTTCTAACTCAGTCTGGCACACCAAAAAGTCTTCTTTGGTCCCAGTCCCGGCATGTGAGACTATGGCTGGGACGGTGTTTACTGCATGCTTGAGGATCTATAATATCCTTGTGCTTAGCTGCAGTGATGAATGGGTCATTTTGTGTGCTGTGTCCCCCCCCTGCACACACAGTCTGCCTCGGCACATAAACTTTAATATACCTGTCTCTACTCTCTTCATAATGTAGAAGGCCGCCTGTCTGAATAGGTCCCGCGCTGTAACTATGTGTTTCTTATGTTGCTGCCTGTCTTGGCCAGGTCTCCCTTGAGAAAGAGAGTTTTAATCTCAATGGGATTCTCCTGGTTAAATAAAGGTTTAAATAAAAAATAAAAAAAAAATGTATGCTCCATACACTAAAATAATTGTATCATACAGTCTGCAGGATGCAACATAATTAATAAGAGCATTTAATGTATAATTTATTCATCTGCATGCTTTTCTCATGACATTTACATGCAAAATAATGTCCCGGTTATTCCTCTTATCCATGTTCTGATCAGGATACGATGTTTAGCTGCAACACACAAAATAACGGTCTATTCTCCCTGCATGCATGATTTTAACATGTGCGCAGCATGTATAGACTCCTCAACATCCCTGCCACTCTGTCATTCCTGCACCGACTGAGTTACCTCAGCAGTGGGGGATTAACCCACTTTGGTTTCTCCCTGCCTGCTGCATTCCCTGCTCTGTGCTGAATTTCTCCATGTGATCACCAGTATTGGAAAAGAAAAGCGACCAGCAATAATCAGTTTATCATTCTAATTACCGGTGTCAGATTTCTAACTTCATTTCCGTGTGTAAATCATCAGTTTGCAATTTGTGATAATTGTTTTCCCCCTCTGTCTGCATTCTGATGATATCCAGGATGCTATGTATAACATAGTGAGTGTCTTATTTTCTGCAACACGATAAATCTTTTACTAGCACAGGTCTTGTTGGAAAGTAACATTGACCTGTTGCATCCCAGCCTCCCACACCTGCATCTTGGGGCACTTTGCTGTTTGTGTGGTGTATTCATCTTGTGATCTTATTTTGCAGACTGACCTGAGAGTTGATCATTTCAACCCTGTCACCTGGCAGCGGGGCTTGCGGATATTCTTGATAGTTATAATTTCAAGTTTGTTGTGGTGGCTGTAGCTTCAAGACCTTTGTTGGCATTTGCACTTAATAAAACAATCATTTGGCTAAAGGGCCCTTCAACAGGCAGTGCCATTAGAAGGCTGCTGTGCCCCTGAAGCATCTGCTTTCTCCTTCAGTCTCAGTGGTGCTAGTTTACCACAAGTGTGCTTGAGTATTTTAGACAGCCTCAGGTAAATATTGAGACAGTAAACGTGTCTTGTAGTTTGGCTGTGTGTGTTAAAGGTATAATATGTAGTCACATCGTCGGTTGCAGTTTGTAAACACAGCAATGAAAATCCGCCCCTCCTCTCAGAGCGCAATGGTGGTCAAGCAAGCATAACAAGTGAATCAGAAGAATTAGACTTTATTTTTTGATTATTTCATGGCGGTTACTTTCTAAAGCACAAAAAAATGTACCACACCTCCTAACTAACCTGTGGGTAGGTGCCAGATTGTGAATGAATTACATTGTTTTTAAGGAAATTGTTGCATCTTTACAATGCAAAGAAGCTACTAAGAGTGCTGGAGTCAGGTGATGAGAGCCTTTCTTTCTCTGGTTCATTACATATCGACTTGGCTAAATAATACAATGTTTCCCTTCATTGATAGCTGCGATAGCATGAGAAACGTTCTTTAACAGTTGTCTATGTTGATCAAAAAGACTATTATCATCAGTAACGCAACAACAAACGGATTTGCTTTGGGATTTAAATTTCATTATTTCAATGGAGTGAAAGCTGAGGCACTGTGTTAACTCCCATGCCCCTTTATCACATCACACTGTGCAGTGTCAAGTGAGTCAGTGTGTTACAGTGAGAATAAATGACTCACAGCCCAAGATTATCTCTCTAAATGTTTGACACAAATACACACTATTTCCACAGTGGAGCCTCAACTGAAACAACACTTTCATTGAATTACAAATATTAAAGATAATAGTCATCATAACACTGTTTTGAATTAGCCACAGATCAAAGGAGCTACAAGTTGGGATCCACCCAAAGGAACATGAAGAGACATGAGTTATGTGCTGTAACCCTGGAGCCCTTAAACAGTTTATGGAATTATTCCAGACTTCTGAAATGCCACCAACATCTCTGATTTGTTTAGTGATTCAAATATATCTGGTGTTGCACCTATTAATGGCTGTTTACGCTGGTTGGAGAAACAGTTGTGGGCCAGATTAAGAATGCCAGCGTCATCTACCTGCATAGCTATTAGCTAGCTTTACAACTGAGCTGCAAAAACAGTTTTCTTATATTGTCCTAAAACCAAATTTATGCTAACTGCTGTTCAGGTTCCAACGAATGTTCAAATTTACAATACAAAGTGACGTAACAAATACCCCCCTACAAAAAAATTTGCTAATATTAACAGAATGTATGAATGATGAATGAATGAATATAAATGTAATAGCAATTCAGTGTGATTACAGGAGAATTAAACAGCCCCTATAGGGTACACCCCTCTCCTTGGTGAAGTCTGTTTTCCATATATACTCTGCTTGCGCAGAATTAAAATGTGACAGATGTCCAATGGTAGCGTTCAGTGCCAGTGCAGGAAATAGTGTCCCTTCGATGCAGCAAAGTGGAAAGTGAAGGGTTATTCATACAGTTCTTTCATACAGGGGTCTGCATACTGAGTTGCATTTCACACACTAGAAAACAAAATGCATACTTCAGGACAGCAAGAGGAGATTCACCTTTTCATTGTCGTATTTGACTGAACAACAGGAAAAAGTCAAAAATAAGAAAATGTTTTATAACCAGAGTATGACCAAACGTGGGTGATGTCTGCATGGACGTTTGCGGGCATGGGCGGGTGATGAACTTCATGTCACACTGACCCACTCATACCCTTGTTGTTACACGGATGTGGCAAGCATGAATTGTAATGGTGTGGAATTTGGGATGATGGATGGGTGTTTGGCACGACTGACTCATGTTCTATAGCAAGTCTGCCTTTATATTAAACATATTTTCGTTGCCTAAAATACCGTAACCATATGTCATTTGCCATAACTATGATTTGTCTCTAACTTAACTATACTGTACGAAAATTACAATGCACATTCAACAGGTAATAACACCTAACAGGTCAAGGCAAAGACCAAAACCTGTTATAATGATATCCTCTACCCATGTTGCCCAGAACACTGTGGAGTGCACTTAAAGACATGTAAGATACTTGCACAGAGTCAATGTGTTATCCTGTTTCGAAAATAGTTTGTCATCGTTATAACAGATGAACAGCTGCTTTGAGCGTCTCAGTGAGCCTGTGTGGTTCCACTTTGTATGCCAAGACACGCACAAGACATAGTGATGCAATTTTTCCTCTCTGTCGTAGTTTACCTGGGGGGAAAAGGCATTCAGCTGAGCCGTCTCAAACCTAAAAAAAAAAGGCACCGAGGTGCACGATCAAGTGCAGTGATCACTTAGCCTATATGCACGCGCCAGCCGTGATTACGTCCTTTTCTGCTGCATGCTGCTATGAAGTACGCATAAGGCTGTATGTAGCTCATTGTAGGGTGTCTTTCACTGGGAGAGACGCCATGCGTGGACGCATTTAAGATCTTTGGGAGAATCAATTGACAAATAACTTATTTTAAGTTGCCATGACACATTCTACATCTGCTTGTATAGCATTGAACACTTCAGTATATAAATATTGATCAATATTCTTTGTGTTTACTACTATTTCAATGTTTTGGGGTGGATTATGTTATTTGTAATATGGTTATATGAATAGTGTTTTGAAGTAAAACTCCCTTCTTACCTTTCAAAATAGATCAGAAATATGCATATAAGACTCATGTTGAGAGATTATTCCTGATTCATTTTGAGTATGTTGTTTTAGATGTTTTTTTCCCCAGGGCTAGGCCGTAAGTGTCACCTGGCAAGCAGTGTTGCCAGATCATATTGCCAGTTTCCAGCCCAATCACAACTTAAAACACACCCAATTAAATAAAATCAGCCCAAATCATAACCTTGCCAGAAACCCATGAAAAATTGTAAAACCATTACATGTGCAAAAAAAACATCATTAGCACACAAAGCTTCATATCTGCATCAGATGGTCAGAGTCAATGAAGGTGACGTTTAGGTAAGTTTATCCTCCATTATCCCTCACAGCGTTTGAATACAACTCATGTCAGTCAAATATTTATTAAATTTAATGATTCAATAATATGAATAAGTGGGCACAATGAAGCTTATTCAAATTTGTACCAGGGTTTTTGACCATAAAATGACAGCTTGTTTGGTAATATTGTTTACACCATGTTTTCAAAACCACCAAATGCCTCCTGTTCTCCCCTGCATTTTCTTTGTGTGTGTGTGTGTGTGTGTGTGTGTGTGTGTGTGTGTGTGTGTGTGTGTGTGTGTGTGTGTGTGGTATCGACGTGGCTCCGACCTGGTCTCCTCCCGGCTTCCTCCTGATTGCGATTCATTCACCTCACCTGCCCAGTCAACCCAGCTGCCTTCCATCAACTCATCACTCAACAGAATATCTACCTCGGTTCTACATCTACTCTTTGCCAGATCGTTGTTACAAACTCAGTGGTATTTTGTTTGTCCTTGGCTGCAGAGTATAATTATATTCTGAGTTCATCCAATTGTTTTCTCGTGTACTTACCTTGTCTTCATATGCCTGCAGTTTGGATCATCCTCCCAGCTCCCCAGTCTGCCTGCCCTGCCTTGTCCTGCCCGGTTTTCCACCCTCGTCCTCGGTCCCCCCCCCTCTACTCCACCACATTTCCCCTTCTTTCCTGCTTGAATTAAACCCTTTTTGTTCACTCAGTATTCCCTGGTTGTGTTTGCATTTGGGTCCGCCACCACAGCCCGTGACAAAATGTTGACAGCCCAAATTTCTTTGACCAGCCCAGCGCTATTTTTCCCAGGCCAACTTAATCACAAGTAATCCAACTGGGCCCAGCCCAATTTATGTTATAAATTACATCTTTGTTTATCCTGCAATGACTTGTCAAAATGGTGGCTGTGAAAAGGCCCTATAAGGTATATTACAAGCAATTTAAGAGGCAATCTCAATTCAATGTCAATCTACTAACAAAAAATTGCTTGCGCAAGGAGAGAGAGGGGGGCCACAAACGGAATCTTGTTTTGGGCCACCAAAAAGATTTTGTTAAAGCTGTATGCTTTTATTTGGATCAAACAATCAATATGTTATAGCAAAGTTATTTCTTTGTGAAACTTAAAAATGTCTTTTAACCGAGTAATCACAGTTGTGATCAAACAAGTGTTTGTAGTTTAGTAATCAGGGTTAGGGTTAAGGACGATGGGTATGCCATTAGGTTTGCCGGCGCTTGCTCATAGACCAAAGTAAATTCATCCTATGAGAAACGTAAATGTGTACTAAAAGGTAAAGCACCCAAAAGGCCTAGTTGTTGAGTCCTTTAACTTGGAGCCACAAATGTGGACCTAATAGTGGCACAAAAGGAAAATTCATTATCATTTCTTCTCTGGGCACCAACCGTACAGAATTGTATGACAATCCATCTAATAGCTGTTCAAATATTTCAGTCTGGACCAAAGTTGACTGACCACCATTCCTTAGAGTATGGAAGAAGAAAAAATGCTCATTCCAACAATTAAACTTGCCCATGTCAGTGAGTCAAAAAGTCAATGAGTTTCTATTTAAAATAAATGAAAGTGCATTGTACCTGTAATGTAAGTGGTTTGTATTTCATACCAACCAGACAGCAGTCTTTTACCAATTTCTGTACACATCTTTGGAGAACTGAAAGTGCAGGCTGTTACTTTGACATCAGTGATAAATCAATAGGAAAGCTACTGAAGGATGGCTGTTAACTAACCACTAAAATCAAAGCAAGCAAACTACAGTTCCCCTCCACCAACAAAATGTAATATCAAATCACATCGTTTTAGCAGTGGGAAAAAAAGGATATACTGGAAGTAAATATCTGTTATTATTAGTCACTCCTATAATCACAACGTACTTTTAGCATGAATATTGTTTGACAGCTTGTTCTTTAAATCACAGAATAATCATTTAATAATGATGAGATAACTCCTGATACCTTCTTATGATACGAAAAAAGATTATGCCTGGTTCATGGAATACATTTCTCGTGATCATAGGCACTAATTTCCTCTCTGGACAAGAACACAAATTTAATCTCTCTGATCTCATTTTGCTCAAATATTTGTTTTCCTTCTCAGTGCCACTTTTCCATCCCATCTGTCATTTGAAAATGACAGATCTAATTTCTACTTCAATGTTGTATCAATCAGTCAATGTTGTGAGCTATAGTAAGAGTGTGATAACCTCATCACTTAAAAGAATCTGTATCAATGATTAATAGTAATCAGGTCATGCGAGGAATCGGTTCGGCCCTAGTATAGGTGCTGATGAGCTGTGGCCCAGTGGAAGTTCATTTCTGATGAGGATTGAACCGGTGACCCTTCCCAACCTTATTGTCACCTCTCAAAAACAAAGAAGCTTAAATTGGACAGGAGTAGAGGACAGAAAGGAGCTCCCTCAATCGTCTTGCTTCTTGTTACAAGCACTAACAGTTTCACCACACTCAGAACTCAAACTGAGAGAAAACCTGGTGCTCGCATCACTGACATCAAGGGGTTTCTTCTTCAAAACTAGGATTCTATAATGATACTCAGCTGCTTGATCCCCCGTCAACCTGTCAGCCTGACACGTAATCATGTGAATCAAAAAACGTATGCTTTGAGCATTGTGTCATTACTTAAGATTCATTCGTGGTAACTCTTTCAAGTCTCTCTCAAAGTGTAACTATATCTTTATGTTCTGTAGTCTTCTTTTTTGTTTCACTCTCTTTCACTCACTCAGCTAACAAACTACTGAGGTGCAGTGATGGGTGAAAATGGGCAGTGTTGCCCTTTTGAAATGGCCATACAACACTGGACCACCCAGGCTTTGATGGATGAAGTGTATGAGTGTATGCACTGTAAATGTGCTGTGTTGACTTTAAGATGTACCTGATCTCAGTGTCATCTTATCAAAACGTATGTTGGTAACACAACTGTCATTTCTGGTGTGAAAATGGTGCATTTTCCTCTGTGACATAGAAAGGTCATACAACACTCATATCACAGTGGACCTGCATTATATGACACAGTACCACAGTTTTACTTGTAAATCACTTATGGAATACTGTAAGTCTACTTTTAGATAGAAAAATTGCTGTACAAAGTTCGTTGAAAGTTTGAGGTATTTTAGAAAACATCACATATTACTTTTTTCTTTTTCACTGCTCAGTCGATATCTTAAAATCTTAGTGTCTTAAAAACAGTTTCAAGGGATACTTATCAAACACATCACACACGTGTTTTGTGTTTATGTAAAAAAAATAAAGGCAGTATAAACAAACTCTAAAATTTGGTCGTCAGGTTAGGCTTCGACCTTTCACAAATGTTTTGCCTTACAGTAAATTAAAACGAGGGAAGTAGAGATTATGAGTCTTAGATTTCTCTTATATGAAAAGAGTAGTCGGTCATCAAATAATACAGTTTGAACACTGAAGTATGAAGTGTGGAATATTTATGTGATTGTAGCATATTTAGATATTTATAATATAAATCTTTTGTTGGGACCTCACCATGTGGTTGGAGCAAAGGGAGTTGAGAGTTGGGCCTACATGGGCCTACAGGGTAGTGAACAGCCTGATTTGGGAGATTGTCACACCAAGCCCCATGAGACGTGAAGTCTCACCTACGTGTGATTTTTTTGTCCAAACTCAACACTGGGGCCACAGGCACCACAGGGGACCCCCTGTGCTGTAGCCCTGCTGCCCCTGAGACTATAAAACTCTGCGTCAGTTAAAACATTCTGATAAATGCCATCAAGGGAAAAACTAAAATGTAACCATATCCTCGAATTATGTCTCCTGCTCTGTTGTTTTTCTTACACAGCCAAATGACCTACTTGTTTGGTATCACATTATTTTAGCACAGGCCCTTAATCATCACTTGACCTCATATAAAGGCTTTTAAGTCCAGAGTTATATTTGTTGCTGTAAAATACTTCACTGAGTCACAGCAGTGGAAAACAGTTAAGAAGAGTAGAGTAGAAAAGTGTAGGAAGCTGAAACGTTTGATCCAAGGGGGGAAATTACATGTCGTTTACCAGATCCATTAAAATCATTTTGAGCAGTCCAGCACGACATCAAAAAAATCAATGTTGTGTGTGTCATTGTGTTGTACTTTCAGAGTTTGTGTAGTAGGGGGTGAAGCAGGTGGATTTTGAATTGCAGAAAAAGCCTGTTCATACAGTCAGTAGCAGCTGACACACTGTAAGTAAAAAGTGGAATACACAGACATGGCTCAGATGTGCACTGAAATAGAACATCAGTATTCACAGTCCTTGAAACCCAGAAATGGCTACTGTCACCTGGTTTCCAAAGTTTTTCCTCCCAGAATTTGAAATAAGGTTTCCAGTTCACAGAAGCCCACATACAGTACAGTACATATTTACTGTGACAATGATTAGAACAATTCATATCTTAATTAGCTTTCAACAATTGTGTGTGAAGATTATCATGATTATTACATTGAACCTAATGTATATTATGATGTTCATTTGCTACAGAGCTTATTTATTACTTATTTTAAGTATAAACCTAAAGCAGAAAATACACTGGAAGTGAAAACTGAGCAGATGCTAAATTCTGTGTCATGGCACGGTATCACTGGACTACTCTGTTCAAACAAATATCTTCCAGTTATTAAAAAGACTTGGTTGGAATTTTAAGCTGCATTACCTGTTTTTTGTCTCTTAGGGGCAGCGCAATAAGCTTTAAACACAACAATGTATCATAATGTATCATAGGGGGCGATCGTGGCACACTGGGTCGTCTGGTAAGCGCAAGGTTGACGGTTTGATCCTTGCCTGGGACGTGTCCTGTGTCAAAGTGTCCCTGAGCAAGACACTGAACCCCTAATTGCTCCCTGGGCGCTTCTCAGTTTTTATGTGTAAAAAAAAATGTATATGACAATAAAAGAAATTTTAATTTTAATTTCATAAATCTATAAACGTATTGTTGCTAACATTCAAACAAATTGTTGCTTGTATACTAATCCAGCACACACAAAGCAAAAAAAGCATTCTTGTGGAGTTGTTTCTGTCTACCTGATGACCTGATGAATGTAAGTCCAATATTCATGCTCCTCTTAGCTATGTTTTGATCTTCACCAACTTCACCAAGGAAATGTCCCACTGTGTTTTCATGTGGGTTTGTCATACAAGTGACACCTGTCACGTGACTCACAGTTATTTGACCCATTGTTAATATAAAAATATTGAAAGTTATGTTGCAGCCATTAGCAACTGTACGGTATGTATTTTTTTCCCAATGATTTAGGAATTCCTGAAAAAACAATGCAGGTAGGCCTATAGCTACGTATCACAGGACAGTCAACCAAAAGTTATGAAATGCAGATATCTGCAGTTCAAACCAGCGCTGTATCTCCTGACTCAAAGCTTTTTTTTCAGTCAAAACCAACAGACATTGTACATTTGTTCCAAAAACAGTCCTAACTGATTTGAAATTTTTAATGGATTTTTCAGCTTCAGTTTCATAAATATGAGTGGAAGCTTCCAGAAGCCCTGAGGGTCCAAAGTTTGTGTCTGCTTTTGTCATAAATTTTTCCATTGAAGCCAGGACACATTTTCTCATCGTGATTTTTTGATATCACATGAAAAGTCTGGGCATTCTATTAGCAAAACCTTGGTCCAGTCGACATTATCCTCCCAATTTAATGTCCTGCGTTATTGTTGAGGGTAGAGTAAATATCTTTTCATTGTGAACATGGCACAAAAAGGGAACAGCCATTAGGTCCATCGATTTCTCTCATGAGCTATTTCTAACTTTTTTCAGGGCAACCACAAGCCTTTTAGAGCAGACACTTATTTTGTGTGAACAGTTCTATAAAAACATATTTAGTGCCTAGGAAACGTTGGTGAGTACGATTCTCATTTTTTGAAACACGTATAGTCATATCTGACCTATTCACTGATCTCATCATCTGGTATTGTTTTGCAGTGTGATTGTAGGCCTACTTGTCTTCTGCTGTGTTTCGGAAGTTGACGTTTTTTAAATTGCTTGCGTTCACTTAAACATAGAAAATAAGATTAATTTTCGATCAACTTTCAGTATATAATGCGAGCAAGCACTTCAAATCGAATTAATGCTCAGCTGCCAAGCGCTATCAGCCTCACTCTGTGAATTTCTGAAGATAAGCATCTTAAATGTAATAAACTGGTGACTGGTGGTCAATTTTTTTCTGCAACTGCTGCTTTATTGAAATGCTGCCCATTAAACGGACCTTTGAAATACAGTGATAACATTAAAAGACACAATTTATTTCTATATGAAACACGACAAATCAGGAATATTCACTTAAATAATCATGCACAAACACTAAGTAGTAATTCAAATTCTACACTGATTCAGAGTCAGACAAATGCATGTAGGTCAGTGTGTGGGTTCGTTGGCCTAATGGGAGAGAAAAACACCGTTCATCTCTTGAAAAAGTTTCAAATGACGGTGCGCCAGTACACCATCTGTACAGCTGCTGATTGCAGCAGCCTACAAAACAGAAGGTTAATGTGGAACTGAGCCACATTTTTCCTTCCAGGTCCACAAATACACTGGCTGATGTTCAGTCACAGGGAGTCTTTTACTTACTCTGAAATCAAATACTTTCTTGTCATTAACCTCTGCGGATGATGTGCTTGTGTGCAAACAGAGTTTAATCTTAAGACTGTGTGGAAGGATTTCCTCGGTGTTAAATATATTTGAGCAACAATGATCATAAATTGTCCAATGCGAAAACATCTTGATTTAAAGGTCTCTTATTGTACCAGATGAGCATTATTTTCCTGCTGGAGCACCATCTGACTGGGAGCTCTCACACTAATTACACTGGATTAGCCTTTGTCTACATGCTTAATCCCCTCCGCATGTGCCGTGACAAAAATTACAATTATTTGGTTAAATATTCTGTGCACTAAATGAAAATTCACTCAGCCGGATTTGTACAGCCCTCTGAATACTACAGAATTGATATCATGTATTTGTAAAAAGATACATTTACACATAATTTTATCACAATGTATAAAATGACAGTATGAAAACAATGAGACAATTTAAATGGAAGAAGTCGTAGTAATGAACCTACAGGAAGTATCACCTGAATCTGCTGCTCCTCTCAGCTTTACAGAGCTTCATAGTGAGTTTCAGCTCATTGTTGAGCTGTCAGACCTGCAACTTTACTGTTTTGGTTCACTTGCAATGCTCTCATGGTGTCATTTCTAGCCACAGCTAGAGACCCACTGTGCACAACCTGCTCAACATCAAAGCAGGAACAGAATACAGTTAGAAACAAGCTTTAACATACTGTGTGGAGGGCCTAGCAGAAGAGACATGAAGAGACAGATTTTTCCCCCAGGAGTTGGTAGAGACCAAAGAGTTAAAACAGTTTGAATAAGGAACTGCTGGACATTAGTAAGCTTTTCAACAACATTTTAATGATAATTGCGAGTGAGAAATAATTGTTTTATGATTTTAGAGACCCCCCATATTGCTATTGAGGCTTTCAGGGGTCTAAAGTGTCAATCAAGTGTTCTCAGTGGGTCCAAGTCACAAGTTATTTTGTATTAAATAAACTTTCTTTAATGGATAAAACTCGTATTTTTCTTTCATTGCTGCTAGACCACAGCGTTAATAGAAGTGTGTCCTTTGTGTGGCGCGAGCAGGAAAGAAAATTGTTTTTTGACCGCAATGAAAATGTTTTTGAAAAGCTAAATGCCAATACTTGATTGAAGCAGAATATTTTGTTAGATAAAAACATGTTTTGAAATTTTAAATGGATGACATACATCTTTTTTCAACATTACCTGTTGACTGTTGGGATTTGACAACGCTCTGGAGTTTTGGGAAATTGTTTTTGGAAATCTCTGAAACAATCCTATGCAGCCACCATGTATCTATAGTATATCATATCTACACCGAGCCCTATGAATTGAGTTTACATGCTAAAAGGCCTCTCATCTCACAGTGCGAGTCCACATTTTGAATTGGCATAAAATCTTTTCATTTTGATTCCCAATGCGGAGCCATTACTTCTTTGATATTCCTGCAATAATACAATCTGGTTTAGGACTTAATACGCAGGCAGCTCAACACCAGGTATCAACAATGAGAGACTGATTATGTGAAAATGTGCCTGGAAGAGGGGGAATTACCATGAATACATGAATGATTAAGAGAATTGCAGCAGTTTGTTGTAATGCGGCAGCAGCTATAAAGTAAATGAGAAAAAAAGAGCAATATGCCTTTTCATTTGGACTTGGTCAATAGAGCAGCACCATGACAACAATATGACCTAAACCATTGTCATCTAAGACAAAAACAATTACAGAAATTCACATTACTTGAAAACAACCTTTTTTACACTAGCAATTATAGTGCAGTAGTCTACTGCTCAGCCAACAGAATCTTGGGAAAAGCTTATACATTAATTTTTTGGAAAAAAAAGAAAGCATGTCTTTTTAAACCCAAAGTCCAGGTTTTTTAGAAACATAACAGCACAAACGATAAGAAAGCAGATCTATAATGACCTTATAGATATATACAGTTTCCCTGGTTAAATTATAAGAATAATGACTATGAGAGCTTTACAGTCATTTTAATAGTATTTCATAGCACTAAGTCGATATAACACCACTGATATTAAGCTTCAAGGCACACATACACATACTGAATAGTGAGCTGCTCCAACAGATCCAATATTTGTATCTGAGTTACTCCTCCCTGTACTGCCTTCTGCTACCCAGCAGAACACTTTACACCGTAAAATAAAAGTAAAATACTGGCAGCAGACGCCAGTAATATACTGTTATTTTACGGTGTAGCTACTGTAATTTATTTCAACAGTATGTTATCAGATATAATAGATTACAGTATGTGATAGTAGAATAACTGTGTTTTACAGTATTTTTACTGTATATGTATGTTATGGTATGTTACCATTTATTTACAACGGGTAATACAATCTGCCACTTTTGCATTTAATTCACCACAACTAAAAAAAAAGAAGTACTCACTTCTTCATCAACTTAGAGACACACTTTAGCAAATTCCAGGTCTCCCCTTCCTTTTGAAAGTCATCCTGTTCCTTCTGGTTTGGTGGTTAGCGGTTCTACAGTCGCCTGTATAATAGCACAAATAAAAAAAGTTAACATTACATCGTCACACTAATTGGCGACTAACTTTACTAACGTTTAACTTTGCTGGCTATGCTGCAAGTTAGCTAACGTTACTACAGCTACTTGAGCTAAAGCAAGCTTGTTTTGACAATTTTAGCAACCTGATGTAATGAAACAGACCAAATGAAACATTATCTGAGATGTTAACAGTTCAATAATCATTAAGGCAAAACTGGATACTGTCAATTTCTAGCGATAAGCGTAACTTTACCTTGGCTCAATAAAAGTTTCTATTCATATGATTTGAGTATTTTAGTGATCATTTTGTTTTAAGTGTCAATAAAATGGACTTTCTCAGAAGAGATAAAGGTTTGGTACACACCGTAATTTTCTTTTTGTGTGACCAATTAACACTTTGATATATTTTTTTTAACTGCTGTTTTTGTCAGGAATACAGGAATATTACGCAATCTTGTTTTCTCTGAGAGTTTTCTGAGCTTCCGCACTTGCCTGTCTCAGATCCCACGAGGGAACGTGGGCTTAACAGATACACCCGTAGGTCCCCCATTTGGACGCAGAGTACATCAAAACTTAGAGTTTTGTGTTAAAAGTAACTGGCAGAGAACCCACGAAGAACGAATATAGTGATGTTATAGTTCTGCAGAAACCTCAGCGTCCTGGGAACAACATGAACTAGGTCACTTCTACATGAGACAAACACATCTCCCATCAGCCAAGCAAACAAATAACAAAATATCATAAATCATACTCGATATGACTGGGACAGACCGGAGAAAAAGGCTGCTACACTCCGTTAGCAACGTGCTACCTACGAACATGCAGCATGAAAAAGCACGAGCGCCTGACGGAGATTACGGACATAGTTTCCATTTCTCTCCCCGGTAAACCATCGCAGAGATATTCAGCTTCGAACACAAAAAGTCACACAGCTTTCATCGAATATTGTACTTACTTTTGGTCGAATCTCAGCGAAAAAATGGAATATCTCCGTACTTCCACTTCATGTTTGTCCAGCTGCTGGTGCTCCGTGTGAATCCGTTCGATTCGTGTCTCTCCGACACTCCTCGGATTCTTGGGAGGGTTGGAAGCTCAGCAAATCAGATTTCAGAGCTGGACCTTTTTGAGCTTTATTGGCTAATAGTGCTGTCAATCATCTAGCTTTCAATTCCAGGCAATTCTATTGGCTCCTACGGTTCGAAGGATGTCTCAATGGTGAAAATCGGAGAAGGGGGGGCTGAGATACAGCCCTGAACAGAGAGTCGAAGCAGGATTTGACCTTAACCTTTTAAAAACGAGGCCTATTTGCAGGCCTCAGCTCGAATAAAGATAAGAAATACCTAATTAATTGTATAAAAAAAAATAAAAAAAAAATAAAAAAAAATTTTTTTTATATATTTTTGAGATGAGAAAAATCATGGAACTATCAGAATACATGTTACTGGTTCACATAAGATAAGGATGGAACACAGCAGAACTTGGAAAACTCAAAAGCTCGATCTTGAAAAACAGCACTTTTAGGGTATTGTTTTTTGGAAAGTATGGGTATCCAAGACTTTTAATATGCTGGGTTCTTAGAACAACTGATATAGGCTCTATATACACAGCTATACATAGATACAGTGAAACATTTATGAAATATAGAGCATTTCAAATTAGAAAACTGATCAAATACTCCAATATTTGAATAAAAAAGTATTTTTAAAATTCAAAAACACTCTATATCACTTCTATGTATCACTCATGATGTTCATTGAATCAATAGACCGAAGATTGGACCTTTTTTGAGTGTTTTAAGCTCTTTCTATGCCCTTTTTAGTTATTTAGTTTAATAAGATCTTAGTTGGTTAGTTGTATTTGTACCACTCTGTGTAAGCTGTACGCATCTTTAGAAGAATAGCAAAAGACACATTATACATAATGTGTTTATATTGCTTAGCTGTTGTGCCAGGACCATGGACAGCGCTGTTTGGTGTAGGGGATGCTGAAGTTACAGCGGCGCTATCCAGAGTACTGAAATAAAGAGAGCAGTGGAGATCGATTGACAGACAGACATGGTTTCTCCTACTTGATTTATCCTTTAGCCACTGTGCGCCTTTTTCACATTTTTTGCCGGCTGGAGCAGGCACTCAGGCATATAATAGTACCACTGTGGACTTTGCGTGGCATGTAATTTCTTTTTGATTTGGACCAGTGGTTTTCAAATCCTCTGCCCGGCAGTCTTTGAATTATTTGAAAAGTGTAATTCAATAGTTCCATATAGGTTTGGCCCAACACAATGCCATGGCTAGAAAAAAAATATGGAAGAGTTGGATGAGGACGAGGAGCTCCTGTACCTACAATCAATAAGGTGTTTGTTATTGTAACAGGATGTGAGTTTTTTGTCAGGAAGCATATACCATTATTCTAATACTGCTATGGGTACAAATTAGCACTGCTGGTATAAACTTCTTCATTGATCCACAAGGTAAAGAGGTCATTGTCCTGTTACTTCAAATGCAAGTAATTTATTTGTGTATCTATGGTATTGTCAGATCCAATTATGAAGTAGTCTTTACCAAAACAACCTTGAGTATCTATTGAGCATTAGTACTGCACTGGCCTTTGCAGCCAGTCTCTTCTCAAATATTGTAAAGTGAACTGAGCAGTTCTGTTGTAAAAAAACACGTCGTCATGTCGCTGGGTGCATGGGCCAGTCTCTGGTGCCTTCTGACAGATTAATGTAAAACAGTTTTCATTTTCCAAACACTCAACATGAAGCAATTGAAAAGTGGAAAAATTCATTTTGACATGAGATAAGGCGCCTCCAGAGAGATCATTACAGGCGCTGCACACCTCATTAACATTACTAGCACCTTCATAGATCTCGGCTGCAAAAACACAATTGTATTAAATGTTGTATAGTGTTGCTCATTCAATGGTGATGGCTAGTGTTATGCACTGTGCTGCAAACTAAATGGCCTATTTGAAGACTTTCTGGCAGTTAATTCTGCCCCACTGGTCCCTGCACAGCTATAATGAGAAATGTATATTCTCTTAACCCCAGAGAAATGCTGACACAAGCAGCTCTTGATCCTAACCTGGGATTGTTTTGCCTGTAAAATTAGTGTTCGTTAAAACCTGGCAAAACCTGCTCTAAACTTTACTGACATTGATATAACGTGTCATAGTAAACAGCCTGTTTAAGTAAGAATACAGCAGTAAAAAAGAAACAAAAGTCTTCATACTCTCTTTGCTGGAGCTCTCAAAGTGCACACTGTTGTTTTTTTAAGTACAAGAGGAAATCTTTTTTTTGGAAGATGTCATGAGAGTTTATAGCGGTGATGAATAATACATGGACTGTCTTGCTTTGTTCTAAAAGAAAGTTGAACTGCAGTAAAATAATCAAACCTAATATCAGCCCAAGAGGAAAGACAGTGTCTAATCATAAAAAAACTATACCTTTCCCTCAATTATAAAGACTCCAATCCAAATTGCCTCCGCTACATCATGCATTTTCCAACTTTTAGGACCTAATGACTTAGATAAGGGCTATTTAAGTGTTCAGACTGGGAAGTTGATTCACTTAAAAAAATTATCTGCGGAGTTACAGACGCCTCTTTCCCAATGTAAGTCTATTGAGGAAAAGGGCCCAATGGCATCACTTGACAGACCTGGAAATTGTAGTTCCAGCGTTTGGCCACTATGTAAAATTCCTTCAAGCCCATGGCTCCTTCTGGTGGCTTGATTGTATCCAGTTTGTGTTTGTAAAGCGTTTGCCAAGGTTGTACTGAGCAATCCATATATAGTCGTTAATGTGTTTTAACACATTTTATTTGGCTTCTTTTTTATTTAACAAATTTGTCATACCATTTCAATTGACAAAGAAACAAAAAATGCTACGGTCTACCCCCCTAAAGTGTAGGGAGTGTGGTGTGGCCCTCAGTGTCATTGCAGACAGGAACCCCATGAATGGCACAATGTACCTTTTAGACAAAAAAAATGGTTCGTTGCAATATTTATTGTTTTCCACTGATCACCAAGGCTTACAAGAACAAATGTCAATATTTATATCAATAATATCTGTGAGATTCAATTTCCATTTTTGTTTTATATTTATGGTCATTTAACTCTGACATCTCAGTAGCGTACATATTCTGATAGCCCAGGTGTGCTGATGTAAATAACATGATTATGCATCGCAATGTTGAAGTTCTATGCATAATTACAAAAGGAGACCAGTGCGACCAAAAATAGGAAATAGAGGATTAGACCTGTGTTATTCAACAAATCACCAACCACTGATAAGAGTGCAAAGTAAACTCTCCAGGGATGAGCTGAGTAACAAATTAACGCCGTCGATGATATATTTTTGAAAAAGCCCAGTTTGTCTTTAGAGTCCTACATTTACTCTTAAAAATGAAGACACAGTGAGAAAAGGATGGAACGTCTTTAACAGAAATACTAAATTGAGCCTTGCTGAACCTGCCGGGTCCGATACTCCCTGAGCTTAAATTACTTGAGGTATGCGGTATTCATATTTGGTAAAGAATGACTGACAGCTAATTAGAGTTCTGCAGGTAACAACGTGGGAGAGAAGGGAAAGAAGAAGGTCGTCAACCTCTGACCTTCTTCAGAAGAGAATGATACATTGAAGTGTACAAATCCTGTCGATCCCATTGGAAAAAGGGAAATAAAAGGGAGTTCAGCTGTGATAAGATTCAGAGAGAAGAGCCTGACTAACGAAGCATCTGATTCCACCTCATCTTCATTTGCTTTTTCCTTCTCTCTTAAATTGTATTGATGAAATAGTCCCAAAATAAGGCAGCATCATTTTAACTTTGTACCTTATGAGAATTTTTTAAAAGTCTCTACTTAAAATGTATCCAGCATAAAGGGCTGATTAAATACTGAATTATATCCTGCATCCAACAATAATGAATGTCCATTCAGAACTGCCTCAGCAACATGTGATGTTTGTTTTTGGCTATTCTAAGAATAAATAGGATATCTGTAAATGGGCAGGAACACTACAGTAGGTTGAAGATAAAGACAGGTTGAACACATGGTCTGCCTCCCACAGGGAGTCCTGCAACCCACTTTCTTACTCCCGTCTCCCTCTGTCTCATCGAGAGCTCTATATCAGTCCCATGGCACAGAGTGAGACCAGAGATGGAAGATGTTTGAAGTTTTACACTTAAAAGTCATGCACCTTGACCTCGATTAAATCCTCTAACCACAGAGCGAAGAAAAATGTTACAGTCGGTAGAATTTGCAGCGATGGGAAAAGATTGGTTTGCAGCGCTCGAGGGCTTTGAGTTGGCAGACAGGAAAGATATCTGTTGGTGAAAGGCATGATAAGGCATGCAAAATAGCAGCTGCCAGCAGTTTTGTGTTCAATCTGTATGATCAGAAAAACAAGCAATAACTTGAAGGGATTTTCTTTAAGTAAGAAATGATTCCTAAAAGGGAGATCGGGTGAAATTAAATTTTATTCAACAATGACCGAGAGTATATTTACTTTAACATTTATTTTTTTTGGAAATGTGTTTATTTGCTGACAGTTGAAAGCATGAAAAGATTGATTGATACCAGTCCCTTATAGTGGAGTGGTAGCGATCTTCTCATCTAACTCTTAGCAAGAAAACAAATAAGTGTTAATATTAATTTCCAAAATGTCAAGCTAAAGGTATTCTTTTAAATGAAAGCCATCTTAAACAGCAATATGCAGTTCAAGAAAATGATGACAGCAGTAATCAAGTAATTTCTGGACAATTGCGTGACAACACCCAAAAAATAAGCATTCAAATAATCAATATTCCCTTTTGAATCTACCGATCTTCAGATCTCTAGACCTAAAAGAAGCAGCTATACTATCTAGGTCATCACTAAAAGAATAATCCTTGGCAAGCAGGTAAGGGCTAAATATTGCACCACTCATTTGCTTTGAGCACACTTATATTCTGCTGCACAGGCTCTTCAGAGTTATTTAATCATCATTTCTACCTTTTGTGGGGCACAGTCAATTGAACTCTACTCTACCTGTGTGCAATAAAAACAACATGGTTTTTAATGCAATAATAAGGAAATAATTGCCTAATAGAAGTAACTTTTTAAGAAGCAATTTTGTATTTATTAAAGGTATAATAAATACTGTCACACATATAGGCAAAAGCACCACATCTATTCTGTATCAATAGATAAGCATTCCTTTTTCTCAAAGCAGTTAAGTTAAATGACCGCAGATACAGACAAATTAAAAGGAAAACCCTAAATGAATGAGTGGAGAAGCATAACAATCAGATACTTCTGTAAGGCACGAGGGCTCACTGAATGGTTTCATGAATGGGACAACGATGTGACTCATATGGCCTTTGTCACCATCATTGCTTTTGTCTGTCAATGTTTCCACTCTAACATGACAGTTTGCAATGAGAAAAGAGGCAGCTTTTTCACTCAAAATAATTCTTAAATCTTGATAAATAGGAAAATAAGGACTTTCATTTAAAAACAAAAGCAGACTTCTCTTTTCTTGCTCATGCCCCTAGTAAGCATTATAAAGAAAAATGTAAGATCAAGATGTTATTTCGTTATATAACATAACCCTGTTTGGGTGCTACTAAAATGTTACAAAACACGAGGATTTGAGAGGTTTGCAGATGAGTTTGGTAAACTCTTTTATCAAAAAACAATTTTCACTGCATTTGCTGGAGTGTGAGCTTCCCCAAATCCAATGAAGTGCACGACAAAGCCGCTAAAGTTACCCTAAACGTGGATGGTCCAGTCCTATACGGAGCTATCACACGCACTTCAACATGTACGTTCATAAAATAATTAGCTCCTTCATGGCTCCTTGGCTTTGGAAGTAACGCTAGAATCCTTTTCCTCTTGTTTTTTTGGAAAAGCTAAAAGGGGACACCCCCAATTAAACTCTTTGGATATTGAGTATCAGTCAAACAACAGCTCCATGTACACCGCTTCGGCATGTGGAAAAATCAAAGCCTTTCAACAGGGTTGCTAAGCTTTGATTCAGGAGGGGTTTCGTGAATGCTAAAATGAACACCATATGAGAGAGTTTGTAGAGACGTGAGACCGAGTGCTCTCCACCACCATCTTTAAAACACTAAATGAGGGAATATCTTTTGGCAGGAACAGAGACTTAATAGGGAACACTGAAGCTGTTCTTAAGCCGTACGCGTTTACTTTTGTGTTGTCCATTCTGTTTATTGTCTGATGTTTTTAGCCTCAAGCTATAGTCATTTTCTATACCATATCTATACCATTCTGAATGGTGGTTGGAAATGAATTCATAAGGGGTCACATCTGTTTTTCACATTAGGTGTTTCATAAAAGATCAGGATCCCCATGAATGATTTAATGGCTCTTCTGCAGTGTAAAAATATGGATTTTTGTTAGTTTGACTGACAGAGCATACAGGGAGTTGTTCAGAACAAACAGGAAACAACGATTATTAAAAGATGTTCAACTACACCGGGCCGAGGGCTTACAGTGAATAGAAAGAGAACACAAACTAGCCTCCAGCATCCCAAGGAGCTGTCACATTGATGCACTACATTGAGATAAAATGTTCAGAGCACATAATTCCCTGGCCTCTCCAGTTTCCTGGCGCTGGAGTGAGAAAAAAAAATGTAAAGGGTCCCTTTAAAGAGCAAGCGATAACCAGAGAGGTCTTTTTTATGTCAAAACTTGCACCGGAGGCATCATATACAACCGTTTTCATCTTGTGAGCTGTGTTTCTGTGCTGCTGCTGTATGTGTGTGTGTATGTGTGTGCATGAGTCTCTGGAGGATGATAAGCCAGGGATTTAGGCCATGGTTTTCTAGGTTATACCTAAAAGCCACCTGTCCGTCTAAAACACAGTCGGATGATTTAAAATATTAGTACAGAAATAAGTGCTCATGTGACTGGAGAGGAAATCTCTCTCTCTCTCTCTCTCTCTCTCTCTCTCTCTCTCTCTCTCTCTCTCTCTGAATCAACCCAAAAAGCAAAATTACCCAGTCTGTCCAAAAAAATAAGCCAGAGCTTTCTGCTGACTGTTGCCAACTGTCGATCAGATTTTCTGGAATAATTCTTTAAGTTGTTCAGAAATGCAGGATTAACACCCACCAGGCGCTTTTGGAAGAACGTACTGACAAACTGCAACTATTAGAATACCAAAGAATCCAGCCATTAAAATCCTCGGGGCCGAGGCTGTAAAGAGACGGAGCTAAATGTGGCAGCATGTGGAGGGATTTACTTCACTATCGGACTGCTGCCAGTCTCTGTGCTGGCACACAATGCAAATTTAAACTCATTAACAATGAATTCATTAATTTTAAGTAAAGGTTGTTTTACTTTTTAGACTTACGCTAATAATAGTTTTGAGTTTAGTATTGATTATATATTTATGAGAAGGATCTCGATGGAAATGTACGATCGATACAAAACAATTTGATGAAAGCAAAGCTAAACTTTCTCTCACTCAAGCTGCCTCATTATCCCGCAACTTTGGGGAATTCGCATCAGTAGTCAAAGCCTTAAAACACGAACTTAAAAGCAAGGAATTTGTTTTGTTTTTTAAAATGGGATGTTATTGATGAATTTTTAATGTGGTGGCCATTTCACTGTCACCAGACAATAAAGTTTAAGTAGCAAAAAATCAGTTGTCGTGTCTTAAAACTAGACGAAAACAAAAAAGTCTGAGGTTTTTCATGTCAACAAAATAACGAGATGACTCATAGTCAGAGTGGGAGTTTTACTTCTAACCTGTTCATTTCTTTGTGTTATTTCTCCCTTGGTTTAATACAGTCTCATTTTGTGAGATGCTAATTTTAAGCCCCTTTATTTATGCGTTTATGCTGGCACAATGCAGTGTATACTGGCACATTAAACCTGAACAAAGGCCAGCAACAGACACAGTACACTCTGTCGCTTTACACAGGATTTACACACACAGGCACAGACACACACAGACACACACTAACACACAATGATCTAACATAATCCACAATCAAACAGTGAATCCAAGGGAACAATTCTCAATGTGCAAATGCCTTGCTGGTGAAAGAATGGCAAAAAACAAGTCTTTCATATTGTTATTAACAATAGCCCGATAAGCTGAAAAGCAAGAGCACAGACACTCATGACATAATCACACACACTGCTATTTATTAAAAGATGGACTGATACCTGGGGCTACATTCTTGTTGAAAATATATCTTTCTTTTTCGTCATCATGCGCCTGGGTGCCCTAGAGCTGTTTTGACCCTGCACAGCAAGCATGAGATTGACCTCTATCGTGCAAAGCAAACACTAGACATCCAGATTTGCAATGCAGATTTCTGCCACAGGATCCAGTGGCACGGCTGTGAAGGACACCCACAATCAACGTAAACTGATTAAAATTGTATTCACACTTCTCTCATTTATTTTGCCTTGGGTTGGTTTTTCACAGCACCTTGGCCAATTGCTGCCGTCGCCTCGGCCACCCTCAGCACTGTAATAGCCAGATGTCCCATGAATTCAACTGCAGTGATAAAATTCCAATTTGTTTGCAAAATGAATAGACACTCCAGCATACCAAGCTTCACCACTGAAATCCACTGACATCATAAACCTTTCAGAGCACAGAAATAAATCAGCTTTCTCCACTATTCAGTTGTTTGGAAATTCTACAGGATAGGAGGAATATTAATATTCCATTACAGGCCAAGAGGCATTGCATGAATGTCAAGGTGAGTACACGGACATTTCACATTCACACATAATGTTGTTGATTTTGAACTAGATTTAAGAGGGACAGGTGTGATTTGCACAACTTAGTCTCAGCTCTGCATGCAGTGCAGCAGGGAGGATCTCTGAGAGCACAGAGAGCAAAAAGTGTGTCTGAGCTGCCAAGAAGGCTGTAATTGAAGTTCTCTCTCTCACATTCTCAAAGACATCTACTGAAGAGAGGCATCCGAAACAACAGTCAATCAAATTGTGGAGTTTTCCTCTCCACGTTTTTTTTAGCTCTGCTTGGTTGATGTGTGTACTTATTTTTGCAGTAGTACCTGCCCAAAGAGAAATGTTGTCCTCATTAATGTTTGGCAAACATCAATTTAGCACCAGGAGTGATTGACTATAGCTTTGGGAAACATTTATACACACCTTGCACTTCTGTCATTGTGTTTCTGCATAAAGTAAAGGAACAGAGTTATAATGTGTGGGAACCATGTGACTATATTTGGCGTTTTAAAGAGCAGCAATAATGCACTGCTAATTTTTGCCTGAATAGCAGAACAGAGACTCTCATAATTTGATCTGGCAGAAATTGACAGGGAGTGAGTCCAGGGCCTGGCCCTCAACTTTGTAGTGCCTTAGTGGACAGTGTGATGAATAGCAGATGATTTTTATTATTATCAAAAAGAATAAACTGAACTCAGTGTGCAAGATGTGAACGCATGGAACAATGAACGCATGAGACAATCACCTATTATTTTGAATGAATGATGTGAAACAAAATGGCAGTTCAGATTTTAACAGTTGTTTTCCTGATATTTTACCACAGAGAAGCCCACCGACCAGGTGTTGACTAAGTTAAGTTCAGATAAGCAGAAGGGATTCTGAAAGAAAACATTGTGAGCAGAAAGAATCTGGTGTTCAGTGAAGTAAAGCTCATCATTTCTCAGCGCTACACATACCCACACATTGAAAAGATGCTGTGATTAGTGTTCTAAAAAGTTTTCACTCTTAAAATTGTCTTGTAGAGAAGACAGCTCGTTAAATGGTTCCACTGGCAGAAAATGGAGAGAAAATGTGAACAGAGGAGGTTCTGGTCATTCCTGAAAGCAATAATTTAAAAAAAAAAAGATTGAATTACAGAGTATGGCATTGCAAATAAATATATATATATATATATATTTTTTTTAAATGGTCATTTCACTCCAGAAATTTGTAATCCTACAATGAACTACAATAAAAAACCCTGAAAAGATGAAAAGGATAAATGACAGCGTGAAACGTCATCTGTTAAAAAGTGCAAACAGAGGAACAGATTATTTCTTAGGACAGAAATGACTTGTTTGTGAGCCTCTATGTTGCCTGGTGGCTCTGATATATTTGAATCTGATGTTCTGGTGACGTCCTCTGACTGATGTGACACTTCCCTGACCCTCCAGACACTTCATCTGATGAGAAACTCTTATCTCTGTCAATACACAGCCCTAAAATAAAGAGATACATAAAGAGGTTATGAAGAGGCTATGTCATCTGCACAAAAAATTATGTGGTTTGACTGCCTCACACACACACACACACACACACACACACACACACACACACACACACACACACACATTGGTTTTCAGCAAGTATTGTCTTGTTTCTCACTCTTCCATATTTCTGTCTTTAATGATTCATGTCAGATTTTGCCCCACAGTTGCAGAACAGCGATCATTGATGTAAGTCCAGGTCTGCTTTTGAACAACTCTGCCTCTTCCCTCACATTCTTTTTAAGTCTGAAAATGTATGCTCCTTATCACTTCTTTATTTTGTCATCCAGCTGACTCTGCCACATATCCTCAGTGTTCACGTATCACTCCTGGGCCACTATGTGGGTCAGGGCTACTTACTCAAGCTGTTCAGTTGCCTTGGATGCCACCTGATCTTTACAGTGGACATTTGGGAAATAATATGCTTGTGCGAGTGTAATTTGAGTGGAGTGTCCCCTGCAGCCTGTTACCAGTAACCCTGTAAGACTGCAAGATAAAGAGATGAAATAACGACCACAGACAGAGTACTTAGGATCTTCCTGCTCTCCTTTGGCCTATTTTCAGACAGAAAATGCCGCTGCGTCTTTGGTTCGTTTGTTTACAAGGGTTCGACATGATACAGAGACTTTAAAAGCATCGAACAGGATGTTGCATGTGGTTACATCACAAATGTCGATATAAAACAAAGAACATATAGGCCTTAAATTTGGGACTGCCGTTGTGTGATTGAGAGCTGGCTCCAGGTTTGACAGAAGTTGATGTTAGTGCTGAACAGCTGAATATTTGATCAACACAATTATACTTTCATGAATGCCAAACTCTTAATTAGCATGCCCAACCCTGCAGGTTGTGTCTATTTTTTATTAATTTGTCATCAAATATGATATATTTGAAGCAAACTTCCGTTAAGAAATCCTCAAAGTAGGAGAGCAGGATGGCTGGTTCTTAAACAGTGTTCACAAGGTGCTGATAAGAGCAATGTTCCTTGTTGTCTACACTGCTGAATCATCATATTCTACAAAACACTGCTGTTCAAAAACCAGGTGTTCATCAAAATACCTTCCTCACAAAAGCAGAAGTACATTGGATAAAAAGTAGCATCAGCACCAAAAAAAAGCAGTAAAGCTTTAACGTTTAAAACGTAGTTGCACTTCAAGATCCGGGGAAGAGACGTGAGTCGGCCACCACAATCACTGTACGAACCCCAAGAGACTGTAAACACAAAACATGTGGCACAATAGAACCAAGGTGACATGAGAAACCCCCAACCAGCCAGTTAGAGTAAGGAGGTGAGGTTTTGATGGGGTGTCTGTTGCCCTTCATGCTGACTGCTAGGTTAGGTGGGGATCTTTGAGCAGCTGAAGCTGCTGAATTAGAGGTGATGCTTTCAAGTTGTGTGGTCTGGTGATTATGCAGTCTATTGATTATCTGTGGAAGTGTTTTTTGCTTTTGTTAAGAGTGATCAACTGGTATTGATTTTTGATAAGGGATGTCACTAAAAGTACAATAAAAATACAATGTACATTCTTCTCTTTACTGATCATGCAAATTTGAAATCTGTCTTTTGGACAGAAAAGGAAAGATGTCTGTGTTGAAAAAACAGTGTTGGAGGAAGTATTCACATCATTTACTCAAAAGTGCAAAGTACAAGTAAAAGTAACAATACTACACTGTGTAAAACAATCCAATATAAGTACTGCATTCAAACATTTATCTCAGGAAAAGTATAGAAGTATTAGCGACAAATTTAACTTAACTTATCAAAAATAAAAATACTCATTATACAGTGTTATTATTAACATATTACTGGAACATCATTATGTCTGTATTTACATGTAAGCAGTAATCTTATGTTGCAGTTGGTCAAGGAGCAGCTAATTTGACCTACTTCTATTCAATTCTACTATACTTTCTGGTAGTTTAATCTAAAACAAGCAATATATTTCCCTCTAAAATGTAGTTAAGTAAAAGTATACAGTTGTGAAAATTATCAACTAAAGTACAAGTACACAGTAAAATCTACAGTGCTAATGTAACACTTAAAGAGTCAATTTTAACACTAAGTCAGAGTGTTAAAGTTACACGGGACATAGTGTTACATTTTTTAGTGTCAATTTAACACTGGTTAGAGTTTATATTTTTCTTGAGAGAAACGTATAAAATTGTAAACACAAAAGCATATATTATGCTCGCTTGCAACATACATGTATTAAAGCTCATCAATAAGCACACACACACATCACTTAGACAGAAAGCACCTCATGCCTGCAGGCTGATCCTTTCGTATTAAGAAACAGAGAGACTATTTTAAGACATAATGTACACTCAACATACAAACAGGCTTCCTGGTAGAAGGACATAATGAGCCCAAATGTCATAATGACAGGAGGCTCCTTATTAGGACATAATGTACACACAAGAGTCTCTGCTTGGTTGAGAAGCAGAACGCCCTAAGACAACTGTCACATCCTGCGAGAGGCAGAGAACAGAAAACAGAAACACATAAATACCGAGATCTCCGGTCTCAGACCAAGAGACTTTTCTCCTCTCCCCTTAGCGGATTTTTAGCCTGGGCTCTTCTACAAGAGACTCTCTCCCCTTAGCGGACTTTTAGCTTGTGCTCTTTTAAGAGACTCTCCTCGCTCTGCAGGCTTTTAACCTACACTCTCTACAGAGACACGCTTACATATTAGTTAGTGCCTATGGGACATATTAGTACACGCAAAGCCTTCGAGGACATTCTTACATATCAGTGAATGCCTTTTTGGACAATTTAGTGCATATCAGAGAATGCCTTTTTGGACAATTTAGTACACATATCAGTGATGCCTTTTTGGACAATTTAGTACACATATCAGTGAATGCCTTTTTGGACAATTTAGTGCATATCAGTGAATGCCTTCGGGACATGATGGTACATTCATAGGCCTTCGGGACATGATAGTACTCATAGGCCTTCGGGACATGATAGAACATTCATAAGCCTACAGGACATGATAATACACTCATAAACCTACGGAACATGAATCATAGCCTACGGGATATGACATAAATATGCTTGCTTGCTTTCTTGCTTGATTGTTGAATAAACCTGTAAAAGAAATCTTACTTTCTTGATAAACCTGTAAAGGAAATAAAAGTACTCTGATATACCCACTCAAGGGATATAGAGAAATCAACCTCTGTCTCTGAGTACACCTTTGTGCTCCGCGAGAACCCCCTTCTGACACGGCGTTAAGACGAGGCACCTTCCTGTGACGTGAAGGTGAGTGTGTATTCTTCCTATAAAACTTGAGGCTGGTGATAGACATTAAAACGATACAAAATAAAACAAACAAGGCTGTTCACACTGGGGAAGTCTACCCACAGGTACTACCTGCCTCAAAGTAGTTAAATCGTCTATTCGCTCGGTGAAGTGAACCTACGTTAACCGGACCCCTTTTCAAAAATCCTCCTTGAAATCGTTGCCCAACATTGGTAAACCGTAGTAAGGAACCTAGGGGGCGGGAGGCGGCATTTATCCTGGTGTAACTAGATGGTCTACTAAAGACGAGCAGCCTAAAACAGACCGGCCGTGGCGCTCGTGTCATACTTGATATCTGATATAGTCAAAGACCACCGGGGATATCTGCTGAAGAGAGAAAACGCAACATTTTACACTACACTGTTACACTATGATGTAAATAACACTTGTAGTGTTATTTAAATTTGACACTAGGTCTTTTTGAGTGTTAATCTAATTAAGTTACTCTTCATGAGTGGTAGACGTAATTGACACGAAGGCCATGTCCATACTACTCCATTTTCGTTTGGAAACGGAGTTTTCAAACAAAAACGATTTCCGTCCACACAGCGTTTCAGCCATCGTTTTCGAAATGATCTCCGTCCAGACTACACGCCTGAAAACGAGTATCATGTGACTCTTCACGTACACTAGGCATGCGCTGATGTAAACAGGAAGTAGATTGTCGTATTTTTTGTAACTAAGCAAGTAATAAAGTCGTATTTAATCATCTTAAATACGTGTTTGATACTTAAGATCTTCTCTAAAATCTTCCTCTATAAACTCAAACAGATACAGTTCGTGGAAAGTTTTATAAGTTTTATTTTTCAGACTTTACGTTAGTTACAGCGCTGCGGGTCTCCCTCTCTCTCTCTCCTTCTCGCTCTC
The DNA here is from genome assembly GCF_023349555.1 of Cebidichthys violaceus. NCBI lineage: Eukaryota > Metazoa > Chordata > Actinopteri > Perciformes > Stichaeidae > Cebidichthys > Cebidichthys violaceus. Next base: position 2,649,953 of record NW_027176428.1, on the reverse strand, counting down.
TCCGCTCACTGATTGCGCCAATAACAGCTTCCAATAACTGCTTCCTCCGCAGACATAACTGGACAACAGTTGCTAGTAAAGACAACAAGGTTAGCAACGCCTGTAATCAGTTGTCCATGTTAAATTAACCTGGTAGTCGATTGAGGGTGTCTACGTCATCGTTTTCAAACTTATGCGTTTACGTCCATCCAGACGAATATGCTACCCGGAATTTTCAAACGTATCCGTCTTCGGGATCGTTTCTAAAGTCCTCCGTTTTTGGTGCTCGAAAATGCCGGCGTAGTGTGGACGCTCAGTGTAAACATAGCAAAACATATGCGTTTTTAAATAGAAACGGAGTAGTACGGATGTAGCCTAAGTGTTGATTAGGAAATTACTCCAAATACAATAGGAATAAGGAGGGTAAAGATATGAAGGAAGGAGGGAGATAGATAGATTAGGTACTTTAGAAATACCAGTAGTGGGAAAAGCAAAGCAAAGCAGAGCTCTTTGCGGGACATCAGGAAGGGGGGGGGGGGCAGCAGAGTTGGGGGGGGGGGAGGAAGAGCTACACCAGCTGTTTCCTTGTTTACCTCTCTTTCATGCCTCTTCCTCCTAAATATCCTTTTATAAAAAGAAGGGTGGGTGGGGGGAGATGGAAGGGGGAGGGAGGGTGGAGAGGTGGAGGGGGTTAGAAGAGTAGAGGAACCCGCCTCCTCCACGTTTTCATCTCCATCACCCGTCACCCAGTCAAACACATGACTGATAAAAGGAGGGAGGGTGGAGGGTGGGATGTAAGACATTTATTATGTTGAATTTAGACACATAAAGAATCAAATTACATCTTATTACAAAGAGATGAAGTAAAAATAAAAAAGTTATTGTGTTAAACATCCAAATGCAGTGTATATACAGAGCAGAACGCATTCTCAGCTAAGTAAGTAATTGCTTTTGTGTGATTTAAAGCCCACAGCAGGCAGAGAAAGGAATTTAAAACAATTTGACATATTTTAATATTCATGGTAATCTAAGATACATGACAGCTTTCATTCTGGCTTGTTCATAAAATGTTACAGTGCACCGTTGATGTGGAATTACAACTGCATAGTCGAGTTGACGTTAACGTGAACTTCACCTCACCTGGTCTCTATACTGCAGAAGCGAAGGTGCTGTAAAATCACGGTTATATAAAGTTAAGGTAACCCACGTCACCACGAAGACACTGTCGATGCCCACATGGTTGATAATATTTCTTCTTGCTGATGTTGGCAACCCACCCGACCATCTTGTCAACCAAAACCCCCAATTTATTTTGTTTCCCCCCTCACTATCCTTCTTCGAGGCTGCACATGGTAACGTTAGCTTGCGGCTAAGCTAGAGCCGTGGACTAAGCTAGCATGACCGAGCATTATTACCGGACATTTTAAACGTTTTTCATTTCTTGCTTTTTAAATACATTTTACCAGACAAAACTGGCAAATACTGGCTAACGGAAACCCTGCTACAGCCAGATGAAGTCAAAGTCTTTGCTCCTGCGTAAGTAACTAATATTTAATGAAAACAATTTGAAGTCATCCAGAGGTCTTAGTGTTCAAACTTACAAATTAGCACGTTTCCCAGATCTTCTCCTTTAACGGTGCTAAATTTAATATTTGAACAGCATCTTCATTTTCTGCTCAGGAAGATATTACTCGACTATATCTTTACATAGTAGTTATATGATATATTAGCTCTGAATATAGCATAGCAAACTTTTAAATGTCAGACATCTACTAGCTTTTAGACTGCATGTCTGCTGTATGTTGCACTGAGGGTTCATTTTGTATGATCTGCTTGTGTGATTACAGATGCTGTCAGAAAGAATCATGTCTCACTTGCAGCCACAGATGAAATTCTGAAACAGCAATGAGGTGGTTCAATCTGGCAGTAGACAGGGGAAGTTCCAGGAGGCGTGCCAATGTCGGCATACTGACAAAGCCTAAACATGTAGGCTGTGTTATACATGTGATGTTGTACATGTCATACATGTGATGTTCTAAAATCCTTGTAAATGGATTTAATTTAATAAAAAAGCAGTTTTTGATACTATTCATGGTTAAATTGTTTCCATTAATAGCTATTCAATATATAGGCTGTGGTGACCTCTGTTTTTTTTTAAGATTATTTTTTGGCTTTTATTATATAGTCAGGACTGAGAGTTGGGATTAGAACCCAGGGAGCTGCTGAAATGACTTTTTTTAATAGAGGATTTTATTGTTACTTGCAGAGTCCACTGTTGGATATAAATGCACAAGGGATTTTACACAAACTATGCATTTATGTTCTCCAGCGTAACTGTAGATTTTAAGTCTTGAATAAGTTCAACATTTTATTATTAATAGAGTATTCACACTTTTATAGAGCACTCTAGATGTTGGTCAGCTTGATTTGAGATATTTCTGTAGTTAGTTTTGAGTAAGGGATCCGCTTCATGAAAGGGTCCAAATCGGATCCGGGTCAAATATAACTATATAGATTTAAATACATAGATATAAATATTACTATATGGATATAAAACAAAGCTAGTTGTTTTGTGAATGTAAACAGAGTTTCAGTGTTTATCAGGACGTTCTGATGTTCCTGAATTCGTCTCTCCTCACCGAGTCCTCCAGGACATGGACAGGAGAGAGGACAGACTGATGAGATGGTGAGTTTGTGTGATCCACATGAACCCGGACTCAGACCGGACATGGACCACACTCGGCCTGCGCACGGACTGAACAGGGACCGCACTCCCTGTCTGTTTGTCTGTCCTTTGACATCCTGTCTCTCTAACGGTCTAACCTATTCAATTATATGAGATTCTCTGAGACTCTCTGAGACTCAGTACTTCCTCTGTAGTACCAGTGCTTCCTCTGTAGTACCAGTGCTTCCTCTGGTTAGCTCCAGTTGTACATTTACAAATATTTTGATACAGCCATGTTCTCCTGAAGGAGAATCTCTTTGTTTGTATTAAATGAATAAACGCTGAGAGGTTTGTATTTATATATACTGTATATTATGTATTTACGAGTACATTGTTTGCTTCTTTAGTAAATATTGATCTGTTCTTGATCACTTTGTGTTGTGTCTATTTGCCTTTTCTCTTGAAAAACTGTGTTTTGAGGCACTGTTGGCCTTTCAATGTCATTAGTATATGTTTGTGTGTACTAACTACAGATAATTCAGATCTTTACTGCTGTAGTGAGCATGTTTTTACTTCAATTCTGACTGATAATAATAATTTTGACTTCAAATAATTTCAAACTAGTACCTTTTAAAATGTTGACGTACTATCCCGTACTTCCAGTGTAGCAGACGAATATTCTCAGAATATTCAGTCAAACTCTTCATTTGTTAAATTATTCGAATAAACTATTTCTGTATTAGACTGAAAAACAAATGTAACTTCAACAATATTATTGGTTGTGGCTGTGAAGACATGAACAAAGAAAACCTGTTTTATAGTTTACAGCTGACTGGTAATAACTAAATTATGAATATTAAAAATATCCATAAGCCCGTCAGTGATGAGGGTCACGTTTTTACTGTACTTCTTTATAGTCACCGTCGTGTAGTACAGTCGTATTAATACTGTATATATTTAACCAGAGAGGCAAACACATTGAACATATTTGGTTATTTATTGAACAACTCCAGACAGAAGTCCTCTAGGACCTTCTTCTCGTCCTCTGGGACCTTCTTTTGGTCCTCTAGGACCTTCTTTTCGTCCTCTGGGACCTTCTTCTCGTCCTCTAGGACCTTCTCTTGGTTCTCTAGGACCTTCTTTTGGTTCTCTACCTCCATCTGAAACTATTCATCCAGAACTTTGTGGTGTGATTGTCCCTTATGACCCTGCAGGTGATTATCTTAAGTCTTCAGCTACATTTAGTATCCGAGCGGTGGTTAGGGTTACAGATCACTCAGTAAACCTGCACTGTAACAAGTTGTTGTAGTTTTCACAGTATTATTACTGTATATTCTATATATATATATATATATATATATATATATATATATATATATATATATATATATATTAATGGCCAAATGCTTACTGTAGAACATATACAGCATGTTGATATAGATCTGCAATGCATCATGGGTCATCGTGGTCTAAATTCATTCCGGGGTGAATCCTACAGTAAATACATTTTTACTGTGAATGATAGTTTCTGTTCATCTATAAATAAGACATCAAACCACCAGATAGCACCGTCACTGGGCGCTGGTCCTCTGCCTCTCCTGTGAGCGACACAAATCCTTTCAACAGCAGTCACCGGCTTCACTAACCCAACTCCTTTTGGCTGCTGCCTGGAAGCTGCCTCCTGCTGCTTCCGTCTCTAGGCTGCAGACTATGGACCAGGATCATGACCAAAAAAAACACTGTTTCTCAGCCTTTTTGCTCATTTAAATAAACCACAGTACGCTCTGACACACAATTTTTAAATTCTTCTAACATCATGAGTTCACACAGAGGCTAGATCTTCAGCCTATCTTGCTTTACACTATCAATCAAAAAGAATCCTTTTATCCCGAGCAAAGTCAACGAAAGTCTGGTCGTATGCCTTCTCAAGGCTTCGGAAACACCTGTAAGCTTCCAACTCATACACAGTAAATGCCACAGTGCTAATGTAACACTGTAACAGTGGACATAGTGTTACATTTTTAGAGTCAATTTAACACTGGTTAGAGTTAATATTTTACACTACACTACACTGAGAAGTGTTACTCACATTTTACACTATTGTGTAAATAACACTTACATTTGACACTAGGTCTTTTTGAGTGTATGTCAAAAACAGTATAGTACTAGTCAAAGTAAATCTAATTAGTAAATTCAGATAAATTCAGAATCTGTAGTTTGTCTGATCCCCGATTTTATTTTCTAATCAATAATGGTAAACAATTTTTTTTTAAAGGAATAGTTCAACATTTTGAGATATATACTAAATTAAGTCAACTGTGTCATTGCTGTAGCTTTTTAAGGGACGGACAAATAAGATTACAATTTGTGGTGTTGTGATGCTGCAATTATGCCTTGCTGACTCCCTCTACAATAACAATTTATGTATTTGTACAGATTACATGATATACAAAGTTTTAATACAGTGAGCTTATTTTGAACTCTGGGCAGAGCCAGGCTTGCTGTTTCCATGTGTTTCCATTCTTTATGCTAAGCTTACTTGATCGGCTCCAGCTCCGTACTTAACTCATAAATACGTCAGTGGTATCAACAAAGAAAAAAAAGTGAATAAGTATCTCCCAAAGTGTCTAACTACCCCTTTAAGACTAAATGTATTTTGAAACCGTACACCGTAAACTAATACAACACTCAGTTTCATCAGAGGTTAATAATGTGCCAGGGCCATAAAGTGTTTGGTATTTATCTTATGACACCATAATCCTAGTCCCACACATACATACAATTAATTTATGCCTGGTTCCTTGGGACAGATGCTTGAGTTATCACTGCTGCTCTGGAGAACATTAGTCACTGTTGTACAGTGGGTCAGTCTTCATCTAATTGCAGGCTGCAGGAAACAAGATCTGTTTGCACAGACAGTATATGAAGCTCTCTCTCTCTCTCTCTCTCTCTCTCTCTCTCTCTCTCTCTCTCTCTCACATACACACACACACACACACACACAGACAGAGGATGGTGTCATGTTAGGTTGACTGGTTGTCACTGTGCAGCTGAAGTGTGTCTCTGTGGAATTGCTATAAAGAACAGGCGTTTCCCTAATTACAGTTTACAGTACATAGCAGGGAATACATGGGTCATACATCCTCTTAATGATTTCACTGAAGCACAAAAAACTCCAGGCAAACTTTTAAAAAAGTAGCTTTAACATCAACCAATGGGTTGGATTAATATTATTACGTAGCGATTGATCGATCTTGACTGTTAGATAGAAAGGGTTTAGCTTTGTTTGTAGGCCTTTGTTTGAGTGTTATAGCAGACTGTAGAAAAAAACCCTGAATAGCAAAAGCCCTGGTAAAGCTTAAAAGATTGCTTCGTGTAGGTCAAAGACAAAACAATCCACAAGGATTGAAAGAATCAAAGCCTCAAAGATAAAAAGTATAAGAAAAAAGTATCTCATGTCTAAAGAAATTTACAAAGACATGGAAAAACAAGAGGGGCTATGATAGAACCTTGAATGCTTGGAAGATGCAGACAAAAAAAGAAAATCAAACTGAAAATAAAGCCTTGGGAAGCAAGAATAGCTCAAACTGCCAGAAAGGCAGCATGTCTGTGAACATGATATTGAAGTGTACCTACTGGTAGCAGACATTTCAAAATAGTCTCTTTTTCTCGGATAAGAAGATCTTGATCAATAATATAAAGGTTCAGGGTCACATTGAAACTTAAAGTTTCAGAGATTAATGCTCTTATCTGGAAGAAATGTAGTATAATGAGTATTAAATGACAATATGCCAATTCCCTGGTAGGCAAGTTGTAAAGCCTCGGTTCAAAAGCCCAGAAAAAACAGTGATATTAACCAATGCACTCGTGAAAATAAACATGTATAAAGAAATATGTATTTTAAAGAATACTTTGACATTTCGAGTAATATGCTTAAGTGTTAGATGAAAAGAATAAGAAGAATGCCTGTGCGTTAAATGTGAAGCTTAAGCCAGGAGACAGTTAGCTTAGTTTAGAATAAAGACTATAAATAAGCCTGGCTCTGCCCAAACGTATTAAAACAATCTGCCAACTAGCACCGTTAAAGCTCATTAATTAACATGTGACACTACTTTGTTTAATCTGACCAAGAACAAAAAAACATAGAAAGGATAAGTTGCATTTTTACGAGGGGCTTTGTGACAGCCTATTTCTTGACCAGCAGCAGGTTAGCCGTTTCCACCTTGTGCTGTCTCTGTCTTCTCTCATCTATGCTAATAAACTACGCTAACCATCTTGTGGCCTCAGCTACATATTACATGAGAGTGGCTTTTGTGATATTATCCAACTCTCAGTGGGAACAGTATTTTCCTAAATGTCAACATATTCCTTAACTACAGATGTACAGTATAATGTGACATTGAAACACTGTCACACCCTGCAACAAATCAGTCAACAATTACACAATCAGAAGATCTGTGATCCATAATAAAGGGATTTAACACAATATAAATGGCAAAATCACTTAGGCACTTAATTTAAAATAATGTATTTTTCTCAAGCATTTCACCCATCATCATAGTTGACCTGCATGTTTTATGCAAAATAATGAGAGACCAACTTGCTATATCACACCAGCCGTGACGCCAAATCGGACCACTAGGGTCCAATGGCACCTATAAACTGGGCCTTCATTTTGATCTCAACTACACATCTATGAAGTTCTGTCACTGCATCTTGCACGGTTATGGTGCTATTACAGTGACAAATGTCCACAGAAAGAAAGACAGACAGACATATAATCACCTGTCAAAAAACTCAAATTGGCTTCTGTGTTGTTTTCACAGACTCACACTGGCTATTGTTCATTGAGCCCTAACCCTCCCCAGGCAATTGTAAATATAATTTTGGTTGACCAGAAGTGAATCTCATGCCAGAAATTGGCAGTTGACGAGATATCCAATGTTGACAGTTAGTTTGATAAGGAGGAGAATGAGGAGTGAAAACTGCTTGACCACTTGTCAAGTCAATGTATTTATCACAATTTAAAACAGCTAATGTTGACCAAAATGCTGTACAAAAAAGCTGAATATGTAATCTAAAAATTAATAAAATGGACTAATTATGAGACTCAAATCATGGGAAGACATGGACCGCAGAGGAGGAACTGAGTATCTGACATTTGGAGTTAGATCAATGGTGGCGTTGAAAGAGATCAAAGATAGAAACTGCTGCCAATCTGTACAATGTTTTTTAAACAGAATATTGAGATGTTGATCTGTGTTTTTGGAACCAATGAGAATCTGTATTACTTAATTTTTAAGATTCTGGTGAGAAAGACTCCCACATACAGAGAGTCGAAGTAAGGAGATGCAAAAAATCTTCGGGTACCTAGATGAAACAAATTGTATATTATTGTTTCAACAGATCGAAGATGGACAAAGTGACAAGGTATATTTATTTGTAAAATGTTTAGGCAGAAAAGCACTTCTATCCTCAGGAAAGTGAACAGGCTATACAAAGAGCTAGTGAATGAGGACAGCAAATATTGACTGTTAGCTAAGCACTGCCCCCTTATTTATTACAGCTATATCTGTCAAGTGTTCCATTTGTTGCACAGCACAAACGCAGTTTATAATGACAACAGTGGCAGATTTATTACTTGAAATTCTACATAGTGAAACAGTGAATGGGTTCTAGATTGCAGACAAGAGGCAGCAAAAGCAAGCTTTTTGTATCTAGGCGACTGCTGTCAATTTTGCTGGCTGACATGACAACTGTCACTCGACGATTTGATTAGTTGTAGCTAGCTAATTAAGATGAGGTTAGCTATATATTATAGATTAAAACACCCTCTCTGGCTGGCGATGTTTCCGACTGTTAAAGGCACTTAATTCCTGTATACACAATATAGTGCTTAACGACTGAGGCTAAACTGCATGTCCCAGGCAAGAAAAAACTATGTAATCAGGCTTATTTTATTGTACCTTAACCCTGTTTGGCGTCTTAGTTCTCATACTTTTGGTATTTTCAAACACTATTCCATTGGTCCAAAACAAACTAGAACAGTCAAAGACAAATGTTTCTATAGTTGAACACTCTGTGCTCAAATGCACTTTCTTAAAGTCACAGTGAAGAAAGACAGACAGACAGACTGACAGCAGCAGCAGATGAAGGAGAGGTAAACAGTGCCCGCACTGCACTGCATGAACTGTATCTGAAAACTGTGAGTATTAGTGAAAGAAAACCATTTTAACATTTCAATAAAAAAAATGTTAACAATGGCAGCGACCAGCCCACAGTGGACAGACCTAGATGCGGCTTTGCAGCAGTGTCTCCTCCGGCTAGGAGCAGAGTTTTCCCTCGCTGCTCTGCCGGGCCCGCTGGAGGGAAGGGAGGCAGGGAAGAACCAGAACCAGAACTGCGAGGAGCAGACTGTTAGACCTTGCTGCAGTAAAATAAGAAGTTTTCTAAAAGGGACTCACACACAGGGACCACCAACATCAACACAAAATTCAAGTTCCTTGTTGTATAGCTTGATAGTAGCAGTACTGTATGTGAGAAAACACAATGCTAGTGCCGCATAGCAGCTACAAAAGTCTTACTAACTTCTTGGGGGAAGTAATGAGCGCCATGAGGACAAAAAAATAAACTAGCGCTAAAAAAGATTAAACAGGAACAAACAGAACAAAAACAAAACAACTCAGCATTTCTCCTGCCCGATCACAGCGCAACCCCCATTCCGAAAGGGAGGATCGCTATCGAGCCGCACCCAAGCACGGCACGGCACGGGCACAACCTGTCACACCAGGGATCAGAGAGAGAGAGAGAGGCGCACACAGTTCATCAGTACAGCTTATATAGTGGCAAACAAATTGAGAACCAGGATGTAGGAGGGGCCAAGGCCTACCCAGCCCTACGGAAGCCAAGGGACACTTCAGCACATGTAGAAATACTCTGTTACAAATAAAAGTCCTGCATTAACTTGTGAAAAAGTACTAGTATTAACATATACTTAAAGTAGGCTACCATAAGTAAAACTACTCATTTTGAAGAGTCCTTTTATAGCCAAAATTACATTGTTAGATTATAATTATTATAATGCATTACATACACTTTTGTTCTTGTGCATTTGGTTTTAGAAAGGCAAAAAAAAGTCACCACACTCCAAACTCTGTAAATGCCAAGTATTATTGTCTTTCACTTACATATGGAGTACATCTGTTTATGTACTGAATGGATGTTTTGATTTTTCCGATGTCTGTCAGCAGTTTGTGTGTTATCTTTGTAAGCAGACAGTAATCACCCAAAGCTGGTTTGGCATGCAGCAGTTCCTGAAACTTGAGACCATCAGGTATGATTCACTGGCTGCGAGTGAAGGAGCCCTGAGAATTTTAATACGACACCTGCATACACATGCACTTCTATTTCTGATAAAAAAAAAAATGCTGCTAGAATATTGAGACCAGTGCACTGACTGGAATTTCCAAACTCATTCGTCTCAGTTCAAAATTTGATTATGAGATTATGTTTCTTTCTGAAACATAATCTCAAGCAAATGTTCAGTACAACCCTGAACTCACTCATTTATTAGGTGCCCATCAAGTTTGCTTGGCCATTAGTCGTTTTTGTATTTGTTTCTGAATGAAAGTCATGGCCGACATTATCTGACAAGAAACAACAACTTACTAATCAGTTGGTTCTCTTTGAGAAGTGGATGTGTGCGTTTGTTTCTGGTGTTCTTGGAGTGTATTTGCACCTTACATTTCCCGTTGTCGCATTTATATAGTTAACATAAAATTCACTTGACAGCTTGACGGAAACACTGCACTGTGGCAAAGTAATATCAAACTCCACTTTACAAAGAAATGCTTTGCACTGCTGTGCATGCTATCTGTAGAGTGGCACAGATGAGAAACATGGAGGTTATCAAAACAGTGGAACGTTTTTTTCCGATCAAATTTTCATCTTATAGCTTTCAATTTTTCCGTCGCTGTTGCTTTTGACTTATTCTTCTTTTATGTTACTCTGAAGCTGATTGTTTTTCCCTGTGCTTGTTGTGAGGAAAATGACAACTAGAAGATATATCAGCGCCTAAAGATTTATTTAAATCTCTCTAATAATTAAAAATGATCCCTAAATCCCTAAATCCCTAAAATAAGGGGGTCGACTGTGGGCTCAGTCGTGGAGCAGGGTCGTCCTTCAATCAGAGGATCAGAGGATCGATCCCCAGCTCTTGTAGTCCGTGTTGATGTGTCCTTGGGACACAAGACACTTAACCCCAAATTGCTCCCGCAGGCTGTTCCTGCGGTATATGAATGGTTAGATAGTCCTAATGGGCTGTTCGGGGCCCTGTGAGTGATCTATTTTTTGATATAATATAATTCAATTGTTTAAATACTGATGTATCGTGCAGAATTTTACTGTTGTAGCTGCTTGAGGTGGAGTTAGTTTTACCTTCTTGTTATACAGTTAAGTAGTCTAGTCTAGTGGTTTCCATCCTGGGGGTCCCTTTTCCTTCAAAGGACACACTGAGATGATTAATGGGACACGAAAGAGGCAAAAAAATAAATTGCACCTCTTTGGGCCTCAAACTGTTATTTAAATGAAAACATTTCAGAAGTCTAGATGACAAATTACTCTTTGGTGGAACTGCTCACCACTCAAACACATTGTAAGGGGTCACTCACTAGCCAATAAGATTGGGAATTACAGGGTTTAATCCTTAACAATGCATTTTATTTTACAAGTTCATCCAATGTGTGTGTAAAATCCTAATATAAAGGTTGCTGTCAAATACAAAAGTAAAAAATAGTAGAAAACTGAAATACTTAAACAAGCTATGAACATAACACGGAAATACTATCACCTTTTAATTTGTGCCACATTTATTAGCTGTTACCTACACGTCCAGCAGACAAGGAGCAAAATTGGTATTTATTTGGATACTCTTCTTTTAGCTTTGTTTTGATCGACTGTTGGAAATATCTGTCTCTAGCCTCAAAATGTTCCTTAGGTAATCACTAACCATGTATGTCTGCTGTTTGGGGCTGTGCATTGTTACGTGCAGTGAGTCTTAGGAGTTTTTCCACTGAGAAGAGTGCTGTGAAAGCTTTGAGAGTGAACCAAAACACTCAAGTTTGTTACTGATGGGAAGAGCAGAGTCTGTGATAATTCTCTGCGGGTTCATCCAGTTACACATCATTATTTGATCCATTTGTTATCAGAAAAATATTCATAGCCACTTTAAGAAGAATACTTACTCAGCAGCGGATTTTGGATATTTGACATGGAAATGCAGCAGGTCCTTTTTAGCACCATAAAGAGACTCCATATCGTTTGAGTCTGGATGTACACGTTAAAGCATTTTTTTATTAGAGCAAATAAATTAATATATTTCTCCTTGCACAATTTAAGGCAGCAAATCAATCAGTCCCAGTTCCCTTAGTAGTTTGCTGTCCTAGAACTGAGAGGCACCTGATTCAGCTGCATGGTGCGGGAAGATGCACAGAGAACCTCGTTTCCTGTGTCTCTATTTCTTTGGTTATCTGACTGAAGGCCAGCAGCAGGTGAGCAACACAGCCAGAGCTCCTGCTTCTGCTGCTGCACTGAACCCTGTATCGCCTTTACCTGACCTTGTTCTCTCTGAGCAAACCAAGACACACACATACACTCCCTCTACTCCCCACAGTCACACACGCATAAATATCTGCTGTGTCAGTTGACAGGGCTTGCAACCTGATTCCTCGGTTTCAGAAGACAGCAAAGCGCTCGCCACTACCCACCTACCCGCCACTGATAAAACATGGCTGATTGCCTGTGTCGTCACAGGTCACCACGGCACCACCACTATGTCACGGCACCACTATGGCAAGCCCTTTCAACAGGTAATCAGTAAGGCTGACTCGTAGCGATTTTTTTTTCACTAGTGGAAATTACATTTTTAACTTGTATCTTTAATTACATTCTTTGTAGTTATATTTCAAAGATGACATAGCAATCATTTAATTGTGACTAGTCAAAATTTAATTTTAAAAATCTAGAAGTCCCCTTCTGATATCTTTAACTCTGGCTCTTGCTCAACCTGTCGGTGTTCATTTTGTAATAATGACCGACTCACTGTAACTTACTTAGAATTGCAACTAGTGACATTATGGATATGTCGAATTGGAAATATAACGTTTCAAAATTTAATTATACATATATGAAATCGACTTTGAATAGAAGTCAATGATAAAGTTCAATAGTTGTAATGAAGTTACAAATATCTACAATGAACATTTTCACTAAATTAATTGTGAATATCAATAATTAACATTTTGACTTGTGAGAAATTACTTTTATCTTATTACTAGTCAGAATTACATAAAGGGATATGTAAGCTTGGAATTCTAACCAGTCAAAAAGCAATTGTTGATATCTGCAATTGCTATTACCTCTACTGATTAAATGTTAAAAGGGCTACACAGGGTTACACACCGCCTCTACTCTCCGTCCGCTCCTCCACCATCCTGCTCCTCCACCACCCTGCTCCTGCTGCAAATGATGACGCGGTCTGAGAAAGAGGCCCCTGCTTACTTTGAGAGGGGATTCTCCAAGAATTATTCCTCTCTTTCTCTCTTTCTACCTGGTATTTTGGCTATATTCTTGAAGGGGTCGCAAGGACTTTCAACACAGCCTATCACTTTCTCTGACATTGAGGTTGGTTGAATAACTGCACCTTCGTCCTCCAGAGACCAGTGTCAATGATTCGATCTTCAGATAAAAAAAAGAAAAAGGAATTGCAGGGTATTTTTTTCCAAAAATAGATGGTCAGTTTTTTATTGAATTCCCCAAAGACTACCCTTGAGTGAGACAATTATTTTCCACATTGCATACCATTTTCCACATTATTAAAGAAATGAGTTAACATGTGATTGTTTGCTTGGCTGCTGGAAGGTATTACATTTTGTACCTCCCCCTTCAAGACCAATGAAGAATTCAGTTGTTTAGAATTTAATGAAATTACATCAGGAAATGTTTGTCAGTAGATCAAAAAATGACGCGATCACTATGGGGACCGGGGGAGACAGGATACAATGTGATTGTCAACCTCCCGCATCTATAAACTGCATGCTCGGTTGGGTTGGTACCCGATACAACAATGACATCTTCAAAAGTGGTCCTGTAGGACTGAATGACAAGTATCAACTGGCAGGAAATTGTCTCAGATTATAATTGCATGCATGCAGACACCATGAGCTGCAGACTAATCAGCCTTTTAATTAGAAGACTTCGATTTAAACAATCAGTGCCTGAATGGAGGGTGGAGAACATGATAAGTGAGCTTTTTGACATGATGGCTGTTCTCGCAACCTCTTTATACATCTCTGGAGGATGAGCGTAGAAGTGTTCTTGTTGTTTTGATTCTTTATAATTGATCTGGAGACGCCATGAAGCTGAGGTCCAGCACAAAAACTGTTGGCTCAGTTATGAGTGCGAGACGCTCTTGCAGATGCACAGAATGAGGACAACATGTAAAGCAGCATCTATTCATCTCGTCTCATGGGTCACGCATTGAAGCAGACAGTATTTCTGAAGATTCCAGAGACATGCTCGCACAGATGTGTGAAAAGCAGGGTTGAAAACCATTATACAGGACGGCGATTATAGTGGACAATAACCTGTTCATTACATGCTGGGTAAATGGACTGTACTTGTATAGCACTTTTCTAGTCTTTCCGACCACTCAAAGCAGTTTCACACTACTTGTCATCATTCACACACTGATGGCAAGTGCCACATGCCTATCAGACCAACTCATTTATAGGCACATCACACAACCGCACAGCTACTGGAGCAATTTTGGGGTTAAGTGTCTTGCTCAAGGACACATCGACATGCCACTAGCGGGGCCGGGGATCGAACCACCGATCCTCTGATTGAAGTATCTCTTGCTCTCCACTTATCCACAATCGCCCTGTAGAACCCATACAGTATGAAAGATTAATGAAGGTCAGAATGGCACTCAATCTGTCCCAGTTTCTGGTATAGCCTAATAAGCCATACATGAATAATAACTAGTCTCAGCAGTGACATGAAGTCCTATGTTGAGATAAAGAACTAGGCAATGAAAATTTCCAATTTACTTGTGTAAGAAAAAAAGTACATTGTTAATTTCATGTAATCTCAAACAGAAAGTTATTTCATCAGAACAATTACACAAGTTGAACTCTAATGTGCAGCATCATCCTTCAAGTATAGGCTATTATTTTAACTTTAATGATTGATCAGGTTAAATGTCCCTTAAAATTAATAATTTTTCTTTCAAGTTCCTTTTCAGAGGAAAAGACAGGTGGTCTTTGAAGGCACTGAACAGCATTATAAACGGGAGGACGGACTGTTATGGGAGGAAATAATTGACTTTAGCTGGATAACTTTGGCAAAGGCAGGGCTAAGCTTATTAAGAGCACCAGCGGGATTAGACTTTCTCTTTTGTCACTGAAAATATCTATGCATTGATCTGCAGAGAGGAACCTTAAAGCAGCAGCAGAATTAATAATTACAGATCCCTTTCAGTTCCCTTCATCCGTGAGATGAAATGAGCATTGCCACAACTAAAGCTGTATGATGTCAGTGGCAAAAAATAGAAAGCAACAACAGGTGACAGAGCACAGGACTTTATTTTAAATCTGTTTCATTGTATACACTTGTTAGGGCTGTCACTTAAAAAAAAGTAGTTTGATCAAACTAAAAGTAACATGTAATTTGTTTGAATCAATTAAAGTAGAATAGATGTTTGCTTGTAGGTGGCTCTGCTGCCTCACTTGAGTGACACGTAGCTTAATATACCCGAGGCCTATTTGCAGGCCTCAGCTAGAATAAAGATAAGAAATACCTAATTAAGTGTATAAATAAATTTAAAAAAAAATAATAATAATATTTTTTTTTTATATATTTTTGAGATGAGAAAAATTATGGAACTATCAGAATACATGTTACAGGTTCACATAAGATAAGGATGGAACACAGCACAACTTGGAAAACTCAAAAGCTCGATCTGGAAAAACAGCACTTTTAGGATATTTTTTTTTGGAAAGTATGGATATCCAAGACTTTAAATATGCTGAGCTCTTAGAACAACTGATATAGGCTCTATATACACAGTTATACATAGATACAGTGAAACATTTATAAAATATAGAGCATATAAAATTAGAAAACTGATCAAATATTCCAATATTTGAATAAAAAAGTATTTTTTAAATTAAAAAACACTCTATATCACTTCTATGTATCACTCCTGATGTTCAATAAATCAAAAGACAGAAGATTGGACCTTTTTTGAGTGTTTTAAGCTCTTTCTAAGCCCTTTTTAGTTGTTTAGTTTAAGGTCAAATACTGCTTCAGATTCAGCCATTCTCTCTGTTCAGGGCTGTATCTCAGCCCCCCTTTCTCCGATTTTCACCATTGAGACATCCTTCGAACCGTAGGAGCCAATAGAATTGCCTGGAATTGAAAGCTAGATGATTGACAGCACTATTAGCCAATAAAGCTCAAAAACGTCCCATCTCTGAAATCTGATTTGCTGAGCTTCCAACCTTCCCAAGAATCCGAGGAGTGTCGGAGAGACACGAATCGAACGGATTCACACGGAGCACCAGCAGCTGGACATACATGCAGTGGAAGTACGGAGATATTCCATTTTTTCGCTGAGATTCGACCAAAAGTAAGTATAATATTCGATGAAAGCTGTGTGACTTTTTGTGTTCGAAGCTGAATATCTCTGCGATGGTTTACCGGGGAGAGAAATGGAAACTATGTCCGTAATCTCCGTCAGGCGCACATGCTTTTTCATGCTGCATGTTCGTAGGTAGCACGTTGCTAACGGAGTGTAGCAGCTGTTTTCTCCGGTCTGTCCCAGTCATATCGAGTATGATTTATGATATTTTGTTATTTGTTTGCTTGGCTGATGGGAGATGTGTTTGTCTCATGTAGAAGTGACCTAGTTCATGTTGTTCCCAGGACGCTGAGGTTTCTGCAGAACTATAACATCATTATATTCGTTCTTCGTGGGTTCTCTGCCAGTTACTTTTAACACAAAACTCTCTAAGTTTTGATGTACTCTGCGTCCAAATGGGGGACCCACGGGTGTATAAGGTAGTAAAACATCGACAGCAAACATCCTTACTGTTATTCACAGATGTTCCATCTATGGTCATACACAGACCCGGTGTAGTTACAAAAAGGTGGAGGAAGATGGTCTATTTATCAAAGATATGCATGTTTTACTGTTTCAAATGCAGGGGGTTTTCAGCTTTCAGAAACCCTTAACCAAACCAAACTGTTGTCCAAACTATGTCTTATCATGACCTATTTTAACAATAAAGTTGTACAAATATATCCTTCTTAAATATAAGAACAAATTGTTTTTAAAAGACCCGGGATAATATTTTATAATAACATTCTTGGTATATGCTCTCTGGAAAATAGAAATTCCGAGCCTACTAATGTACTTAAACGCACCTAGCGCCGCTATCCTTGGGGAAAGCAAGCAGTCGAACTTTACATTTACGATCACTCTGACATAAATCTATGTTCTTGCCATTTATTTCACAAAGGCATCTTATTAACAAAAACGACACATTTTGCTGAAATATGATTCTCAGGTAAAGCTCGGGATGATGGGAAGTCAGATTGAGCCTCAAGGAGCAGTTAGTGGCCATCTTAGTCAAGTTTGTCTGATTTGTAGGAGCTCAGGCTGTTCCACATGGTGGCTGTAAAGCACTTACAAGCCTTATGTCATTCTTTTCAGCTTGCTTGGACAAATCTGTGGATATCTGATAAAGTACTCTGGGTCCTGGCATTTATCCGTCTCATAGCATGGAGCTCTTCATTCATATATAAATATTAATCAATATACATATATATTCAATATTGATCAATATTCATTGTGTTTATTACTATTTCAATGTTTTAAGGGAGTTATTTCTCATATGGAAATATGGTTATATATAGTTCTGAAGTACAACTTGCATGTTCAAAACATGGAGACCACCTGTGTATTTCTTTATAAATTGTATGATATATGGCGTGAGAGAGACAGGGGTTGTTTGACACAAAGCTATTTTCAAACTTTCTTGACATGTTAAACATCTGAAAGTCACTAACATGTTTGGTGAGGGAAAGATTTTTTTTATTATACAGTATTGAAAGTAAAAAAAGTGTCTATCGACCAAAACATATAAAATTGTGTTAGATACAAGCTATTATGCAATTGTTGTTGAGACTATTGAACTGAACAACTACTAGATGGATTGTCGTAATTTGGTGCAGACATTCATGTCCCCTTTAGGATGAATTGTAATAACTCAAGTGATCCCTTAATGCAGCGGCATCATCAGGTTAAAGTTTTACTCCATTGACTGAACCTGCAAAAGACATCCCCAACCATCTTAGCTGTGTTTGTAGCTGTACTTTTTAGTGCAAATTGTTTAAAGTCAGCAAGATGGGGACATAGCACCACTGTGCTTAAGAACAGCCTCACAGAGCTGCCAGCGTGGCTGCAGACTCTTGCTCTGGTTCGTCAATGAATGTGGTCAAGATTTAAAATAAAATAAAATAATTTGGATAACTGAGACTAATCTTCTGTTGCATTTTGTGTAAACAGATCATAGCACGGCAGATGATCAAGTTGGATCACAATTTATGGCATTCTTCTCTCTGTAGGTTCCTCCTCCACGCACAGAAACCCTAACGCTAATAAAACAATGCTAAAATATTTACAAGAAGCCTGCTGCTGCCAGAATAAATGTTGCTATAGAATAAGTGATTGACTGAGTGCATGTTGCGGAAGCTCAATAAAAAATAAATAAGAAAACACTTGCGAACTAATAGTTAATTTATTAACTGCAGCCAAGCATATAATCATTATGGAAGCTACTATATTGTTTACAAAATCAATAACCTTCAAAGACTCTGCAGAGCAGCTCTGAGTTTGCTCTTTTCAAAGCAGCTGTAACAAAGTCTCAATCCTCTCTGCTCATAAATCAACTCTGTCCATCGTCACAGGGTGAAATTGGATTAATGAGAGACCACCACACAGACAGTTCTGCTCCAAAATAATGGCTTTTATGATAATGAATACTTTTGCTTCATGGCAGTAATTGCTGTCATATTTATCATTGTCTCATTTCAGGAAAGCACCATCATGTTTGTCTGCTGTCAACCCGAAGAGGACGACCGGTCTGACAGTCCCAAGTCATAACCTTGGACAAGATGGCAGCTGACCTCACGTATCTTTAGGATACAGACATAGTGATACCCTTTTTGGGGGGTTTTATGTTTCTGCAGTCCCACAAACAGGCTACAACTGGAGAAGAAAATTTACCAAGATGACCAATAAAAAATACATTTAATGGAAAAAAAACGAGGAGACATTTAGTTATGCTACAATGGTACATTTTCATTGACAAATAGCATTTTAAAATGACATTGTGATATGAGGGACTGATTTAATAGAAAAATAACCAGTTCAAACTAAATCAAATCACAATAACTGAGTACATAATTAGCAATCAGTCAGGGTTGATAGATCTGTTCAACTCATAAGTGCCACAAATGTGCACATGAGCCCATCATATGAACCTTTCTGCAGAGCAAGCAATCCTTTATCACTGTGTGACCGATGATAGGGAGGACATGTAGAGGGGTGCTGAGTCATTATCCCCGGATGATTGATTTACAACCACAGGAAGTGTTAAAGTTGGTGGCCAGCATCTCTTTGTACTAGAGGTGTTCAAGCCCCCTTTCTCTTCTATATCTCTCATTGGTCAGCGGGGAGCATTTTATACCTCATACAGTAAATGTTTTCATCCTTCCAATAAAACTATACAACTCTTGCCTCATTGCATTCGCTCTCATATAGAGTCTGTGCGGGTAATTTGCCCAGTGGTGCTTATGATGGAATAATTTGCTGACAAGCTATTAAAGCCTGGGCACAGATTTTTCAGCCTTGGCTTTGTTTAATATTGTCTTTGTGATTACTTTTTTATCTGATAGAATGTGGTAGAATGCCCTATAGAAGCACATTGCATTCATCAAAGAAAAAGACAATGTTTTAGAAAAACCTTCTTGCAATTTTATGACTTGGTATCACATTATTTCCTGCTGAGCATCTCATGATTACGACATAGCATCTCATAATTACATAAAAACTATCCCACTACATTATCGCATATATGAAAATGATATCTTGTAATTATGAGACGATGATCTGTCAGTTTTCAGTGTTATCTGAGGAGTTCCAAGTGTTGCTACTGACAACTCAAAGAGCATCTTCACGCAGATCAGAATATACTATTGACCTGAACGATCCCGATGACTAAAGATCCTTAAACGTCAATGTCAACAGAAGAAGATTAGCTGAGTTACGGATTGTTAAAAAATCTAAATAAATATCCAAGCATATGTTTTTTTTCCCAAGCTTTAATTTCAATTGTTGCATATTTATTCATAAATGTTTAAGCTTGTCAAGGAACAAAAGGCAGAATTATAAGGACATAAATTCAAAAAGCAAAATGCTGATGGCTGCTGTAATGACAGGTTTTTCTATCTTTTCAGTTTTTTCCTAATAATTTGCATATATAAATTCAATATGATTTTAATTTGTGTTATTATGGACTTTATGATAATGAGATATGACATTTTGAGAAAACCAATCTGGATCTTTAAACTGTTTGCTTAAAGAAACATTCTTCTCTATATATGATTATATTTGCTGATACATTTCATATTGCTTAACAATTTACTCGTGCATTTTAGGCTGGATTACTAATTCATTCCAGCCAAATGGCCAAAAGTATTGCACTTTCACCCATAAAACTGTACAAGATATATATTATAATATATTGCATTATTAAAAAGCTCACGGGAAAAAGAGGCAGAGTCGATGTGAGAAAAGAGGATGTAACAAAGCAACAAATCCACCAAACATTTTTGAATATTTGGACCGCCTACATAAGCAGAACAGCAGAAGGTTTTATTCTGACCACATGAGAGTATGTGCACGCAACGGGCCTAACATACGGACTGGACCAGTGCCCTTTGGGGAAAGAGACACCAGTCTTCCTCTCCATTCTAGCTCACTGAAAGTAACTCAACACTACAGACTGCGTCAGGGATAGGAAGCAAATGAGATGGCACAAAGAGGTGGAAGAAGTTTCAAAAGCAAAACATCTGATCTTCAAAGCTGAACTGTTCGTATACAGATATACAACAATTTCTTGGTGACCTAAATTAAGTCTCTGCTTTAACGATGCAGGTCGAAGGACTGAGCCTCACTCAGACAGTTTCTTTTATCACGAGAATAAAACATGGAATCATTAAAATGAAAACATAGTGACAAAAGGCACTGTGTAAAGTGAAACATGGAAGTGTGGGTGTGTGAGGTGGTGGCGGGACACTAATATTGGCGAGGTTACTTGCAGGTCTGTCATGGACTATCTGATAATACAGGTCAAGCCTGATTTACAGCCATTAAGGGCTTCATTTACTCAGCGTTCATGCAGCTTGTGAGCTCACAGCTGTGTCCCTCACCGTGTTCACTCTGCTCTTTTGAAAGGCGAAGGGAAGAGGAAGCTAAACCGCCTTTCTGCTTTTCCTTAGATGATTAAAACCATTTGAAGATAAAAAAGAAGGAAGCGTGCATAGAATTGAGAAGAGATAAACAAACACAAAATGTGTTTGTGTGTGAGAGGGGAAGATAAATATGTTTACACGGTCACATTGTGGGGACTCACCTTAATTGTGAACATGCATTTTACATAAATCACTGCATTTTAGGGTGAATACTTGATTTTAGGTTAAGGTAACAGTATTGTATCGATACCAATGATCGATACATAAACGCCAAGTATTGATCTTTTATTATATAAACTATTAATACTACAATTAGGGATGTTGGAATTAAGCGATTTTGCCAAAACTGCGGTTATATAATTCATGATACTATAACCAAAGATCTGAAGAAGTCACATGACAAGTTTGTGTGCGCCGGTTTGTGTTGTGTGTTTGAGGAAGTATCGTCACTCACCTGAAGCGTTGCAGTAAATATTTCAGAGGGTACCAACATCCGGCCTTATATCCGCCAAAAAGTGTCTAAAATTAGCTGAGTGGGAGCATTTTCTAATTATATAGTTTAACCATCATAGTGTGAAAAAGGTTTGTCTGCCAATATTGAAAATGACAACCAAAAAATATGCGATCTGGAGATTGGCATTAATGCTTTCTAGTGCTTAGTCTGATAATGGTACTGTACATGTGAACATCAAATCTGTGTTGAAATCGGCAGGAGAAGAGCAGTAATGTTTGCAGCAACAGCTGTTGATGTAAAGTATGAGCAATAGCTGTGCAGGTATGGTTGTTCCATTTTATTGCATTGTTGTGTGTTCAAGCTCCATTCAGTAAAAATGACTACTAGACATAAGTAAATTAGAACGTTATCATGATGTGTTCAAATGTAATCTTATAAAATGTACGGTAGTTTTTGGTGAGAAACTTGTATAAATCCAGTTGTTTGAAGAAGATGGTTTCCTTAGCAACATAAACAGATATTGGAAAGGGAATTATTACCTGTTTAGCTGACAATAGTTCTAAGCAGCTTATAATAAGCAATTAAATGGCAAGAATTTTTTCATCACTAAAAATATAATCTAAAAAAAATCTAAACTTCTTATCATTTGAATTGTGTGTTTTTATGCAAATCTCCAACATAGATTTAAACAAAATAAAAATGACTATATTGAGATGAACCAACTGAAAACTTCATCTCATTTGATAAAACAGACGTTGACAAATTGCATAAAATGCAGATAAAAAAGGTAATAAATAGCAGTACATCACAAAATATTTAAAATTGCAATAAGATTGTATCACGACTTAAGTATCGTGATAATATCGTATTGTGGGGCCTCGGCTTCCCACCCTACTGGTAACGGTTATGGTTAGGTAAGTCTCCAGGAAATTAATGTAAGTCTATGTGTTTTAAATGTGTGTGTGTGTGTGTGTGTGTGTGTGTGTGTGTGTGTGTGTGTGTGTGTGTGTGTGTGTGTGTGTGTGGACATGTACGTGTGTGCAGTGATTCTGATGAATGTGTCCTGACGGATGGTGTAACCCCCCCTAAGCCTGCCTCCACTTCCTCTGCAGCCCTCCTGTCACGGCTGAATATCGAGGTCAAACCACCTTTCATATCTGTTCCACACGACCAGGACCAAACGCAGAAAACAAGTAAACACCTCATCCCCTGGGAATGCTGCATTCTTTCTTATTCTGTACTCATTTAGTCAATGAATGCCCAGAAAATGCCTTGGTGCATGATGACATGTTTTAAATAAAATAATATTTAGTATCACCTCTTCAGTTTCAGTTAAATTAGATCAGTAGCAGCCTAGAACATAGCACATGTTCCGGTATTAGAAATTTATAATGCTGACCTTCGATTAAACCCTCCATTTTAGGCCAACTTTTTAAAATGCAGTGTCAAAGTGGTTCCATCCATCAAGGTTTGATCAAAATTGCGCCAGCGTCATCTTCAGTCTTCAGTTTAATCACAGTTCAAAGAGTTAGGGTTATATCGCTGAGATATCACCTAGGTTTTAGGTCTGACTGACAACCTGATCTACAGATCCGTCCTCTACCATCTTTGGTCTCGTAGGGGAAACACTGATCAGCAACATGGAGGTGGGAGGTGAACAACTGAACCATTGCCACAGTTAACAGGCTTTTGCATTGCTGTCATTAAGTCTAATTCCCCTGGCAGTTGTGCTGATTTTGCCTCTGATGATGCGTAAATAACAGGGTGTTTTGATTTCTAGAAAATATGTTTTTTAAGAGAGACACTTTACAGGAGAACAGCGGTGTCATTTAGAGTTACAGCACATTTACATGTCTACGTCCAGATTACATTTCCATCACTCAATTGCAATGAGGGAGTTATATCATAAGGTGTTATACATAGACTGTTTATTAGCATTTGAATGCAGTAGGGTCAAATATGGTTTGAACTGCATCAAAACTACTCTGAAAAATTACAAGACTTGAATGTGACCATGCCTCATTATGAGGCATTATTTCCTCAGAGAGACTTCACTTCACTCCATACATACTCCAGTACCGTAGCCTACAATTCTTGAGTATTCTCATTTGATTCTACTTTAAGCTTCACTCCACTGCATTTCAGAGGGACATAATGCTACCTCTTCTTGCTTCACTGCATATTTGTATGTATGTCCCAAGTGAGTTAAATCAACTGACATCACTCCCTTGCCAAGTTGGCCTGGAAAAGCCTCCAACACAGTGACTGTGGCATCCCAATCAAGTTATTAAAATTTGCTTCACCTTGAGCTACATCAGTAAAACGCTGATTATGCATTGATGCTTCAGTACGAAGAATCTATGAATATAATATGTAATATTTACTCACAGGGGGCATTTTCTGCAGAACGAAGATTTTTGCCTTGCTTGTAATTCACATTACATCATATTGCTGTGTTGGTACTTTTACATCAAAGAATACTTCACCTATTCAACAGTAATCTTTTTAAAAAAGTAAAAAGGCGACGCTTAACCAGATGTATTGTTTTTTGTATTCCATGCTGTCTTCTTCCTTGTACAAATGTGGCACCCACACTACCCACAATGCAACCAGATCGCCGTCAATTTGACCTTCATTTGGGGTGTGTTATGCTAGTGGCAAATGCAGCCATGTCCTGTACGTTTTTGTATTTTTAATTTTCAAACTTGTAGTCCCCAACTGACTTCACTTGAGTCTCCACGGCTGCGCATAAGGCAATGTCTGGGTTAACATGAAAACTTTGGCTCAGAGAAAGTATATACATCATTTAAAAAAATAGCTTCACGCCCATGATTGAAATAGCAAGCATCTAGAATAAAAGTCCATTTCAGGCAAATGGTAGCATATAGGTTGAGATACATGTATTTATTTAGATATTTATATATTTGTTCACAAAAAGCTGCATTTTATCTTTCAACCTATATGTATGTACTAAGACCTGACACAGTGAAGGGATTTTCACAAGGTTGGTTTTGTCTTTTGCTTGCAGAAAGACTGAACTGACTGATGCTTTTGGCAGTTCAACAACAAGTGTTCACTGATGTTATTTCACTGGTAGTTTCCATATGAAAGTACTTATATTGTTTCAAAGACAATTAAGCCACTGTGCGTATAAGTGCTGGTAAATAAGGAGACTCCCCCATGAAGAACACCGCTGCTTCTTCAGGGTGTGCCATTTTTATTACTCTACATACAAGCCCAACTGTCTCTTATCAGCTGGATTCAAGCCTCTCTCCCCCTGCCAGAAGAAATATATCAGCTGTCTGAACCTGTGGAAGACAGGTCATTCTGAGGAAGTGTCCTGGAGGAGCAACAGTCTATACAATGCACACCACATAAACATAATGTCCCTATCTGAGTCCACCGGGGACCTCTGTTGCATATCATCCCTCGTTCTTTGTTTCTCTGCCAACCTTTCTTGTCACTCTGTTGGCTTGGAGGGCAAACTGACAAAAAGAAAACCTCAACCAAGAATAAGGGTCAGGGGTGGATTTGCATGACAGTACAGTCACTGCTGAGCAAAGGCAAAATTAAAGTTAAAGGTGAAAATCAACCAACCCTGAAAAGTTTGTCCCTTTATGAAACCCCATAAACTCCAATGTCACCTTCAGGAAGATACCAGAGCACTCTGTTCCTGTCAGCATGATAGCATTTTATTAGACAAATGATGACACACTTCACTGTTTAAAGGACAGTATACATTCAGATCAGGTCATCTGTACAGTACAAAGATAGAGAGAGGAGTTGGAGAGGTGATGTATGACATCCAGTTGTGTTGGCCCAATAGCCTTGTCTGTGTGTGTGCGTCTGTGTGTGTGTGTGTGTGTGTGTGTGTGTGTGTGTGTGTGTGTGTGTGTGTAGGCTTTTTATAGTAACAATTCCTCCAGTTGATGAGACGCTGTAGCCTTATTGTGTCGCAGTTATTGATTCACACCTTGAAATCACACCTCAACAGCCTGGATTCTTTCTTTTCTGTTGCACAGTCAGCGAGGTTAGAGCTGACTGTGGTTGATAAAGCAGAGCCATTCAGTAGTTTTGGCCTCAATGAGAAATGAAAGGTCACAGAAAAGAGTCACAGTTTTGACTGCTAGAAGAACCTCTGGTTCTGTGATTTGTATTAGTGATTCCACTGTAAACAGGCTTACTTTTACACGGTCATATATCTTTAGGTTTTGTACATTTTACATTTGCTCCATCAAAGCCATCTGAGCCTTGATCATGCAGAACAGCCCAGATATGGTGCAGAAAAGGTGTGCTGAGGGAGTTGCTGGGGGGGGGGGGGGGGTAAACACTTTAATACTGCATTTTGGCATCATGTAACTTCGTACACATTCCTTTCAGGTTTCAAACAAAACTCTTCCTTAAATAAGATAAGGCGCTGAAATGACTGCATTTGAGTAGAACTATCTTGGTTGCACTGTCTGTAAGGCTTCCCTCAGTTTTCTTACTCCGTGGAAAGGCGGGCACTGGATATACTAGGTTTTTAAGCAGCAAAAGTTTCCATTTTTACAAACATTATTTTTTCCTTCCAAGTGGATGGACATGAGACGCGGACGCTCCGACTAAAGCCTTCCGGTAAACAACAGCTTCAACGACACCGAACCTATGGACAAATGAACACAAACTTCACTTGTCATGTAAATAAACACCAACACATCACTTTTTTTCAGAACAGGACAACAACATCACATGTCGTACATGACGCAATGCGGGGGGCAGGGTGGCCTAGGTGGCTACAGAGACGTATGCGCCCTGCTGAAGTGTCCATGAGCAAGTCACTTCATCCATCATCAGCTGCTCGGCTCAGTGGACCCTAAGCTGGAGGCTCCTTGTGTTGAACAGCTTCCGGGACAAAGGAGGTGAATGAGCGATGACTTATTATCAATACATCCAAATACGCACGGAGAGACACAGAGTTGGAGTCAGTGTAATCCGTTGGGTGTGAACGGTGACATCCTGTCAAGACTGATATCCGCCTCGCAGTCCTCCAAGTCACAAACCGAGTCGGTGGCGTTTTCGTTGTTGTGAGAAAACTGTGAAATCCTGTCGAAAGTCTCTTCATGCTCAATACATTCAACCACGTTGGGGATCATGTTGACATATGCATTTGCGATTTCCTTGTGGATGAGGGTGTCATGATTGTATGAGACCAGCTCGTTGCTGATGTTAACAGTTTCCACTGGTGTGTTGGAGCAGAAATTGCGACAGCCCAAGAGGCTGGCGAATGCCTTCCTAAACTCGGCGTTGAAGGCGTAAATGATGGGGTTCAGGGAGGAGTTGGTCCAGCCGAACCACACAAAGACATCGAAGGTCGTCTCGCTGACGCAGGGCAGACCCGCGTCCCGGTCAGTGGCCGGTCTGTCGCAGAACGGGACCATACAGTTTAGGATGAAGAAAGGTAACCAGCAACACACAAAGACACCCATAATCACCGACAGAGTTTTGAACACTTTGGTTTCCCGTTTAATCGACGTTTTCAAGGTGTTGTGGTGTTGGCACTCAATTCTGTTTGTCCTGCAACTTTGCGCGTGCTCTGCTGCTCTCTCCAGGGAGGCTATTCTTCGTATTTGTATTTGTGCAATCCGGTATATTCTGGTGTAAGTCACAATCATAATTGCCACGGGAATATAGAAACTTATCAAAGAGGAGGATATAGCATACTCTCTGCTCAGGCTGGAGTCACAGTTTTCCTCTACATGCGGACTCGTAGAAGAGTTGTGCGTCCCAGCCATGTCGTCACTGCTGGCTTTGTGCCAGTTTAGCTGGACCGGTATGAATGAAATGAGCACAGACAACGTCCAAGTGATGCTAATCATAACAAAGGCAACTCGCTGGGTCATTTTCCTCTCGTAGCGGAAGGGGCTGGAGATGGCCCAGTATCTATCCACGCTGATGATGCAGAGGTTGAGGATGGAGGCGGTGGAGCACATAATGTCGAAAGCTACCCAGACGTTACAGAAAGTGCCAAACGGCCAGTACCCCGCCACCTCTGCCACAGCTTTCCAGGGCATCACCAGGACGGCCACGAATAAATCCGATAGAGCCAGGGAGACGATGAAAATGTTGGTCACTTTGGTCCGCAGGTGTCGAAAGCGCAGCACCGCGGAGCAGACCAGGATGTTCCCCAGCAGGGTCCATAGGATGAGCAGGGACAGCAGGCAGCCCGTCAGCGTACGCCTCACGATATCTTTCCCCCCGTCCTTTGTTGCCTCCGTTTCGGTGCTGTTCCACATAATCTCTCCGAGGGGTGCCGGCACGGAGTCAATCCCATGCACCGATGAGAGATACTTCGCTGGGTTCTCCATGTGAGTGTCTCTTCAAGTACAATTGCAGTCCATTGCTCCGTGCGCGGACACGGGCGCAGTCATCAGCCATTCACCGTATTCTCCCCATTGACCTGCTCGGCTGCCAGCCTGGTGTGGAGTGCAAAATAGACGGAAAGAGATAATTGATCGCCTTAAAACTGTGCCGAGCGACGTGCCAGGTGCGCTGAGGGGCTGGAACGCAGCACGCAGTGGCGAGCACATGTTGCAGCCCTGCCAGTCCGGGCGTCTTACCTGGCTACCTCTGAGATTCTCTCAGTCCAAAGTATCCTGAGCGCGGCGTGGGTGCGTAGGGAGTCCCTACAGCCATAACGCACATTAACCATACGAGCTGGGCGCACACATCACGCCTCCTTTGTGGGTGGTGTTACGCACAACATCGCACTGCGTTAGAAAACGGGTGTGAGGAAGCCCTAAACAGGTTTAGGGACTCCAAAGTTCCTTATTGGAAACTTTAAACCAGTCGACAGCTTTCTACAAATTATGGATTGTCTATCGTCTCCGTGCGCATTATCCTTTGCCTTAACACACTGCAGTGACAGGATTAACAGTGGAGCGGAGTTATTTTGTGCAGGAACAAAGTGTGTGTGAACTGCATTGACACAAATAAGCAGCTACTGGTTGCATTAAACGCATTTTATGTTTTTTATAAGGGTTGCAGACACACCCATCCAGTACACGCTTTATAATAGGGCGGGGGGGCAAGCACTGAGTCTCACGTGCAGCCTAAAGGAACTGCACTGACAGAGCTGTCCATGGTGCTGTCTGTCTGATTATTTATTTATTTATCTAGATAGAGGGGAAACACTGTATCACGACTTGACATGATGACCAGTCTTCTTGTATATTGACGTTTCTTCGTCCTTTGACATGTACACAAGCTCTCTTTGAAGTCACAGTCTATGTACAGCGCATAGCCCATATGTTTAATGCATAACCCATCAGTGTTTTGTACATCTATCTGTCTATCTATCTATCTGTCTGTCTGTCTGTCTATCTATCTATCTATCTATCTATCTATCTATCTATCTATCTATCTATCTATCTGTCTGTCTGTCTGTCTGTCTGTCTGTCTGTCTGTCTGTCTGTCTGTCTGTCTGTCTATCTATCTATCTATCTATCTATCTATCTATCTGTCTATCATGGATAAATCAATATTTTTTCATCACTGAATACTGGTGGTTGTTTGCCCCCTGACGACCGCCGACTGGAGGTCATAGCTCACCCACTTGTCAGAGTAACCCTAAACAGACGAGTCACATTCACACTCTCAGCGGCCACGTTGAGCCAGGAGCTCCGAGCGCTGCGCTTTGTCTGCGTAACAGCAGCAGCGCCGTTTCCGGCTTTGAAACGTCACGGATATTTTTAGATGTGTCTGCGTGCCTGTCAAATCGTTGTGACACTACGTCAAAAATAATCTCCCGACGCCCGACGCCCGATGCCAAATTCTCTGGAGTAACATATAAAATCAGGAGGAAACGTGTGCACGGCACAGCATTTAATTATTTACATACATACATCACTTCAGATGTTACCACAGCCAATACATTATTATGCTGAAAGATCAAACGTGTGATGCCTATGGACCTATTTGTCTGGCCAAATACGATAATGCTGTGTAGAACAATTTATGCAGAATATTTTGTTGCATTTAAAAAAAGTCACCAAACGATTGTGTGTCACAATGTTTGTGTTTCCCTCTTGCCTTCATTACGATTGTTGTAAGAAGCGGGCATTAATTAAGAGGTGATTGTGCAACAATCCAAGCTGTTGTTGCCCATATAGTACATGGGCTCTTGGACTGTCCCATCGAACTCCTTAAAAAAAGAAAAACATAAATACGTGGCGCCATCCGGTGGTGTAAATGTGTACTACAGCTGCTGCCTATTCGGCTGTTCAATGACGATGTAGCGACAGTCAGCAAAGACATCCTCAGTGTGAAGGAGAGCAGATGTGACACATCTCTTGTATGAAAAAAAGAAGAAAAATCTTTATTTCAATAAGCAAAAGATATACATCCATCACTATTGTACACGTAATTTCATAGGAGCACCATTTCATTGGAATTTTACAAAATCGTGTCACAGTGTCTGAATGATGATTTTGATCAGCATGGCAGTATTTACAAAGATTATATAATATTGTAGTTTGCACCTAAAAAACAAGGATTTTACCACAAGTTGGCACATAGTGAGAGCACATACAGCAGATAGCACCAGGTTGAGAACTGACTGAAATTATACATTGATTTGATACAAAATTGTACAGTACAAGTATACAGCATATCAAAAAGAAACAAGTAATGTCACAGACTGGGATGGTTTTTATTGCTGATCTTCCAGGTGTAAACATACAATCTCTGGTCTGGTGTAAGTTGTCAACACAACAACATTTATTTGGTATAATAATTCTGCAACTATTTTGATACAAGATTCTTTTAACAATGACACTAACAATGACAACACCTGATTTGAACACATTTCATATTACACAGATTCATTGTTATCAGGATATAAAAAGGACCATTTTTGGACAGTAGATTTGTTATCTCAGCATATACTTGTCAATATAATGTGGATACAGATACTCCAGTATAATCAAAACAGTGCTACCTAGTAACATCATTTTGAACGTAACTTACCATTCAACTTGACAGAACAGAGAATCATCATACAAAAGGACATTGATGAACCTTAAATTACTGAGAGAGGCAGAGAACTATAGTCCAACTCAAAAATATGATTTCAAATATAGTGCTAAGATTGTCACTATCTTTGTAGCTCAAGGGTTGCATACTCTTCCATTAGACTTATACCACTAAGATAATTAACTGAGAACCATATCCATATACAGTATGAACATTTCACATGCAGAGAAAATATGGGTCAAGTTGTACACCAATGCACTTGTGGCTCTGTTGAATACAGTACTATTAGTTGTAAGAGACTAACAGGTGTTTCAGTGGCTTAGCTGTAGTATTTTGTGAGTAGCCTATTATACACTTTCAACTACTAATATGAAACAGTACAAAATATGTGTGTCAGGTTCAGCATGTACATTTTACATGCTGAACCAGTGAGTAAAATCTACTGAAATGTGACT
Source organism: Cebidichthys violaceus (assembly GCF_023349555.1). Lineage (NCBI taxonomy): Eukaryota > Metazoa > Chordata > Actinopteri > Perciformes > Stichaeidae > Cebidichthys > Cebidichthys violaceus. The sequence continues at coordinate 2,618,794 of NW_027176428.1, read as the reverse complement.
ACAGAACAAAAGTACAAAGGGCCCTTTTGACATTTTTGAAACCAATGCTCCTTTTCATCACCCTTTTTAATAAGTCTCCCATTATACAAGATAATTCCTCAAGGAACGCAGGCTAATAGGTTCGTCCTCCTCAGTTATCCCCACACTCAGGGCTCTTCGTTTTGTTTGTCTCCGCAGCTTGTTTTGAAGTCTGTTGGAGTGTGACCCAGACTGCCTCCTGAACGGCTGACCTGCGCTGTGAGACACTCTGGGGAGCCGGTGGTGACAAGTGTTCTTGTGCATGTTATCTGGCATTGTCAGTCATCTGCTTTTCTGTCAGACCCGGCGGAACACCTCAAACAGGGAGGCAACTGAGTGCATGCGGTAGAAAAGGTTCAAAGGAATGGCAAAATTGAGAACTGTGGTCCATATGCTGAAACCAAATGTCTCTTGTTCCAACCCGTTGTCGTACTGTGGGCGGCAGCCAAAGGCAGGAAGGATCCACAGCTGAAAGAAAGACAGAAGTTAAAGTAGAAAGGTGTACTCAGTAGAGTGCAGATCTCTGCCAGGTGTGTCTGTGACAACTACTGCTGTATTGTGTGATAAATTAATACAACCCACAATTGGCCATCCCCTATATAGACACTAACAAGCTGCAAGACCTCGTAAAAAAACACTTCATTCAAACTCAAAAACAAGCGGCAATGTATACAGGCAATTGGCTCAAAGTCATGGTATTAGACACTATATACAATCTTGCCAGTAATAAGTGTACTGGTAGGTTTGTTAGCTGTTAGCAGTTAGACAAACAAACAGCCCATTCTGTTAGCGTTAGCCGGACACATCGCAAACTGTTATCCTCTCACTGGGGGTGAAGAGATTAGCAGATGGGGGGGGGGGGGGGGGGGGGGGGGGGGGGGGGGGGGGGGGGGGGGGGGGGGGGGGGGGGGGTCGGAGAGGCACTCAGCCGTGTTATTACTAGTGGCCCCAACAGGCCAGAGGCCGGTTAAGATTTGTGAGTGAGGATTCAGCAGGAAGTCAATGGCAGTATAAAACAAGCAATAAAAGGTGTGAGTGACATTCACAAACTGTTTTATCACCTTATGAAGTTGTTAGCAGACAGTTGAATATATCTGAAGGATAAGAATGCCCCAATCTGACCTTTTCAGTTTAGATACCGATACCCGTCCCATACCGGGTGTCAATCCAATATCAGTGTTTAGTTATTAGGCTGTATGCCTCACTGTGTGGAAGTGACTGGGATCATTCTTCTATGTGTAAGGCACCATCAGGCTTGACAGTATGTATACAGTATTTAAACATAGACTTAATCTACCCCATTGTTACCGACACCCAATCCAGCTATTTGAGTCAGTATCAGCCCAATATCGGTGTCGGTGCATCCCTGTTAGCAGACATTAGCAAGTCGAGTTTCTGGCAACCTCCCATCTCCCTCAGCTCTGCTCTTGAAATAAATATCTGTCTCTTTAACTGCTGGATATATGTTCACCAGCTAGTCACTAACTTCTTCTGTCTATTGGGCAGTTAACATACAATAGTTTCTCTGACATGTTTGATAAAAACAGCTGCCAGCCATGTCTGGAAACAAGGTCGATGAGAGTGGTGAGGGTGAAAACAAAAATAAAAGCTAAAACGCTACCTGAGGGTCTCTACGAGTGATCTCTGTCACATTACACATCGTCATTTGAGCCATTGTTAACAAAGAAATTAGGTGATTTAGGTTCTAATTTTAAGTGTGAATTTGGTTAATTAAATGATAGAATGTTTCAGATAGTAGATTGCTATTATTTTGAGTTTTTACACAACAAAGTCCCCTTCAAATTAATTTCATCTCACCTACATTCAATTATCAAGTTGACAAGTACAAATGCCTACCGAAATGTTGCACATTATCAGGAAGACTGCGATGTTCTTCAGGATTTGCCTCTTTATATTTGTGGGCTCCCTTTTACTTTTTTTCCCCACAGGCAGCGGCACCTCAGAACGGTTTCCTCGGACATCTGTACACCTGTCCGCTTTCCTCCTGGTCGTTCTCCATGGTGACACAGGTTCTGTCTGGCGTCTCGTAGGCTCGGTTGATGATGCCGTCGTACGGTGGGGACAAAGAGGACGTCACCGAGAAGATTTCTGGAGCAGCTGGTAACTCAGGGTCCTCCCCTCTCTCCATCCTCTTGCTGGCGATACAGGGACTCTACGACAAAGAGGTTCTGGATGTACTTCTCCAGCACAATGAGCAGAGAGTAGATGAGGTTGGTCCAGCGGTAAGGAGGACTGCTGTTGGTGCCAAATACAGCCCACTATGCTGCACCAAGACATGAGCCAGGAGCCAATAGAGGACCCAAACAGCAGCTCTGTGTCCAACTGTCTCGACGGGTTCTTGGAGGTGTCCAGTGGCATGTGGTCCCGCTCGATATATGAGCAGACCTGAAGCACCGGCAGAGCACATGAACACCAGCATGACAATGCCGTAAATATAGAACATGGAAATGGCTGACTGACGAGTTTGGAGGGATTCTTCTACATGGGTGACGTAGACCACCAGGATCCCGATAGTGCTGGCCCAGTGCAAGTAGACCCAGAATGGGGCCTACGGTCAGGCCTTGGGTTTTAGTAGCCAGCCTCTTACGGTTTGAAGAAAGGTCAATGGTCCTTCCAATGTTCTTCCACATGACGAAGAGCATGGCAGAGACAAAGATGTGGTATTCGACGTTGAAGGGATAGAGATAGAAGAGGCTGCTGGAGAACATGGAGCAAGTGCTGGTGGTGCAGTTACAGTGGGGCTCTGAGTGCACTGCAAAACAAATAAAAACAGATGCAAATTCGTGAGAAATACATCTATTTGTTATGCTGTCCTAAAATAATAAAATCACATCCATCTATCAGGACATAACACAATACTATACTAGGAAACCAAACACATTAATATTAAAATAAACATGAGTAAAAAGTGATTAAAAAACAGTAAAAAATGATGCATAGGATCTCACAAGACTAAATGTAGAACATAGCAATACATTGTGTACAGTTCAGTAATATACCTCACTTTCCAAAAACACTCAATGAATGAAAACATATCTGGACCATACCTCTGTATGTAACTTCATTTTAGCGATTCAATATGATAAATTATTTCAAATATGAATGCTTTGAAAGCCTTCAGACAAAAGTATTACTACTGAATCTAATCTTGAATGTTTCAAGAGAACCACTTTGAAATGCAGATTAGGTTTCATTGACATCCTTTTGCTCCGGTGCAATCTTATTTAAACAGGAACTGCCTTAGAGACAGCATCAGGAAGCCCACATATCTATTCACCAAGGAAGTGTTTCCCAACCTTTATGCTGTGTCTACTTGTCAGTGATGTACATCTACTAGTTGTGACCACTTCAACCACAAACACTTGTTTTATTGCAATCATTTTTAGAGGTCTGAAAGTGTCAAATTAGCAGTAACAGACCAAAGATTAGATGGTAGTCTGAAAAAATATACACAATCCCAAAAACTGTAGCAGAAATATCACAAGAACAGTCTTGTGACCCCTCCATTTTTTTTTTCAATCTATTATCTGCCACTGCTCTACATTCAATGAAGCCTGAAAGCAAAATATCTCCAAGCAAAAGAGGGCCATTTAAGTAACTTATTTGAAAATGATTTATGGTATTTACGTTTTATCTCACAACCACTAGGCAACCAGGACAGACACTTCTTTATTGACATTGTTTTTAATACTTTTAGATTTGTTATGAAACTTAAATCTGAAGTAACTGTAAAGGTCAGTATTTTTATTAGTTTTTACTAAAGTGTGACTTTTGACAGCAGCCTATAAAATGAAGTTTGCCCGTCATGTTTGATGGGCAATATTCATTAGTGCTATTCTACTGATTTTAATTGGACATTTCACTCATTCGCTAAATGTCTAAATGTCTGAGCATCTTAGATGGTGATGACTTTGCAGTTTTTAGTCTTACCCCCTGTCAAGGCCACCATAACACGATATGGTAATTCTGATCTCAACAAAACCTTACCGTGTGCCCCCCCCCCCCCCCCCCCCCCCTACCCCCCCCCCCCCCCCCCCCCCCCCCCCCCCTTTCCCCCAAAGGCCACCACTATGGTACTGCAGCCTTTAATTAAAAAGGGAACAACAGTCAGGGTGCAGCCAGCCTCACAGTCAGCCGGATATGAGGAGGAGCAGCCGAACCCCCCAACCCTGAGCTTAGATGTATCAGTTACTGTAATTGCAGCACCCTTGGGAGTTAGTAGCCTGGGGACAAAGCCGTCTGAGGTCAAGCGGGGGGTTGCCAAGGAGGGTGGTGGTGGCTGAAGTGTGGGGAAAGGGCTGGGGAGAGGGCCTCAGCACTACCAACACTGTGTGTCTCCTGAAACCTAATAGAGAGACGTTCGACACAAACAAGACCCACTGGGCTGCCGAGCTAACCTCCCTTCCCCTCGCAAAACCCTCCTCTCCTTCCTTTTTCTTTCATCCATTGAAGTGAGCTCTCAAGTGGACTATTGTATTTGTCTTCTAGGTACAAGTCAGCAATCAACCCCTTGGCCCTTACCAATAGTGAGGTTTCCGTAGCCCAGGGCAGAGAGTCTTCTCTTATGGTTGTTTAAGAAGTGCTCGGCTTCTGACATCACGCCGTTGCACCAGAGGAGGAGGTTGGTAAAGACTGCATGTATTACACCAAATCTGAAGAGACAAACAGTTGAAAACAAGGTTGATGAGCAGTTAACTAATAGCATACGGCAGTGTTATGATACAATATGTTGTTGTCGCTGGTGAGATGTATCATGATTGTGGTATCAAAACATGCTTTTTGACAACAATTTAAGTTTTGTAACATTATAATATCACACATATTTCACATACCTCTCAAATGTTTCAAAGCTCTTGATGACATCCTTGATGTGAAACCAGAGAAAATGCACCTAAACAAAACACCAAAACCAAGACACAAAACCTTAATATAAAAAGCCAGACAAAACATAATCCAAAATATCACTTAATAAAACATATTTCTTAGACAGCAAAATCGATTTAAGCATTGTTTAAATCCCTTCATCAGAAGGATTTTTGTCAGTTACACTCAAATAACACGGACAATGACAGGATTATATTGTTGCAGTGACTCTGTGCTCGCCTCAACAACAAAGAGCACATTATTCAAAGACCTGGTTAAGTGGTGCACAGAAAGAAAAGAAAAAAAACACTGAAAGATTATCACTTTATTGAAATGAAAGTTGGGTTGTAAACTTACCTGTGCTATGGTGTGAGTTGCATGGATGACAGGATATACCCCGAGCACCGCCGACACACAAGACTGATAGCCAACATAATACCCGATTCGGAACGCGTCCATAATCAGTGAAAGGAGTGCAAGGAGAGTCAAACCACCTACCAAGAAAAAAGAAATAAAGATCAAGTTGTTACTGCCACACTTTGGCTTTATAGCCAACAAATCTTTTCAGGTTTTCTTTAAACTATCAAACATAAATCCTTGTATATATTATGGTTTTCAGATTCTTAAAGAAATACCCTCTGTCATCTCCAAACGCATGGAAAAGAACAGCAGTTTGCTATTTTACGCTTTTACTGCTGTAATCTTGCGCGTAATCTTTCAAACTCACCTCTTATCCAGCATGTGGTGGCGTGGACGTCTTTCTCGGTCCGCGTGTCCTTCTGTCTGTCCCGCACCAGGATGTACCACATCATCCAGATCAGCTGGAGGATCATGAGGCAGGTGACAAAGGACAACAGGTGCTCTTCCTTGACAGAGGGGCCATGGTGCGCAACAGCCAGCATCAACGCCGCCCCGATCAGCAGCAGATTGGTACCGTACTGACCGCTGAGGATCTCTGCGTTCTTCCTCGGATAATCCCCTGACAAACTGAGTTTTAGTTTGGTGAAAATCTTCTTGTCGGGCTCGGAGCTGGACGACGAGGAAGAACTGTGACAGTACTTGTTCAGACACATAATATCCAGGCCGCTGTGTTCCACCATGGTGGGAGACATGCAGAAGAATTGCAATGCCGGGAGAGGAGTAAAGTCAAAGCCACGCGCTATAAGAGCATTTGGGGGAGGCCAGGTGCCTAACCTGTTGCTACAAGGTGGGGATTCAGGCGAATAGGTACCGTGCCAAACATGCTAATTCAATCTTCAAGGTCCGGCTCAGTGGTCACGCATAGTTTCAATGTCCAGCCTCACTGAGGATGGACTTGATAGATGCCATTGTCATCTTGTAACCATGAAACTGAAATTTCTGGTCGTGTAACAGGCTCACTAGGAAAATGGTAGATTGCGTTTCACTCTTTGGTGATCCCAGACCCCTGTCCTCTTGAAACTCCCATATGTTTCAGAGAAATCACTGGGCTTGCTGTGCCAACCATTCACTGCCTAAAGAAGCAAAAACACTAAGCACGGAATTATCCACAACAACAGAAAAAAACGAGCTTCGCTCAAATCCACCTCTTCGGAGCAGCTGCCAGACAGTCTTTCCAAGTCTGCTGAAATCCTCTCAGGGTGGCTATCGGGTGTTAAGCATACAGTCCTGGATGAGATAAAAGGGAAGATGACATCTCACAAACCTGCGATTTTTACAGGCGGAGGCAAGTGACCTGCCCTGACAGCGCTTCAAATCCAAGTGCCACCTCCTCAAATCCTTATGTCCACTTGTGGTAGCTAAAACTTTGCTCTCAAGGTGAAAAAAAGTAGGATCAGATTTCAATGTTCGAATAAACAATGGCTTTTTGTAAGTGGATGTCAACAATGAGAACACTGAGACCATCAGCACTGAGAGCTCTTATGGATATGACCAAACTCTAGTCCAATAGAGTGGGCGGATGCGCGCAATCAGCATAACAACAGAAGGACTGCTCACACAGATTGAGAGATGATTGGTGTGAATGTAGGATGATATGGTAATCAGGGCCTTTGAATAATTGCCTTATTTTAAAAAAACAAATATGGCTCCATTTTTGAAAACCAACCTATACTTAAAAAAAGTGAAACAGAATTAGTGAAATGGACACACGTAACACAGTGGCTTCACAATAGCCCCTATTCAACTTTAGGAGTCTTCTCAGTCCCTCAGGATAGTGAGTCAACCTAGTCCAGCAGCATGACTCAGAAAACATAAAAAAAAAACAAGTGGGTGGTGGGTGGTTGTAATAGAGTGAGGACATGGATATTTGGGGGTTAATTGGTGCAAAAAATAAACGGCCACTAGTTAAAGTGTTTATGTGAACAGCAGTAATCCTGATTTATTACTATTATTTCCAAAATAAAAGTTTCTATACTCATATTAGTATCCATTGATTTCCATTTATTTTAATCATTTTCATTGTATATGTTTGTAAACGGTTAATTATTATGTATATACCACAAACATATATATATATATATATATATATATATATATATATATATATATATACAAGTCCAATTTAGGCATCATAAGCATAACCTGATGGCTTCATGCAGCACCACACCTGGCATTAAATACATGCTCATAGGACAAACCGCAATTATGTTTATTTTCCATCGGTAGCACATCGGAGATCTTCGCCCGGTACGTGGAGAAACCCATGCGCGCAGCTGTTGTTTTGTTGATAGGCGTAAAATGTGTTTTGAAGTTGGTTAATAGTGAAAAGTGAGGACAAATTGGCTTTGTTTAAACTTTTTTGCTCATCTTTGGGACCTCATTAACCTATCGCGAGGGACACTCCACAGTGGCGTCACGAGGGTTGGAGAGATGATTAAGCTTTTCTCCTTAACAGCACATCAGCTGATGTCTGAGTATTGATTTCTTAATCACTGAGAATCAGCCCGACAAAGAAAAGGAGTAAGATCTATTCATTATCTGGGAACTTTAATGGGCGATCGACTAAATCTAAACATTTTTGATTTAATCTGGAAGTGTTTAAATTAGCTCTGTTGTTTGCACTCCAACGGCCCCAAAACAACCTAATTTAATCTGAATGCAGTTTAAGGACAAACCAAAAAGTGATTAAGATTTGTTTTTTGTTATTGTCTTTAAAAACAAATGCGTATTTTTCAAAGCTGAAGATTTTTAGGTGCTTATGTCCAATAGTGAGTAGGTGATGTCATCTTTTAAAATGTGCCATATTGTAGATTTAAGAGCCCAACATACATTTAAAGGTAGCTATAATATAACACTCTGAAAGGACATTTTAAATGATGCCTTATATGTTTATGTGTATCATAACCCTTTTAAGTCAATATCTGAATACATCATCCACCACTGGCATGTGTGTTGACCATCAGTAATGAACACACTGGAGGAATGAGCCAAACTGAAAAAAAAATATTAAGAAGTGATGATTACATTTAAAAAAAAAAAAAAAAATCATCTTAGTGTATATCCAGTATATGGGGTCCAAAGTTCAGAGAAAAATGTTATATTAGGCAAAGGTTTTGCTATATCAGAATGATTTTCTAAATATAATTTTACTTTTTTATACATATACATACATACATACATATACACACATACAAACATATATATACACATATAATATATATATATATACATATATTGTAATGGGAAACATTTTCATTATACCAATTAAAAAATGAATTCAAGTTTATACTTATTACATTTTCATAATCAGGTTTTATAGTTTTGTGATGCTGCTCGACAGTTTCGGTGTTAAGACCCTTTTTTGCCTACGCTAAGTTTCCAAAGAAGCGGCACGTGTGGTGACCTTTGTCCACGCAATAGCCACTTCTCTATTTGAAGCACCTTCCTGTTTAGCAAAGCAAGTGTATCAGACACTTCTGCAGGTGTAAGATCATGTTAGATTAGCCCCCCTCCTCCTGACCTCCTCTTGGCCTGTCTAACCGATGTTTAACCATCTAACCTCGATGTAAAGGGGAAGAACCCTCAGCCCTCCTGTTTATGTGTGCTTAAATATACAACTCATCTTGTAATGAGTTCTTTCTCATGCCGACTGACTGCATACGATAAATGAACCTTCTCTGCCCAGAGAATAAAATTCCCAAAGACAAGTTCTGTTTCATAGTATTCTTTGTTTCAGCACCTTTAAAAGACTCACGGTTCAGCGGGTATAATAATTTCCACCACAATATATATATATATATATATATATATATACACACATACACACACACACACACACATACATACTGACATATTTATATATTTTGGTCTAAGTTAAGCTTTTAATCAAGTTTTGCCTATATTTTGGATTCAGTAGATGTTTTGAATCCATAGATGCAGTCTCAGGTCCATCTTCTACTGTGGCAGTTTTTGTATTATTGATTTGTTCAAGGTTATGCTTAGTCAAGCATTACCATGTATATAAAGTAGTGAAACTAGTTATAAAACTTTATTTCAGAAAAAAAAAACATTTTACAGAATATGAGCAGTCAGCATTGTGAACCACAAACTGCTTAAGAAAAAAATAAAACAATTCCAAAAAAGTTGTTTTATTAACAGTTATGAATGGCGGAACACCTTTACTCCGTTGCTTATACACATTTTTCAACATTTAAATACAAAAGGCCATTTTCACAGCACATTTTAACGCGGGTCACCGTATGAAAAGCAAAGAAATAAATAGCACACTATAAATAACAAAAAAAAAGTCAGTTGTTTGCTTCAGTTTCAGGGTCCTGGGGCCGTATTCATAAAGCTTTCTAAGAGTTTCTTAAGCAGAGGAGGGAATGGTGGAAAGAAGAAACGGACGCTGAATGACAGTAAGTGAATGAATCACTAGATTGTATTACTGTAATGTTTGAGGTTGATCTCATTAGAGATGCACTCACATCTCCCACTCAACACTAAAACACCAGAAATGAAAGTGATCACAACACAACAGATATTTGGCAACTGGAAAAATGCAACAATATTTGCTGGTTTATAGATTTGCATGCCGAATAACGCTGCTATTCATATAAACTGGACAGCAATCACAGAAACGGATGAAAGCTGAGCCCATCATGTCTAAATAGAGCCTAAATTCTATGATAACAACTATCGATTTCACCATTTCACTATGCATTTTTCTTTGGTTTTTCTTTCCAATCACACATCTTTAAAATAATGTGTCATAGAGCAACAGGGTCAACCCCACCTCCTCACTGAAGGTAAACGTTTCTGTCCCTTCCTTGAGTTGCTCTGAGAAGTTTTCTAAATCCCTCGTAAGCTAGGACTCCTTGCTAGAAATGCTTAGGCTAAGTTCTCAGAGTGTTTGTGAATACGGCCCCTGGTGTTGTGAATGGTGGCTCAATGTCATACCTCCCTGAAACACATTTAAACAGAGCAGACCCATCGTTAATGTTATCAGTAACCGCAACAAGCCAAATGTCTGCTGTGAAAAAAACAAAACATTGTTTTGGCAAACAGCACAAAACAAGTGCTGTTTGCCAAATGCTCAACACAATGCATCACACTTTATTGACATTGTCATCATTGTTTCTTTGGGGAAACACATCAGTGACAAATCATAAACTGAGATGGTTAAACTCTCACCGACACCACAGTGATCCTACTATGCTGACCTGCCCAGCCAAAAGCATCGATACCGACTGACCACAGCTTTTGCTGTTTCAGCAGAGGGGTCTACATCAATCAGCTGCAGGTGTATATATAAGCAATCTTAAGTTTCAAAAGACACATGTTGCTGATTTTGAGTGAGTATTAAATGTTTGGTGTTGTTTAAGTGCATGTGTTGCTAGATTCAGTTTCAAAATGTGGCCATACACCATTATGGTCAGTGTGTGTGTGTTTAATTTTGGTGCTGGAATGTCTAAGGATTTTGGCAGAAATTGTCTTACAGTGCAATGCAGTTTGTTGATTCGGTTGTTACCTTGTCATTGCTTCAGAGATATGTGTAGGTAATGGAGCAAAACTATCACAAGAAAACTCAACATTGTGGATAACAAGATTATGTAAAGTTCAGATTCTTCAAATACGAAGCGTTGGTATTAAGCATTTAATGACACAATATTTCACTTTCACAATGTAAGGCCAAATAAAAGTTATTTATTAAAAAAAAAAAAAAAAAAAGACATTTTGTGAAACTCAAAATGACAGCTTTAAAAAGAAAAAACAAAGCATTATCCTCACCTGTCACATTCATCCAAGCAAAGAGATGAACATGACCACACCCATGAACTGTGTGAAGAGGATGAGTGGAGTGAAGAAGGACCACACGGGCCACAGGGCCATGTTTAGGCTGCAAGGAAAGCACAATAACGCTTACAAATATGCACAACATGAATTAGTATTGATGAATCATACATTATTGATTAACTAGTTTTGCATGTGACAGCTTCCCACTTTCTTCTAATCAGTGACTCCAATCAACCATTTAAGCGACACAAATCGTTATGACAATGTGTTCATAATTTAAACAAGGTGGATTATCTAATCACATGACAATCTAGAAAGGTGCACTCAGTAGAGTGCAGATCTCTGCCAGGTGGGTCTGCAACGTCCACAGCTGTAATGTCTACATCCCGTCTACACTGCAAGTGTATCAGATGGGTTTTTCACAGGTCTCACACAACAGATACGCTCTCATTTGAATCTATGCAGGTGTCTGCACCAGCTCTGTGCAGGAACACGGCTCAGCTTCGCTTCATGGTGCAACCACGACCTAAGACTTCCATTCTTTCAACAATAAGCGTGTAAAAAATCTGGTGGATGCCCAATTAAAAAAGGCATGGAAAACACCTGCATTACAATATTCTAAGCCATGCTCACCCACACAGGTGTGTTTAATACTGTAATTTCTTGTTAGTATTGGACGACATATATGTTCGGTAAGCTAATATCATTTCACTTCTAATCATGCGCCCAGATAATTTAAAACTGCACATTTAAATAGGAGAGGTACAGGAAGTCAAATGTTCTTTAGAAAGATGTAGAATGCTGTTCTACTTTCCTTGGTCTCTAAAAGAATGTCCTACAGTTGATCTGTTTTTTGCTGTTTTACCTGCAAGATGCAGCGATAAAGGCTGCAGTGGTGACCGGAGGAATGGCAGGGTACTCTTGGTCATAGTGCTGGATGCCTTTGAACCACTCCAGGTACACAATGCAAAACATGGCGAGAGACAGGCAGATCCCGAGGAGTATCAGACCCACATTGAACCACCAACTGAAAGAACAGGGGTTGACAGGAGGAAGACTCATTTAAGACCTGAGGGCAAGGTATAAAGAGTGGGTGAAGCTTTTGAAATACAGAAGATGGGATCGTTAACAACACCACAAACAGCTTCTAAGTGTTATCAGACACCAGGGGTTTCATTGATACCATGTACCATGATGATGATTTGTATCTATGACGATGTGTACAGGTAATTTATAGCAATTCTCTTGACTCAATCACCTTTTGATATCGTCATTCTCCATGATGTTGTGGAGGAAATCCACGTAGTAGGTCACACTTATAGATGCCACGATCCAGAAAATGGAGTGTCTGTTAATGCGAGGGAGAGGTTTAGCATCTTTTTCCTCCTGACCTGAATGGCAATAGAAAAGAAAGAGTTTCAATTCATTAGTCTACATTAAGAGCACGGTGACTTTAGAAAAGTAGAGATCCAACTACGGAACAAAACAACTTGATTCATAACAAATTACACTTAATTATTACCCACCGAAGTGTGGCAACAGTCTGAAAGTGGTGTACCAACAATTAGATGAAGGTAATGTTCAACACTAACACACTTCATGACTCAGTAAAATGAAATACTAAAAGATAGTAAAAGTGTTACAGTATGGTACAGAATTTACTACTAAATATGACTTTTTTTTCTTGTTATAACACAATGTGCCAAGTCCCCAACATACAGGTTTAAGGAGCTTTTGAGGTGAAACCGATAGCTATCTTTGAGATGATCTTACTTCTCAGAGAGGTATTAATCTCTATAATTTACTGGTTGATTAAACGTATCAGAGCCCATTGTTGGCTGTTGAACTGCTTCAGCACGCAGGTCTACTCTGTGCAGAGTTCACAATGAACTTCGTGCCCTAGACAAGTAGTTGACCTACATATACGTTATTCCTGGTGGTCCATCTTGGATACAAGATAATATTAGACCAAGTCATCTTGCCAGAAGGATCACTGACTGTATGTAAACTGGGAAAATAACAAGCCATTAATAGTAAAAAGGGTTAACCACTTGATAAATCTTTTGCCTATTACTTATACTACAGCTATTAGTTTACACTGTCAAAGAGACAGCCCTTAGATTGAAGACAGTGTAGGAGTGATTCCCTGTATTGTGTTGCTGAGCTGGCACAGCATTTGCTGCTCACAGTCAAAACAATCAAGAATTGCTGTATTTCTGCCAGTGAAGGCCTCAGAGTGTGTCCACCATACAACCAATAGCATAGTTTTGTGAAGGCAAAATGGCAAACTGTCTAAAGATTGTCAAGCAAGTTGTCTAACGTTACAAACTGGCAATTCAAGAGATTTAACCTATAAAAGTTAGCTTTCCTAACAATACTGTTAGCTCAAGTTAGCTAGCAGGCTATCCTTCTTTGACACTGAGCTAACGTTACAGTGTTAGTGTCCAAACAAGAGCTAACGTTATATTCCATTTAACGGTTGTTAGCTCTGTCAGAAAACTAGTCAAAGTTAGCCAACAGTGTTAGCCGATACAATCTTTCTGGGGCTTACTCTTTTCATCTTCGTCCCCATTTGTCGTTGTTTGCATAAGAAACTCCGCATCTCTCTTAAATCTATTCCGCAAAGTTGCAAGCTCACTGTCGTTAAGCATTGTGTTGATGCTATCTTTAACTTACACTAGCTCTAAAGGCTGACTAGTGATCAGAAGGCACTTCCTGTTAGACAGAGTCGCGTTTATATGACGCACTTGAAAACGACAGCTGTAGTTTTTTTTGTATAAGGAATAACAGTTTAACTAATGTCAAGGCATAGCTAAAGTTAAACAAACAAAAAAGTAATGTTCATTAGAAATGTATAGAAGTATACAAAAATAAATAAAGTATGCCAAGTACATGGGGGTCTTCAAAAAGTTTTACATTTGAGTGCATATTTTCATCCTTTAAATTTCCTTTGATTTTATTTAATTCGTCAGTGTATTATATAATGTTTGTGCAAATGAATAATCTAAACTGACAATGTCCCTTTTGATTTATAAAACAATGTTAAATCCCCCCCATGTATAAATACTAAACTTGGCTAAGAGAAGCAGGTTATTCAATAGAAAACTCTATGGGACCAACAATATAGGACTTGTGATGCATACACTAATCTCTACACTTATAGTATGATTACAGTGAATGATTGTTACATCTAGCATTTGCCAAAAGAAAAATATTACTTCATTAACTGTACTCTACTACAGAACACTACGTCAATCACTTGAATAAAGAACAGCCATGAGTTTTGGAGAACATTTTCCACAAAGACCATCTTGACACAAATCAGAACAAGCTCAAAAGGGTAACTGAGGATATTTGAATGAAAAAGTCTAACAGGACACACTTGTTCCCATTCCACAAAAACGTTGCAAAATGCATAGTAGCTGGCTGTGTTTCAACGTTTATCTTGAATGTATACTTTTACATAGCACAGGCAAGAATCTGACACTACTGATACCTTTCTCCTATTTCACTCTCAATTTCAATCTGGCACAGACTGCAGAGAAGAAAAGTGAATACAACTTGCTGCTACCACTTATTCTATAGCAAACAGTCACAATATACATTCTGATGCCAGTTTATTAGGTACATCTAAAACTAATACATTTTTAGTAACAGTCCTGCAGTGAGTCCTAAATCATTTGTTGGCATCTGTAAATTGTTGTACTGTTGGATAGTATTGTGTTATACTGAGTGAGGTGTAACCAATATTAAAACACCTGTGTTTATATTAATGTGGTAAAATCTTTTTGGGAAAACATGTTGAGTTTTGCTCACAAACAGGTAAAGGTGACACGGTCATAAGCTCCTTTGCATTCTTGAGCATTTGTTATTCCTGTGCAGATGCACCAGATATGAGTGTAACCTCATACTTTGGTTTAGATTGGTAAAAGAAGAAATACCTGGCCATGTTTACCACCTCCTTAAGATAGCACATGGTGTACTCACCGCTGTACAGTGCTTTCTGCAAAACAATTAAGCAAGATTAATGGAGGAAAATTATGAATGCTAAAACCAAATGCAACTATAAGACAAGTAGAGAAGAGTCTTAGAATCCGCCATAAGCTACTAGTCATACCAGACCAAGTAAAGGCTGTATTAAGGGTGTGTTTTGACAAGTTAGTTGACTATTAATGATTAAATATAAGCTCTCAAACATAATTTAACAGTAGCACAAGCAGAGAAGGATCATAAAGGCTTTAGTTGTAAAACTTCTGACTGTATTGAAACAAGCAAGTGTTTTATTACTTAGGACTTCAACATTTCATCTTAAAGAGAAAATATGTTTCTTCTTTCAGAAATGGCATTCTCACTTCAATACCCAAGAAAAAAAAAAAATGAAAATGGCATTGTTCAGATAGTTATGACTGCCATTAAGACCAACGTTGAGTGAAGAAACTGCCCCATAAAAACACATGGCCAGTTAATCCTGCAATATCAAATGGCACAAATAAAATGTTGATCTCAGATTTGTTTTGCCACAGCAAAGACAAGCTTAGTGTCAGTTGTTCTGGACTATCCTGTGGGGTCTGGACTCAAACAAAAGTATTAAGCAATATTGAGTCACACTGTGGACTAGAAAACACTATTTTAATACCAGCAAACTTGAGTAACAGCTTGACTAATACCCAAAGTATGCAATATACAATTACAAGTAAGTAGTGTGATGAATGAGCATCAGTGTTAAACCTGCTGGGATTAGCAGAGCTTCATAAAGCTGGGCAGATTTCCTCCTGTCTCTGTGTGTGTGGTGTGTGTGTGGTGTGTGTGTGGTGTGTGTGTGTGTGTGTGTGTGTGTGTGTGTGTGTGTGTGTGTGTGTGTGTGTGTGTGTGTGTGTGTGTGTGTGTGTGTGTGTGTGTGTGTGTGTGTGTTTTACAGGGTAAAGGGGCTGCTCATTCTAGCGGTGGAAAATCAGACAGCATTAAAACTTCACCTGAGGCTGACACCAAGCGTCTTGCTTCTATGGAGCTTCTGTGTACCTGGCCAAGTGAACCCCGTTCGGGGTGCCGAGGAATGTGCATTAGCTTCGTCCCGTGTGAGAGTCAAATTCACCTCAGGTGCACCTCTCCTATTTCCCTTCCCCCACTCCAACATCCAATCCCACAGATAAGGTGCCATTTCCCAGCCTTACCGTGGGCTTGGAATGTGGAACAGAGCAGCCGTCTATCACAATTGTCATTTCATACATAAAACAATACCGACACGTTGTAAGGTGATTTGTAACAGAGTCTTCCTCCTGCTGACGAGGCCACTGCAATCAGTAAAGCTACTGAACGGGAACAGGACAGGTAATTCAGTTATAAAATTATTTAATCTTCGAGATTAGGTCATCTGTACAAAAACATCCAAGGGAGGATGGCAGACAACTATATAGGGCTTTTAAATTTCAAAAGTCTATGAACAACATACATTTCATGCCAGACGGGTGAGACAAACATGTCTACTTTACAAGTCTAACTCTTTCTTTCAAGACTCGAAATTTGGGATTGCTGTTGATCTTCTTGTTGAAAAGTGCAAGCACATCCTCCTCTTTTTTAAAATTCGCATCACCAGTGAAAGAGTAGTACGCTGCCACAACCTGTAAAAGAGAAATAAAAAGCTTTTTAACATCTTAATAGACACCTGAAAAAAAACAACCCCACATACAATTACATTTTTCCAACGTAACTCACATAATTCAGTATTTTATGAATACTTTTCAAAACCAGGTCAGCATTTATAGTCTACAGTTTATTTTCAGGCTTATTAAACATTTTGAAATGCACTGAAACCAGCGCGTCGCTGTGGCCTGGAAGCCTATTTGCACTACTAACGTTACTTTATTTGTCAACAGAACAATACTGTTTTTAGACTATAGCCTAATTAGAATTTGTACTACAGTATAATACATTTCAAATACAGTATACACAATTATACACAGTAGAGTAATTTGATTTGTACAGTTTTCCCAAAAGTGTTTGAAACAGCTACACTGTATTTTTAAATTCAGTAAATAGCTAAGTTGTTGGTTTCACTACTTTTTATTAGCGTAATAAACACAAAAATGATAATTACATGATAATCTGCAGGAGAAAAAAAAGAAATGGTAGTAATTATCATTTGCCTATAGTGATCCATGAGTATAAGTACTACTGTAATACTTAGATGAACACGGTGCTGCTGGGATTAGAAGTCAAACAGTCCACAGAGCGTTTATAACGCTCCATAACTCACCTTCTTCCTAAGTTTCTTCAGTGGCAGTTCCTGGTCAGCTGATTCTCTCAGTACTGCTTTGATATTTCCCTTCCAGTTGAATTTGCCTGCAAGTTAATCAGAGACTTATTAATACTTAAATTAGCTGTGGGGGGGCAACACTGACCCCTGGTGGCTTTTTCTATTCATTTTACATAATTTATTTCCTGAAAGATGTCAGTCACAGTCATGTCAGGATCCACGTTACCTTTGGGAACTTCTTGATCCTCAGTCTCCTCTGAATTGACAGAAGTGTCTTGGTCAGCTGAAAGACAAAGACTTTTTTTTTAAATATACATAGTAATATAATTAAATATACATATGTACACTTTCAAAACACAAGCGCACACAGCAATAAAACAGACAGTCTAATATCTCAGTAATGTGTTTGTATCTTTTATGATTCATTAAAAGATATAAAAAGATGCTTTAAAGCAACTGATCATATAATACTGTAAGAACAGCATTCTTTTTAGAAAACACCGTACTTGTCTTTGACTTCTTGCTGGATGTCTCTTCATCGGCACCATTCTGCTCTCCATCGCCGTCTTCCTCAGAGCTGTGCTTTCTCTTTCTGTCATTTTTCTTCTTCTTACCTTCTCCTGGCTCTTGTGCAACCGCCTTATCGGCACCTTTCGCAACCTTCCCATTCTTCTGCTGACGGGCCTCTTTGCGCTCCCGTTTGTTCAGTTTCTTCTTATCACCGTCTTGATGGCCGTTCTGCTTTTCATTCCCATTAGAATCCGCTTTGACTTTGGCGACCGTCTGCTCGGCTTCTTTAGTCGCCTGGGGGGCCTCGGGAGGCTGTCGGATCATAGGTCAGTAATGAAAGTCAGTTGAGATATTGAAGACATGAGGAACTTCCTTTTTTTTTCCATGACTACATTTTATTACAACCAGATAGTATGAGGAAAACCATATACACAATAACCTAGATGTTATATCATCTGTGTGAGATAAAATAAATCTCTGTAGCATGTTTCTAATGTACATCAGGGCCACTGGAAACCTCTAACTATTTGAACTTACACTAAAAACTTGTTCACTTTGATGTATGCTGACAGACAGTGATAATGTGCACATGGGAACAGCCAAACAACAACAAAAGTAACCTTTAAGCAGAGTAACTTACATTGTCAGCTGCAGCGAAGATGTCCCACACTTCATCATGAAGACTGGTGTTGGCTATTTTAAGACTGTTTCTCATCCAGTTCTGAGGAAGACACCAAAAATAGATATTGATTAGTAAATGCAGGCAAGCCAGTTGTTCATCACACAGTGTGGATAATAAAACAAAATGTATTGGTAAGTAATACTAACCTGGAACTTAGCCTTCTTTCTTGGGACATTATCATATGAACTGACTTGCTGGAGCACACCCTTTAGCTTAGCACTGACTCCAGGTTTATTCATGGCGTCATGGACTCTCTTCAGGGGGGGGGTCATCAAGTTAGAAGCAACAAAAAACCACAAATACAGACAGTAAACTGGGATGTTTATCGTTTCCCTCCATTTTACCTGGATCCACTGCTGCTGTTTCACATCTCCTT
This sequence comes from Cebidichthys violaceus, assembly GCF_023349555.1. Classification (NCBI taxonomy): domain Eukaryota; kingdom Metazoa; phylum Chordata; class Actinopteri; order Perciformes; family Stichaeidae; genus Cebidichthys; species Cebidichthys violaceus. The sequence continues at coordinate 2,599,855 of NW_027176428.1, read as the reverse complement.
TGTTTGCCTTAGCCTCGAAGCCTTTGCCTCCATACTTCTGGTCTTCACTGATACATTTAACGTGGTTCTTGTAGTCATCACCCCTGTTCAACACGTACAGAGAGACACCATTTAACACACTGAGATTAGGGGGATAACGCTACGTGGGTTAAGGAAACATTAGCTTGAGTAAACCGAAAATTACCAGAAATCTTTTCCACAATCGATGCAGGACAGGACCTGGCATCCCCGGCACATGTTTACGTGTTTATCAACCTGAGCTTTTTTCAGGGATTCGCCACAGCCGTTGCAGGTGAAGAACACCATTTTAACGACACGTGTTTCTTGACTACACCGTATTTGAGTTAACCGAATGTGCTAACACAGACAATGCTAACGATACCAACGTATACGTCAAACCGAAGTCGGTGCAATCCTCGTGCGAAAGCGGGACCCGACTGTCCACAGCGCTGGAACGAGCTAAAGTTAACCAAAGAAAGGTAGAGACGAGATGTTGCTCTTCTAAACGCTAGAAGCTGATGTTTATCAAAGCGTACAGATGCGGTGAGCCTCGAGTTGAATGCTACAAACCGCCTGTTCTGTTCCATTCGTGGGATGTTTTCAAAACACACGTGATCACACCATGAACAACATTAATAGTCTTCCGTGTAAAATGCAAGTTGAGAGATGTTCCGACCACTGTGAAATTAATATTGTCCAACGTTTTTTTCCTCTAATCAAGAGCTAAATTGCAGCCAGTTCATGAGCTAGTTAAACCAATTTGACACCATAGGCTGAAAGTCTAAAAATAATCATTTTATGTTGTCTGCTTTTAGGCGGAGCGAAATACGGATTGCACCAGGAAGTGAGGTGACGTTTTGACGCTGGATAAAGTGACCCATCATCCACATAAAAGGTGGACTTCTCAGACGTAGGTTTGTATTTATGTTTCTGGAAAACTTTACTGAACTAACGACATTTGAGGCTTCTATTCTCGTTTGTAAATGTAATTCTTCAGGGATCTGGTGCTGCACCGGTTCACACTGCGCGTCGTCGAGGTTGGTTAGCATAGCATTGCAGTTAGCTTGTTAGCCGTTTTCGTCCAAATTTTTGCATGGGTGGTCTCGTAGGACAGACACACTGGAGTCTGCGCGGTTGTTGAATTATCTATAATATTACCATTTGAAAAATGAAAGAGGCATCGCTTGCGTCACTTTTTATTTGGTGATATGTCAAGGATAAGCTAACCAGAAAAATAATTAATATTTCTTTAATAAGAGATTTGTTGTTTTTGTCATGTTGTGTCCCCTAAGAAAGTGTTTTGATGGAGAAGTTGGAGCTGGGCGATTCAGCAGCTGATTGACCATGGACACCCTGTCCAGCCACAGCTCCTACCTCCTGCAGCAGCTCCAGGAGCAGAGGATTCAGGGTCTGCTCTGTGACTGCATGCTGGTGGTCAAAGGTGTCTGCTTCAAAGCCCACAAGAATGTCCTGGCTGCTTTCAGCTCCTATTTCAGGTGCTTTTATGTGGCATGTCAGTGAATCTGTGGCATATTTCTTTCCTTATCACATAGCTAAGTAATCATATGCAGCTCTTCTACAGTAACATAATGCTAAAAATACTGCTTTGATCTTTCCAGGTCATTATTCCAAAATTCCCCCAGTCAGAAGAATGAGGTGTTCAACTTGGTCATCCAGGATGTCAGTGGCATCGGCCAAATATTGGACTACATGTACACCTCCCATCTTGACATCAACCAAGATAATGTGCAAGCACTCTTGGACATTGCTCAGTGTTTGCAGGTTCCAAATGTTCAGAGCATGTGTAATACTTTCCTCAAGCCTTGTCCTCCACCAGTGGAAATCACATCATTTTCTCTTCCGGGCATGCTGAGTTCTGAGCATGACTGCCTCTTGGGGAGCAGTAGTCTTCCTCATGATGTTGACCTCCACTGTCCCTCTGAAACCCCGAGGCCTGGCTTCAGTAGTGATGTGGACCACACCAAAAGGTTGCCTGTTTCTGTGCCTAATAGCACCTCAAACTGTGACACAGCTAGCAGCACTCAAGCACCTGTAGAAAAACAGCTTGTCCATGGCTACAAGCTCCGTAACTTCTATAGTAAGCAGTACTTTAAACAAAGTGCACTTGAGACTAATAGTGCAGCCTTAAATCAAGGCCCGTGCCCTTTGGTGCTGGTGGAAGAGCAGCCGTGTCAGCTTGGGGTCAGCCACACTCCCGTATGCTCAGGAAACACAGTTCAGCCCAATCCTCCCTGCACATCTGTGGCAGTCGTAAAGAACCCCGTCTCTTCTTTAACACCCTCAGATAATTTAAACACCCCCAACGCTAACTCAGCGGACTCCATGCTCAACAAGCCAGTGCGCCCAAAGAAGGCTGTGTACCTGAAGAAATACAACTACCTCCGATCTCAGAAGGCATTGGAGGAGATGTTTGCTGAATCAGTGAGTGAACCCGTCCTCAGCTGTCCCAAAGAGAGTCATCAAGAAGAGTCTGTGGTCCAGACTGAAGCTTCAGAAGCTCCCGTTGAGGACCTTAACTCAGACAGAGAGCAGGTTACAGAGACGACAACAGATACACAACTTCCCAGTCCTCCACCTGTGAACCAAGAAGAGCAAAATCTGAAAACTTTGCCAGAGCCACCGCAGCCGATAGGAAACAAGCAGTATTGTTGTGAGGTGTGTGGGAAGATCTTCAAACACCCGAGCAACCTGGAGCTGCACAAGCGCTCACATACCGGTATTTACTGATTAAACTGGCCGTATAATCACACATGGTATACAATGACATGTTTCCGTAATAATTGTAATTTAGTTCTAGTAATATTTTCAGAAGAAAACCTCAATTTTTTTTTCTGCAGGTGAGAAGCCCTTCCAGTGTAATGTTTGTGGGAGATACTTCTCACAGGTATCGTCTGGTGTATTATTCTGATTTGAGTTATTCTTAGATGGGAATAATATATTGAGATATCTAACTGATTTTTTTTTTTACAGGCTGGAAATTTACAGACACATTTGCGGCGACATTCTGGAGAGAAACCGTACATCTGTGAGTTATGTGGTAAAAGGTATAGTACCTTCTATGTGTGCAATTTCCTCATTTACCTTCCCCCTGTATAAGTATTTTTTGTCACTTTGTTGTGTATTGTATGTTTGTGTGTCTTCCTTTACTTATTGCAAATGACTACTTACTCATGACTAGTTTACTAAAGCGTGACTTGATTTCAGGCATACCAATAATGTTTAGCCAATAATTAAGAAATTGAAGAATTTGTGGATATACTGGACTAATTAACCAATTACAATAGATTATAGTTTAGCCCCAGTGATATGATATAATATATAATAGTCTCTACAGTTGCCTATGAATTGAATATTCATCTGTGTTTTCCAGCTTTACTGCATCAGGAGATGTCCATCGTCACAAAGTGGTCCACACAGGAGAGAAGCCACATCTGTGTGATATATGTGGTCGAGGTAAATGACTGCTCTCAGCAGAAGCAATTATCTTAATTATTTCTTTTATCCATCTATATGTAGTTCTTACATAATGTCCTCATTCTTAAGTTGAACCTTTATCAAGTATTAATAGTAGTGTGAGCTTCTTAGTCCACAGATACAGTTGGAAAATTGTGACATATTTTGTGTAGACTGGTGATTTTTATTTTATTTTTTTCCACTGTGCTTGTCTTGTACCTCAGGATTTAACAACTTGAGCAATCTCAAGGAGCACAAGAGGACTCACACCACAGACAAGACATTCACATGTGACCAGTGCGGAAAATCCTTCAACACGCACAGAAAGCTTCTGAAGCACAAGGCTCGTCATGCCGGGGAAAAACCACACAGCTGTGCCACATGTGGTAAAGAACCGTGTCTATAGTGTTGAAAGTCTTATTCACATTGATTACACTGCAGACATAGTTGTATAAAACACTATTCTAGGCTGAAACAATTAGTCAGTTTACTGGAATTTAATCTGCAAATATTTTGATAATTGATACGTTATTTTTTACGCAAATATAAAAAAATTGTTTATTGGTCTCTAAATGTTCTGCTCCTCTTTATATCATGTGACTGCAAACTGCATATCTTCGGGTTCTGGACTATTGGTTGGACATAACAAGCATTTTGATGACATCACTTAGGGCTTTATTTAAAAAAAAAAAATGTATTCAGTATAGACTAATGTCTGCACCGTGTTTTACACTCAATATGTGTTCTTAATTATTTTAGGGAAATGCTTCATTGGCTCAGGGGACCTGCAGCGTCACATACGGTCACACACTGGTGAGAAACCCTACATCTGCAACGCCTGTGGAAAGAGCTTTACCCGCTCTGCCATGTTGAGGAGACACAGCAACATGCACTGCAAGGGGGCTCCAGCCGACAGCCCTGCTACAGACAACTCTGACCCACCTTGTAGCTCAGATGGAGTGGCCACATTCCCCAAACCCGTCAGCCACAGTAAACCTCCTGCAACCAGTGAGCAGCATTTCCCCGGCATGATGCCCCATGCAGGGTTAGAGAAACCCTTGCCGACTACTACTTCACCACCACATATAGAGACTCCACCTCCCAGCATCCACCTCAGCCCGGCTTCTACCCCCACCCCCCTTCCTGAGCTGCGCTCGCTGGTACCCCATCACCTCCTCTCCTCCAACCACCAGGAGAGAGGTGCAGCCCCGGCGGCCACAGACCACATGAAGCTTGCCAAACCCCACCTGTCTCAGGAGGTTGTGTACGGTCCGTATGTGGAGAATGGGAATATGTCAGTGGAGATGGGCAGAGGTGGGGTGGGCAGGCCCTACCTCCCTCCCACAGACAATCACTGCAGTTCCCTCACGTCTTCTAGCAGGCCCAATAGTGGCTCCTACAGGTCCACTGAAGGCCAGTTTATCTCCAGTGTAACTCTGTGGGGCCTGGCAATGAAAACGCTGCAGAATGATAATGACATGGAGCAGTAAAATGTTGCATCTTACAAGATATTAGATAAACACAGCATAGCCCGTTCAGAGGTTGTGTACTTTTCACTGATATTGAATTAGTTTTGATTGATATCACCTGGCTCTTGATTGGTTAAACTGACCTGTAACGCACACACACACACGGTAGCTCCTATGTCTCCTGTGATAAAGCAAACATGAAATAGTAATATGATTTATTCATAACTGGAAATGTTTTATTTACGTGTTCAGAGTTTTCACCATGACTCCCAATCAAAGTAAGAGCTTCCTAGTTTTTTCTTAAATGAAAGAAACTTTGACAAAATCACAATAATTGCTTTGCACTGCTCTTAAAACTTCCAATGCTCCAGTCAGTGATGTCACAGCAGCTGTGCTCCTTCAGATGTCACCAAGTGTATCGACCTTAAATATAGAGATGCAGCGCTGCAGCAGTATTTTGACTTCTGGGATTCAGTGTGCATTTACCTCTTAAGGTTGTAAACATCCCAGGATGCATCTCAACTATTTGAGGTGTTAATTACACTTTCACTTTGTATATACTGCACTGCACTTTAACATGTACAAATGCATATCTATTTTCAACTATCAGTGTCAAATGTGGCTGTATTATATTCATATGAGAATAAAAGATGTACATTATATTTAATGTTCACAGTTGCCCCGTTAATGTTTCAGACCTCAACAGTAATGCCTCAGTGAACAAAAAAGTTTAACATTTTACATTTCTTTGAAATCAAACCAAAATCAAGCACTCATCACTGTTATGGTGCTATGTGAGGAGAATCAATGATCCCCATCCATATATCTGTTACACATGCAATACAAAGTAGGACATATTAACTATCTCATACCATGAATGTGGAAACTACTATTTGAAAGCTTATCACACAAAATCATTGCTACATATTATAGAGTGATCAGATATCTTTTTTTTTAACTGGATATTCATGGACACACATCTGGAAAAGGACATCCTGATGTGGGTTATGATATAACTAGAACAATTCAATTTAACATGAAAACAAAAGGTCTTCTATATTTGTTACATGGTAATCACTACACCAGTGTTACCTGTCACCATTATTGTGTATGTATGCTGTCTAACTGTTACAGAATGAGACCAGGGCTAATGCCATTTTACAGATGAAAGAGACTGATGAGGTTTACCTGATTTATTCAAAAAGTATTCAGATTAAATGAAATGGCTGGTGGCGGTAGCCGCGACTCAAATCCAGCCACTTTTTTCCACCCAGTACAGGAGGGCGAAGAGAAATGGCGGGACCTCCTGTACTGGGTGGAAAAAAGTGGCTGGATTTGAGTCGCAGACGGGTTAGTAGGCAAACGAGCAAGCAGGCTGGCTGACGAGGAATAATCCTGAAAACAGCAAGGCTGATGAACTAACAAGGCAGGTGAGCAGACAGGGAGAGGCGGTGAGCTGATTGATGGCAGGTGAACAGGTGAGCAGGAATGGAGAGTGAGCGGTAGGAGAGGATCCACACACAAAAATACAGAAGGACCGACTGGGGACACAGAAGGAGAGGGAAACTGAGAAAAACACAAGGAACAATACTGTGGCTGTTACACATGGATTACCACTACTTCTACTTGTAAATTATTGAAACATACCATTTTAATCGTTGTGGTGGAAGAAAAACTAATCAATAGTACCGAGTGAGTCCAATAAACACTGAATACTGAAACAAGAAACATTGAGGAAAGAAGTTTGTCTTTAAAGTATTTATTCTCTGGCCAGAGAAGGCTTCACCGTCATACAGACTGCAGCGCAGTCTGCAGAGGATGAGCAAAGAGTTCAGTTTGTCTCCTGCTCTTAAGCATCTCAGCACACAGTAGGGGGGAACCTCAGGTATTTACATTAGATACAATTGATCAACAGTTTCAAGCTCCCCATTGAACCCTCCAGTCATCCCCTTCCTCTTCTGAGCCTTGTCACACAAAGACATGTGTCTTTATCACTGAGAATCTTCACACCTCAACATTCTCTGGTTAAACTGCAACCCCCACTTGGTTGCTCCCTCTTATCAAAGCAAAAGGCAGAGATAACCCAGATGGTCCTGTTACCACCCTTCTAGGTACACAATCATATGTCACATATATACTTTTGTTAGTGAGTAAGGCACATAAACTAAATCACAGTAGAAATGTACGAGCACAACTACATTTTCTATCACATCGTCCCTAACCCTTTGGCAATCCTCATCCAAATATGTTTCCTATAGTTTATATTACAATGTCTTGAACAAGAGACTAGTTTAACAACTAGCTGTTAAAAACTTAATTTCTGGAGTTGTTTGAAATTAGACAAAGCCTGATTGTATTAATTAGAAACATTAAAAGAATAGTTGTCACTCTCTACAGCAAACAAAAGATGTTGAATGGAACATTGCCGTCTTAAAGCCCTTTCCTTCTTATACAAAGTCAGAAGGTATAGAAAGGAGAATAATATGAATTATTGCAATTATATTGTGATATTAATGTATTAATGATAGCCTATTTCTGAAAATGTAACTGTACAATAATTGCTGTCAAGAGAAAAGTAGCAGGAAATGGAAAAACTCAAGTGCCTGAAAATTGTAAGTATAAACTTCAATGAATGTTCTTCTAATATAAATCATTATCACAGGGGTTTTTTGTATAAAAGAAAGAATAATAAGTTACTCCAATATTTAGGCAAGAGTCAAGACAGACATAAGAAAATGCCAGAACTTATGAATGCTGATGCAGATAGATTCACACTGTTTTAAAGAATGTGGCAAAAGATTTGCACAAGTTGAATGTCTGAGAATATACATGAGGATTGTGGTGGAAAATCATTTTACCCGCTGTTGAGTCTTTTTAAGCTGAAATATAGAATATCGTCAAACAGAACTTATCTTTAAAAGTATTTATTCTTGCAAGAAGAGGCACAGTTACACAGAGTCACCCAGAGTCTGTAGAAATGTGCACTACAGATTCAAAGTCATAAAGAGTTATATAGAGAGGGATCAAGGGTGGAGGCCTGTGTACTGGAACATCCTGCTCCAGGCCATGGAAGTAAAAGAAGTATAAGAAGTATTTTATCTGTGTAACAACAGACACACACACACATATATATACGTTGTGTCCTTAAGGCATAGAACATGTGAATATACAATAGGTACTTGTTATCCAACACAGAGAAGAAGAGGATGTGTGTGTGTGCAGGCAGTCAGCTGCTGCATGGATCACAAGTTACATGATGCAAGCTTATGATGGTTTGTTTCACAACAAGTTGAAAAACAGTTCTATTTTATAAGAATATCAAATACTTATAAGAATATAATATTTCCATTAAGGGTGAAGGTCTACTGAGGACAGAGCAAAAGTACAAGCACTTAAGCATTTACACAACATACTAAGTAGAAATATATACTAAATAGAAATCCCTCTTTGTGTGAGTCTTTTAATGCTGAAATAAAGAATACTGAAAACCAGAGGTTGTCTTTTGAGTATTTATTCTCTGCGCAGAGAAGATTCAATCATACAGTCTCAGTGAGGAAGAACTAAGTATACAGGGAACGCTCTTTCTTTATACAGAAGGAGCAAAGGTGGGGGCCGATGTTTCAGACATTTTGGTCTCAGACTGCTAGAAACAACAATGAAAAACAAACAACCAGCAACCAAAACAAGCGGCCAGATGGCCTTGGCGCTGGAACATTCTCATACACAACACAGTTAGTTATCTTTGTGCGCAGGCAAGGGTGAATTCTTCTTTTGCAACAATAAGAAAGATACATACATCTGGGCATGTACGCTAACACAGTGAAGATTAACTGATTTCAGAGCAAAAGTACAAGCGCTTGAGCATTTACACAATATACTAAGTAGAAATATATACTAACAAATGTACCATTACAGAGGCCATACGCATGTAATGTCTGTAGGAAAGGATTCAGGCAGAGGAGCAACATGGTGTAACACATAAGAACACACACACAGGAGAGAAAGCACATCGCTGCAGACTGTTTGCATATAAGAAGGACGTGATGAGACACATGCAGGGCCACGGCAATAAGACCTGAGATCCCACTATGAGGTTTCATTCATGTTGACAGAAAAAGCAGCTATCGGTGACGAGGTCCTGGGTCCATCTCATTGTTGGCTGCATTTTCCTTCTTTTGGTAGCTGGCCACATGTAGACAGTGGGACATCACATTCGGATATTTTCAAAGGTGCCACATTACATTTTGTCAGTAGAAAATGTTACGCTGATCGAAGACACTGAAGTCAAATATTTTGGTTATTTGTTGTATAACATGATATTAATCTTTTGTGCATCAGTAGAAAACTGGGGTTCGGTTTCCTCAGATCCCGTTTCACTGGACCTGTGGTCCACTTCTGCGAAAGCTTTGACATTTTCAATGTTTTCCACATTGGCGCTTGTGTGAACTAACAAAACTGCTCATTTTATATTTAGTTTGTGTCAACACGTTGTTTTTACATATACTGACGAGGTAACTCATTGAGGGCTGGTTATGGAAGTGTACATAATGCACATCTGAAAACCTAAATAAAGCTTAGGCTGGTGTACCATGACATTCCTGTACAGGCTTACAAGTTTACAATTATTTCATACAGAAAGGACAACTGTGTCCTGCAACAAAAAGGGATGTCAGGTGAAATGTAATGTGGTGACGATTGGTCATAAAATGTGTGAATATGGCAATGCAGTCTTTAGACTTATTTTATTCTACAGTTATACACAGTCCAGGACAGTAGATGGCGGTATGACACATTGTTGCATATCGTATCGCTGGCTAAAGGCTGGTCCCCTCGAAGCACTACACGGTACCTCTATGCACAGCACACAGCGTGCAACACATCGCTCGCAAAAAAAAGGGAGCTAACAGAGGCTGCACGATGGCTAACTCTACGCTTCAGTCGTTCAACGTCTTTCTAACGGAAAGATTAACCGCCGCTGCGGTAGACATCTATGGATTCGTTGAGAAGACAATCGTAGACTACCAGGAGGAGGTGTACCACACGAAACTGGAGAACCAGAGGTTGCAGCGGCTGTTGGATTTGGTCTACAAACCAGAGATAAGGCTGCACAGGGCAGGTATGTTTCTCAGTTTGCGCTGCACCTCTCCGTCGGTCACTGAGCTGATATTACGCTTAACGTTAGTAATTATCCAAACCACGTCAGATAGCACTGCGTAAAGTTAGTTTAAGGGCTTGGTATTCGCCACATTCAAGCTACGCTACGTTACGTTAGCAAGCCATGTTAGCTAATGTTCCTGTTTCCTAGCTAATGGCAGGGAGCGTACATGGTGAATGGAAGCCAACATCACCTGTAGAGAAGACAGCAAACCCGTCAAAATAAAACCATTTAAACCATGCTTTATTCATAATGCATTCATAATGCAGTTCTGTACGATGCCAATATTTATATTTATCGTCCTAACAACATGAAAACATATCAGTGTTTTTTCTTTTTTAATTCAGGGCACCTAACTAAATACTTCCCTCTTAAAAGACGGTTTATTCTACAGAAACGTATTGGGTTAATATGCGCTCGATACTTTATTTTGTGTGGAGGGAACAAAACTTACCAAAGAATGTTAATTATAAGTGACTTTCATTGTCAAGATACATGTACAACTTATAGAACACACACACACATATATATATATATATATATATATATATATATATATATATATATATATATATAAAATATGTATTTCCGAATCACAAGCACTATGTTTACCTTTTCACATTTATAAAAGTGCATGTGTGTAGATTTAGAAAAATGTACACAAAGTGTTAGTTGACTCATTGAGTATAAATAAGGGTTTATTTTAGCTTTTTTCAAATGCATGCCATGTTGGAACCTATGGATTTTGCAAATTATATAGGCAGGAGTAGAAATGAAAGAACGTCGGGACAGGCCCAGTAATATGGTCGTCTTTCACCAAAATGACCTTGTGTCACCAATAGCAAAACTAAAACTTCTATCTTGCATCTGAGACAACTGGTTTGACCATTTTTCAATCACAGGTTTTCTTTCTTGACTGAATGAACCGCTGCCTACTATGACACCATTCATGTTAACATAAAATCCAAGGTTGCATGCAAAGCAGGTGGAGGAGCTGCTTAAATGAATGTTATAAAAGGCTTTAAAATGGTGTGACTATTTTGTTAAAGGTGAGCATGAATTAATTAGTTGTTGATGTGATGTCACATACTGCAAACTGCATTTTGAATGTCTTTTGTAATATCCTGTTTGTCACTATAACCTGTGGCCTTGTATCTTTTTGGTGTTATTATAGTACAGACTGGATGTGGAGTCAGGCCCCTCATCTCCCAGTCATTTTCTATGAGGAGTGGCTCACAGAAAACACGTTTGGATTGTGAGAGAAAGTCATTGACCTGAAGGGGTGAAACACAGCTGCACAAAATCAAATCTATTCACACCTGGGATCCATTGTATATTATTTAAATAAAGCTTCATTTAGCCAGCCTATTTTCAACCCAAACTACAAAAAGCATGGAAGCAGCATTTGTAATTACACGAGGCTTATGCCAGGTTCATGTTATATCCACTGTAATCTGCAGTAAATTAATCCTCACACGACCAACTGTGTCATCCTTCAAGCATCGTGATGATATGAACGCTCGCAAGTCGCTAACATGGAGATCTTTCTCACCTCTACCAGCCAACCCATTTGACGAGTGTGAGCCGTGCTAAATTGTACATGTTTTCCTACAGTGTTATTGTGCGACACCTTGAAGGAGAAGCAAAATACTGCCTTAAAACAAGAGGGGATGAAAACAGCCAATAATGTGACAGCAGTATTGCATACAGACTATAGCAGGGGTCAGCAACCTTTTTTATATGAAGTGCCATTTTCAAAGTTTCTTGTTAATCAGTGTGCCATATCAACATTAACAATAACTTATGACACTACATCAAAATGAAATCTCCCACGGATCTGTAATTTTATTTCATCCTGATAGGTAACGTGTATAGCAACATTCAAATTAAAAAATAAAAAATCAGGACATAGTCATTATATACTGTATGATACTACTATACAAGAAGGCTGTAATCCTTATAAAAACACCCTCGTCTGAGTTGAAATTATTAACAAACTGCAGCTGCCAATGGCTGTGGAAGAGGTTATTTAGCATGCGGATGAGAGGATACTTCAACGTTTCCAAAAAAATATATCTTGAACATTTATTGCCGGGGTGGCTTTGGTTAAGCTACGGCCTAAGGTTGCAGACTCCTTGACTGGAGTTTCAATACCACCAAGTGTGGATGTTGAGTGTTGGTGTTGTGTTGCATTTTGAGGCATTTTACTCAATCACAAATAGGAGCCATTTGCTCAGGTAGCCTGCTGTGTGATTACTACTTCCTGTGAAGTACTTTGATTTCTTTCATAAAATAAATTCACATTCACCATTTGAGTCAAGTTTTTTTTTTATCACCTTATGCTCACTATCTATGAATATTATGGGTGCTTATTTGTGAAATGTCTCAGATAGAAAAAGGTAGGCAGTGCACCATATTGATGTGTTTCCACCCGTCTCACTTGTATTGGCTCACGTTCTCCACACATTCTGTTTCTCACATCAGTTGTTCTGTTTATGATATTTTGAATATCTATTGTGTTTTTCTAATGTTTGGTGTGCAAGTTCAATTTAATGAAAGTTTATAGTCACTGTTTTCAAACCATAGCTTTCATTTGATTTCTCTGCTGCTATTAGGACGAGCACCGCCGCTGGGGATCGTTCAAGTTTCCCAACATCTAGTTCTTGTGTGATCAGAGAAGTGATTGTTCTAGCTGCTACCAAAAACATTTTCCTATCCACTGTTACAGATTCATGGCAGACCGATTTGCCCACACCTACACAGGAGGTTTGTGCTCAGGAGCAGCAGATACAGAAGGAATGTATTCCCAGTGACAACCAGGAGCCAGTCATCCTGCCCATTAAAGAGGAACTGACAGAACTTTGCACCAGGTCTGTGGAGACACCTGTACGTCCTGCATACAGCAACGTTACAGACACACTAACTCAGATTGTCACAGTTGGAAAGCATGAAGAAAATGAGGTGCCAGTCAGCCTAATTCAAGTTGTGACAGTTGGAGAGCATGGCGACTACGAAGCGCCAGACAGCCTGTCTCGAGTTACAACAGTCGGAGAGCACATGAAATATGAGACACCATCACCAGATGACCAACCGCTACCATCCTCTGGAGTAGCTCTATTTACAAAGAAGAAAAACTTGTTTTTTTGTAATGTTTGCTGTCAGCCTTTTTTGAGAGAAATCGAGTTAAAATTGCACCTCGAAGTTCATGAAGCGAAACATTTACCGAAGCCTACCAACCAAGCGCTCACCTGCTATACCTGTGGTACAAAAACAGACACCAGGAGTCAAATGATCTGCCACATGAGAACACACACCGCCGAGAAACCCTTTGCCTGTCCCATTTGTGGTAACAGATACAAACTGAGAGGTCATGTCAAAGAACATATGAGGACTCACACTGGAGAAAGACCTTATACCTGCTACATCTGTGGGAAAAGCTTCAACAGATCTTCCACCATGAGGAAACATGCCAGGATCAAACACAGGGAGAACATGCCGTTCAAGTGCATGCAGTGCAGCCAACGCTTTCCTCTGCTCGTTGTGTTCAAACGGCACATGAAGACGGTCCACGATGTCACCCTCTCCATATGAAATACTGTTGCTGTAGCAATGCCGATGCTTGCTGCTGTTTAAAGTTACAGTGAGTCTGAGGGCATCTTATGGTTTTTTTATAGGTTTATCTTTTCTGCTTGTATGTTAATTGAAGTTGCAGCTGACATGCTTCCTCAGATTAGCATTTATGATCCACCGCACTGATACAACTTCTCATACTGTTCAGATGCTCCTGATGAGTCGCTGTAATTGTAATCTGCTTCACATCTAACATGTAACACGCTCGTAAGAAATATACTTAAAACACTTAATGTACCAAGCAAATAGTTAAACAACTGCTGGACTTTGACAAGTGCATAAATCTATCCATCTATAAAATACATCGTAAGGGTTATTTATATTATGATACAAAATTAGCTTTTCACACTGTGTTTTTCAACTTTGTTACTGACGGCTACTTCCTTAAATTCTGCCTTTAATTCATGTGTGGCTTTCTTCTTATTGACTTGCAAAACGTTGCTTGTAATGTATTGTTTTGTAAAGTGCAATGCCAATAAAGCTACTGTACATGTAATTACTGCTGCAGTTTTTTATTGTGTGTCTGTGAGCAATATATTTTGAAATCAGTGGAGGTATGAAATCATGACTTCAAAAGAGGTTAAAGCCCCATATTGGCAGAGATGTGTTTGTGATTAGGGTGTGATAATACATTGACATCACAATTGGGTGTGGTTACAGGTGTGACAGAGCAAACTTCTGATTACACCAATCAGGTGGGAAGATTTACTGCAAATTAGAACATGTTGTTCAAAGCCTTTTGAGTCTGCAGAGGTAGCTGTGTGAAGTCTGATACATTACCAACTGTTAGGTCTAACTACTACACGTTTGAAAATTAAAAAAAGATATGGGGTGTGGAGTTAGAAAGAAGTGATCTTACCCACCTTAGAGTCCATTCCACAGCTCTGCTTGAGGCTAGCGCCTCGAGGCTACATTAGCTGCTTTTGTCTTAACACACCAGAATCCTTGACCCAACTGTGGAGCAGTAGATTTGTATTGTGGGTAATGTAGGCTTTGACAAGGAAGAACAATGTTAATGTGTGAATACCAATACGTGTGATGAGCTCAAATGCGCTGATAACATGCTAATGTTTAATTTGAGTTAAAAAAAACAAGTCACCTGCAGTGCCTCATAGTTTCATAGATTGAATTGCACTAATCTGTATGACAATAAGTGCAATACAAGTTTGGTTGATCAATTGAACCTACTTCAATATAGACGACTGACTATAGAAGGCCAATGGAAAGACACGAGTTGCTGGAACAGATGCAAATTTGCTCTAGATCTCTCGGATGTATTTGAAAAGTTTCAATTTGAGCAAAGCGTTTGCTCACACAAACACAGTGCGTGCGATGCTAGCTAACGACAGGTAATATCTGTACAATCGGTGGATTGGCTGTTTGGAGAGAATAAACACCGACAAAAACACTCAAGTAATCAAATTTGAGCCAGTTTGACCCAATGACGAGTCTGTGAAAATTTGCATGCAATCTTAAGAAATCTCATGCCTCTGAGACTCAGGAAAGATTCCCTGTATACTGTGCCTTTTAGAAGGTGGATATAGGCAACACACCTTTATGTATTCAGATTCAACACGCATACTTTAAAATTGATTCCTTAAAAATGCAATGTTAATGTATTGGCATTGTTGTACTGTAACAGTCAAGAAAATAGTTCCTAGCTTGAGGCTCCACTGAGTGCTCAGCTCTTGACTGGTTTGTCCCTTCATGAAGTTGATATGGTTCTGAGGCAGCTGAGCTCAAAGGTAAAATTTCTGATGGCCGTAGATTGATGGGAGCACTATTTTGGCACTTACAACTCAGTGGGTGTAATGCATTTCTGTTTCCGTCTTTGCAGATGCCAAACAGCCAACTGCACTGACATCGGTGGAGGAGATTGTCCCTAAACAGCAGGAGTGGAGCCCGGGTGTGTGCCAGGACCAGCCAGGACCCTCCCAGATTGAAGAGGAGCATGAGGAGCAGAAGGAGGATCTGTGGATCAACGGGCTAGAGGAGCAACCCTCAGCAGAGGACAGCGATGACGGGGATGCCTTGACGAAAGAACTCATCAAAACAGTGCAGCAGTTAGAAGACTGTAGAGCAGCAGAGGAGAGCAGAGAGCCAACGCAAACCCCTGCAGAAGATCCAGAGCACTCTCAAGAGAAGACCAGTACCACCTTATACCGATGCCACATATGCAACTATATATTTACTAAAAAAACGGTGCTTACATGGCATCTCAAGACGCACGAAAGCAAGTCACATGATGGCAAGGGAAACTTTGACTGTCACATATGTGGCAAACACATACCCTGTCAGAGCAATCTGCAGAACCACATGAGAGTACACACAGGAGAGAGACCCTACAGCTGCCATTTCTGTGGCAAGTGTTTCAAACTAAAAGGACACATGACAGAACATATAAGAACTCACACAGGAGAGAAGCCTTTCAGCTGTCACATCTGTGGCAAATCTTTCAACAGAGGTTCAACTCTGAGGAAACACGTTTTAGCCAAACATAAAGAGGAGAGGCCGTACAAATGTGGGGATTGTGACGAGTTATTTACTGAAAGGCTGCTGATGAAGAGGCACATGCGAAAAGTTCACGGAGTAAAATTGTCCACAAGTCAAAGTCCTGCCTAGAACTTCAGTACAGAATAAGGAATAGAGCTAGGTATCTTTTTTAATGTTTTGATGCTAGTGCCAGTGAGTTTTGGTACCAAAACCATAACTTTTTTCAAAATGTTGCTTTGATTATTCTAATGACATTATGCTAAACATTCCTTATTTTCACTAGAAGCCACATTTCTCAAATGTTAAATGTTGTCTGACATAAATAGCCATACTCTGCTTAAGTAAAATACTTTCTAGAACTGGCAAATGTATAGTTGTGACATTATGGGAGATACACACTCATTTGTTTTCTTGCTGAGAGTTACACCGCTAAAACACCAGAGCAGCGGTGATGTGCGGCCTTCTGTGAGCCGCCATGCAATGCCTATGGAAAACTGTAGGCGGCTGCTCCAAAATTGCGGCTGTTTTGATTCTGCTGCGAAGTGTGGCCAAACTAAAGTTGGGGATAGTTTCACTTGTGAAGTGCAGCCAAAGAGTACCCACAGCCAATCAATAAACAGAGTTCTGTGACTCCTGTGACACGTTGACCTATGTTACAAATATTTTATTCGCGCCTGAAACACAGGAACACCTCCTGGCGAAGGAAAATGTGATTGTTGTGCTACAGAATACTGGAGGAGCAGCTGCGTACTTGAGTACTGCCTCTCTGAAATTGTGGACCAATATCTAAACTCCAGATGTGCTGAATATGTTGGTTCTATAGCGACCATTTCTTCTGTGTTCATAACCTGTGTTGGTCATCAATATGAACCACCAGAATGTCATTCTGCAGCATAAAAGACACCAATTTAAATTCAATCTGCTTTAAACATCTTTGTAAATGTTATTAATGTGCACCATAATAACATATACAGCTGTGGTACAGTCCATCGTCTGTCAACTATAGTGATACCTATGTTGTACTGTAAAGGTGTTTTATTTATTTTTATATATTGTACATAGTTGTATTTTTTTTTTATTTTGCCAAAGTTCAGTCATATTATGGACCTGTTGTAAAACAGCTATGTGAACACAAAAATATAAAGTCAGGTGTGACAATTTATGGGAAAAATGCATCACTGTCAACTTTTGTTTTTTTCTGTAGCACATATGTGTGTAATACAGCAGTACAGGAGTAACCACAAGGATTACAATTAGAAATACAACACTGGTGTGGAAAATTTGGTTCAGACTTATTGAAGAGTGTCTCCTGTACTTACATTACTGTGAGGAACTTTTAAGTGGTTAGGAAAAGGTCTCAATTTAATACTGATGCCTCTATATGACCTACATAAGTAAACGAGACCATCAGCGAGAAGATTGGCTATTTCTATTTAGTAATTATTAATGCTTGTCATCGGTGCCAGTGGGTCAGATAACCCACAACCACACAATAGGGTAGAAATTTTTCCCAAAATTGGGGAATCAAACACATATCAAAACATCAGCTGCACAGAGAAGCTTTCATATCAAGACAGAACATCAAAACGAGGCCATACAAAAAGTATAGTTAGCCTTTATGGTTGTGACTTATTACTGACTTCTAGAGCAGCTATTTATACACTAATTAAATCATTACAGATATATTAAAAATGTTTGTACCCATCAACAATTAATGGTTTTGACTTTGAAAATATGATGGATGTTGGGGAAAAAATACTTTAGTGTGTCCCCAGATTAATAATTACTGCATTGACGTTGCTAAAATATCACCAGTCTATGTGACAATGCTGGTTAGAGATCTCCAGGAGCTGACCTAGAAATTCACGTTCTACAGGAAAAGAGACACAAAACCTTACCTCAAGATATCTGAATAAAAATGGGTTCTATCGGTACCCAAGAGTCTCCCCTTCACAGCCATGCCCACTTTATTTCAATCCCATGCAGTTTGGGGCAACTAAAAAAACATGCAGCGCTTTTTGCATGCAGTGTAAATGTGTTATTTTTGTTTATTCTAAAAATTGAATGTTTGAATATTTCTGCATACTGGGGTCCCTAAACAGTCTTGGAAGTGCATAAATTGGGTATGATGGAAAGCAGAGACTCTTGTGGATTCATTGAGCCCAATTGTATTCTTTTTCTATGGTGTTCTTTAAAGTTTTGGTTTCTTAATGAGGTATTTTGGAGTAATCTTTTGATACTAAAATAAAGGGGGGGTAGAATGGTAAGGGGTTTTAGGCGGAATCTTTAAATTGGCCATTTGGGTCCATTTGGGCTCCATATATGCCATTTATAATGTTCTCAGATAACTCTAAAACTCACTCCATTTAATTTACACAACACTATAGGTATTCATTTGATCTAAGTAGAACTGTTTTTGGCTTTACTTTAAAAAAAATAAATCAATCCATCTATAGATGTACAAAACCATAACCCATTCGGCTATACGACTGCAGGGGGCAGCATTTCAGCTGCTATCATCTTTGGGTGAAACCAATAACACAGAAACTGAGAAATCACAAGGACATTACAATATGTGTTTTTCCTGCAATATGCTGGCTGAATTTAGTTTTTTTTTCTGTCAATGACAAATGAAAGTATGAAATAAACCAAGTCCCACTGCTTAAATGGTTTGGTTTCTCATACTGCTTCCAAAGGTCAACGATTACAGTTCATGCTAAAAATAATATGAGATTATTATGAATACTATGGAGATATTTCTTTTCTGTACTCCTACCATGACAACAACGATCAAGTCCAGAATTACACTCGTGCTTTTTGTAGTTATGCTTTAAAGGTCATTAACACTACAGGAAAGCTCAACACTAACTGTTAGACTGAAGCCCTTGCATTCAGTTTACCTGCATGGCTGTTAACAATAATACATTTCTAACAAAGTCAAACCTCAGGAACAAGTCAGCAGTGAGAACTTGGCTTTTTTCTCAACCATCCAAAAATGTTCACAGACACACATTTCTGCAACAGACCTAAATTAATTATCTTCTCCGAATTAACAGCAATTTAAATCACTTAATTATTAACACAAACAGGCAAGATAGTGTTTGTAGCTTCCCTCTACAGAGCTATTCTAACTTGAACTGCTGTTTCCTCAATGCTTGCATCACAGTGTGTGTGTGTGCGTGTGTGTTTATGTTTGTGTCTGTGTGGGTGTGTGAGAGAGAGAGATGTTGTGAAATTAGCCATGCTGTCAGAGCAGTTTGCACTTGGCTTTACAAGAATTGACAACAGTGTAGCAGACTCAAACCCCCTTGCTCTCTAGTTTTTTGATTTCAGTGAGATTCAGTCTCCCTCTTCTGGAGAAAAACTGCATTCAGACAGTCAATGATCATCACACCATCACACAGTCACCTGTGTGTCTGTGTGTGTGTGTGTGTGTGTGTGTGTGTGTGTGTGTGTGTGTGTGTGTGTGTGTGTATGCATGAATGGAGCCTGGCTTGTTCCTGGCTGTCGCGGACTGCAAAATACAAGTCTCCACAAAATGAGTCATGTTTCCAGTGGGGTAAACATTGTAACCTTTTTGCTGTTTTTGAGCCATTTATTTAAAGTTTTGGAGTTAGCTAGTGGACCTGAGAACTTGTGTTTAAAGGAATAGATTGTCTATTAGGAGATATAATTAGTCGTTTTATTTTAAGGAATTAGATAATAAGATTGAATCCACTCTCACATCCCTATCTGACGGTAAAAAACAACCATCTCTGGCAAATTAAAGCTCACTAAGGTATTGTCTCTCATTTGTTTAATCCACACACAAGCAGAAATGTAAAATCATTTGGTGATATTTACAATACAAAATGTGAAGCATCACACACTCCGCGCGGGAAAAAAAAAGTCAAACTCGTGGGCGAGTTGTCCGGTGGTCGTAGAAATTCTCAGCCGCGTAAGCCGGCATCCCGCCAGTACCCCCAACGTGCACAAAGGTGCGAGGCCCCATTCATCGCTGCTGGCAGCTTTAATTGTACTTATAATATATATAATGCAAATATATTGACATTGGTGCTCTCTAGCTGCAGCTATAGCAGCTATAGCAGCCATCATGGCTGCTATAGCTGCAGCTAGAAAGCAGCATAACAATTAAAATGATTTCCTTCAAACACATTTTAATTATTTTTAATTTAAATATGCACTGAGCCTTAAAACCCAAACAAATATTCCACCAGCCATGATTAACCCAAATTGATAAAACAAAACCCATTCAATGACAGAAAATGTAGGTTACTCCTCTTTGGAAAGACGAATCCCAGCCCCCCCCCCCCCCCCCCCTTCCACCCAAACATAAAAAAAAACTAAGAGGACTCGGGTTCCTCCGGTTGGAGTCGGAATCTGAGCCGAGAGCCCCGAGCCCCTTACTATTACGCGCGACAGAACATCAATCGGGTCTTGGCTTGCAGTTTAAGATTGTTTTCATCCAATCAAACAAGTAAGAAAGAATTATCGTGCTGTTGAAATGGACACCGCCGATCAGGTGAGAATCGTAGCGATTAGTGAGATCATCTGGACTCAGAGATGTGTGATTTTTTGCTAAATTGGCCAAATGTGTCGTTAATTGGTGATATAAATGTGTTGTTATCCTCTGTGTTCTTCTGCAGCTTGTATCTGTTGGGACGTTTCAAGTGCTAAAATTACCTCTGGGATTTATCCGTGTTTTGGAATGGGTGAGTTGAAACTTTGACTGTTTTTTGTAATAACTGCAATAACTTAACTATGCAGCGTAAATACATCAGCGTATTATATAATGAACTATAGGGTGCAACGAGAGTCCGCATGTGGGGATGTTATACTGACTGCTTTTGACTCGTTAATGCCCTGCTTCTCTCTGTTACAATTTAAACTCCATCACATCCGTTGGCTTTTGGTGCCTAGTGATGTTTGTGTTACCGCCACACGGCGAGGGACCTTACCCGAAATCATCTCGGCTACGATCCGTTTCAGCGTGACTAAATGGCTCGAATTTATGTAAGAATGTATAGCTCCGTGAGAACTACACGCCAGGGGAAACCGCTGTGTTGCTTTTCAATTAGACTATGCGTATTTTGGATGCGTTGTGCCAACACCGTGCGTTTTGCGCCAGTCCAAAAAAAAAATGCCCCATTTTACTCCAAGTGAAATGATATAACAGGAATCAACAATGAGAACGGGGTGTCCTAGCTCTGACTGAATCAAAGCTTCCCTGCCTCTTTCTGTCTGGGTGCCGTTTGTAGTCTCTCGTGTTTATTGTACAGTGCAGAGAAGCCTAAAGGCAAAAAAGAGATAAGTGACTTTCTTTGATGTGAGTTTAAGACTGTAGCCATGAGGGAAGTGTGTGTGCGTGAGTGTGTGTGTGTGTGTGTGTGTGTGTGTGTGTGTGTGTGTGTGTCCCACTTTAATTAATGCCATCAAGTGCAGAGATTCCTGAAGCAGCAGAGAATGTCCATAAAAGTATATTAAAGATATATATATATATATATATATATATATATATATATATATATATATATATATATTGTTTTATTGTGCAAAGGGGGTGACTCTCACTCACACTCACTTTCATCAGACACGTGACACTTTAGCTGAGATAAGGCAGATGTCTATCAGTGAGGTGAGTTCCCCAGTGTGTCCCCTTTCGGCTGTTTGCGTGTGAGCAGATTCACTGTGATATTTGTGGGCCAGAGCCAGAGAAGAAGCAGATGATCCAAAGCAGGGTATGATTAAGATAACACTCTGTGTGTGTTTGAGAGAGTGGTGGAGAGCAGTATGTGTGATTGTGTGAAAATGAATGCACACCATCCTGTAACATCCGTATTGATCCAGCATCACCTGGTAGGATTCACATAGATCATATTCATAGGCGATCAATATGCAAGCTACAATTGGTTTGACCGCCCCCCCATCGCTCTCTCTACACACACACACACACACACACACACACAAACCTGAGGAGGCAGGCTACCACCCCACCTTCATGACACCATTATGAAATTGACCTTTTGTCAAGCCAGTGGGTTTATAAAAAATGCAAACAATTCCAAACATGAATAAGGTATTCTGATTTATTCTGCAGCAGTTGTTAGGCTATTCTTCTAGAAGCAGAGAGGAAAGGGATCTCCACGAAGCCTCAGTTGGTCTCAGAATGATCTCTCTTTTTCATCTGTAGTTTAAGTGATGTAGCTGGGCTACTTGCCCTCATTTGGCCTACGTTTAGTCTCTGACTCATGACAACTACGGTTGTGGACAGGGGAAGACTGTAGCTATGGCAGCTAAACAATGGTTATGGTATGGTTACTGTTAGGCAAGTAAACAAAACTTGGTTAAGGTTCAGGAAAGATGGTGGTCAAGATTAATAAAAAGGAACGTTTTAATTGCAGGTCTGTGACAGGACACAAACTCTGGTCTCCCACATGAAATGTTACACCTTGTTACATAAAGGCCACACCACTTCCTGGTTTAGCACTGGATGTTGGATTTGCACATAAATTGTGAAATGCAGAATCATCCAATACAGATGTGATTTCTAGAGAAAACAGCAGTTCTATGCCTCCGTCATGTTGCCGTTCACATCCACGTCTGTCCAAAATATCACCACTTAATTTTATCTTATTAGACATTTGTGTGGAAATGTCATGATTAGCATTATGACCAACACTAAAACAAGAAATAAAACACCACAATCACTTGTAAAAAACTTTGTCAGCCACTTTATTTTCTGTGCTTATGACAATCATGCTTCATTTTCAAAAGGCTTGCAGCGAATGTCTTCCCACATATGACACCAGTAGAAACACATGTCTTTCAGTTTGGTTTGTTGACATGCCCTCATGCATTAAAGGCTGTAGTCAAGGCAGCCATTGACATTTACCTTGCTAATGATAATGAACTCTTGACTGTATGGCTGACTGGACATGTGGACAAACAGAAGCTTGTTTAAAGGTTACGTTAACTTCAGTCATGATAGTTGCAGCAGTTTAGTAGGTTTCCTACATTCTCAGTCAGTACTGGGTCTGCACAAGGAGAAGGCAAATTAATAATCAGCCATGTCTGCAGGAAATTCTAGAGGATGGTTTTACGGTTGTGTGTGTGTGTGTGTGTGTGTGTGTGTGTGTGTGTGTGTGTGTGTGTGTGTGTGTGTGTGCACGCAGTCCATGGCCTGTTTGGCAGCCCGTCAGAGACTGGCATATTCCGCTCCAAACAGCTGTAAGGCCCCCTCCTCTCCACCAATAACCAACTCATGCAGAAGCTGTCCTTTGAGATGTGCCCAAACTCTTCACTTTGTGTGTGTGTGTGTGTGTGTGTGTGTGTGTGTGTGTGTGTGTGTGTGTGTGTGTGTGTGTGATGGAAGGAGAAAGGGAACAAAATTGTTCAGTTGATTGAGCACATGATGCAAATGATATACATGCCTTTTTTATGCACTGGTGCATCATCATGGCTGTTGTATCATCTCACACGGGGTGATTTCACTAGTACTGTCTCAACACAGTGACTTGCTGTACTACAGCACAACTCAGACTGATGATTCACAAAGGATGAGTCCATCATGAGTCTAATTTATGAGTAAGGGTCATCCTCTTACCCAAATCTCAGGACTGACCCACTGTGCTATGATGTCACCCTCAGTAGTTCACTGTACACCAATTAACTTTGCCTTAAAGTGGGCGGGCACAGTGTATGTTTGTGTGTCTGTGCAAGATCAAGCTGTGCAACAATAGATTACTTGTCACAGAGGTGGCTACACATACATAACAATGTGCTAAAAGACTGAGACTATTGATTCAAAAAGTTAACATGACACTGATGGTCCATAGAAGACATGGAAATAAAGGAGCAGCATTTTGTGTACTGCAGGGCAGAGTTAGTTCGCATGTCATTACAGTACATTATTTATTAAAAATGGTTGGTTTGTTTCATAATATACTAACCAATTAGAGGAGTATGGGGAAGCATGAAATCATAATTCCTCTCTGAACACGTTAAACTGTCAGTGTCAGCTGGTGATTGGGAGCCTTAATACAGCTGAATTGAATATAAGAAAAACGAATGAAACTCAATGAAGTGTAACAAACGTAACACAAGGCTGTTTGGGTCGCCTTACAAAAACTATTGGCAAAAGTGACATTTAGTACCGAATGCCAATTTACTGTAGTTAATTAATCGATAAGTTAAGTGACAGAAAATATCTGGCCAACAATTTAGAAAATTGATTGTTTATCATTCATCAAGTAAAATGGCAAATACATGCTAGTTTCCAGCTTATCACATGTGAGGATTTGCTGCTTTTCTCAGTTTTTATCACAGTAAAACCAAAAACAAACAAGAACAAAACAAGCAATTTTAAGACGTCACATTGGGACCTGGGGTATTGTGATGGTAATTTTATAGATTCAATGGTTAATGGCTGTCTTCCTCCGGCTAAAATGTGTGTGTGTTTCCTGCTATTTTTGTAAATGTAGCCTGGAAATAAAAGAGTCAAACTGGTACATGTGTAGTTTGCATGCTACAGGTATATTACAGCCCAAAACTACACATCCTTGGCGAATGATCTGGGAGTCAAAGCTGTCATGCATATGTTGGCCATTGTAAAAGTAGATATGTGTTACCTATTAATAGGTTTGTCTTAAGAAGGCATGGAATATAATTCTTACTCTGGTTAATGCAGACATGTTTTGTATTGTACATTAATTAAATATTTGGAGTGGAACCCTAATCTCCAAACACTACTGGATGAATATTATTTATTTTCATTGAGAATTTGAGAGATGGGTCATAAATAGTCTGTAGTTATGCAAATACAGCAAAGCCTCACATGAATAAAATACACCACAGGATTAACCAATTTTGACAGCAGGCTTGGCAAAGTTTTTTTTGGAAAATCAATTTCAGTTGTTTCTCCCACTGTTTGTCTTTCTCTGTGTCACATTTTGTGTTACTACTTCATTGGACTATCATCTTGGTAGTGTGTTATTGTTTTTGACAGATTGCTGCACAATTTTCAGTTTGTGCAGGAGCATAAGCACGCACACGCACACACACATACTAACACCAAAGGAAAACTGGGAGATGCAGATTGGTTGGCCACAGCTGCTGACAGATATCACAAGAGACGTGTCCGGTCAAAGATCTGTTTTTCAGCACAGAAATCACTCAACTCCCTGTGACAAGGGGACACGAGGCTGAGGAATAAAATGACAATTCTTTTGAGCGTTTCTAGAGATGGCGCCGTCTGGTGTCTAGAATCGACTTAAACAAGGATCTCAGTGTCATGATGTCTATTTGGTTTGGGGGTGAATTAGAGCACCAATTAAAGTTTTGCAAAAGAATGACATGTTTCATAATAACTATTACAAATTGCTCTGCAACTGGTGGCATCTGTCAACCCTGATATCTGTCAGTCTAATATTCTAAAATATCTCATATCATTGAAAGTTGTATGTCTGATGGTCTCTCTTCACCCTCTCTGAAAAAACTCATTTAATTTGATGCTTTTTTGGTTCATATATGTTTATATCTATCTGCCATTTAATTTGGAATTTTAAATCTGTAGTTTAATTCTACTAAAGCCGAATTTTGCAATGTGCAACATTTTTTCATCAAAAATCTTCTGTGAATGTTTTTTGTCTAGTGTTTGAAATGCTAGTTAAATAAGTCCTACATCTCAATAATATTCCAATAGCATTACAAGTATGGTTCACTGTGTTTCCTTGAGAAGCTCAAGGCTAGAATACTCACATTTTCTTTACACTATGCTCAGTCCTGGGCCTTGCGCTTATTAACTAGGGGCTCCTGGTTGAGTTTTCAGGCACTATCCCCAACAACATTAAACCCATCGGAAGACCCATGGCACATGTGTCCATGTTGTATATTAACTTGATTGCGAAACAAGGTGACTTTAAAGCTGACTTTAAAGCTAAGTCAATATTTTTATATTAATAATGGATCAAAGTATTACATTTAGGCTAATGTGAAAAGTGTCTCTCATTGTCACAAACCCACAGAGAATTATCCTCCGACTCATTACCCCTCAGCTCCTATGACCATTTTAGCATCTTTGAGTCTTGTTTTGGTTTTGCAAACAGCAACTTTACTGTTTTGGTTCAGTCTCACCATTCTCATCGCCCCCCTTTCATGCAGCAGATTCCAGCAAAAAAATCAACTTGTCCAACAACACCGAATAAAAAGGAACTAGCTGGCAAACAGCTAAAGAGACCAAAAACAGAGCTAAAAGTAGAGTTGATATTGTACTTTACATTCTTCAGGTGGTGAGAATCACTACTCCAAATAAATGCTAAAATTGCTCTGTGTCTGCTGGTAAATACACTTTTGCAGTCAACTTTATAAGATGATAATATGTTAGAGTTTACAGCTTATTGTGCTGCCGGCAAAGTGCCCAAAAATCAATGAATGCAAGTTTGAACCTTCTAGTGACTCTGATCATGAATTGTAGAGAAATGTAAAATAAAACAGTTAATGAAGGATTTGGTTGGAAAGAAAACATAATTTCTCTCATGGTTTAATGTCTATCTTTTAGCTTCAGGTCATTGTGGGATTTTTTTCCACTTGAAGTTGAATCTGAGTAACATTTCAGTAACGATGTGATCTTAATATAAGCTCGGGTTGAGGGTTGTGGTAGCTGGTGGGCTCCTGGATGTATCGTGGCCTTTATTGACCATCTGGTCAGAGCTGGACCTCTGTGTCCCTTTCAGCCCTGAGACGACGGTCCGCCATCTGTGACTCAGTCAGGGAAAGGTTGGGATTGTCTTAGGACAATAAAAAAACAAACCATCCTAAACTGTCTCATCTACTTTGCATTTAAATTAAATTATAACCATGAAATGTTTCATTTAGCTAATTATCACCTGATCCAACTACAACTAGTGACAGCTCTGTTTACCTGAGTGTTAAAGACATAGAGCAGCACATCTGACGATAAGACTACAAAGTCAGTCATCAATGTATTGTGGGAATACAGGTACATTTTACATTGTTTCTAATGGACAGTCTATGACTAGTAAGTCCAATGATAAAACACCACCAAAGCAAAAGATTGGACCCCAATCCAAACCTGGTCCTTAACCTGAACCTCTAGTATTCCTTTTACAAGTCAGACACAGGGACTGACATGAATTTGGATCATCTTTAGATTCATGTGAAAACATTCCTCCTCACATATATGAACCCAGCACCACACACACACACACACACACACACACACACACCCAGTGTGGTTGTATTACATATCCGTTGGGTGCCCCCAGCTTAATAAGTGCAGTGACTTTCTCCGCAGGGCACAGGGGCCGGGTTCCAGCTAGGTCACCTGACTAAGTAGCCATGGAAACCCCATGGGGAGAAGAGGAGATCCAAGAAGGGGCACTGTTACAAAAATAAATGGAGATTTTCTGCCTGCTTGTGGTCAGTCAAGCTTACTGAGGGAGAGATAGTGGGAAAGATGAATCTGGGCTATGCAGGGCACAACGCTCTCCCCGCGCAGGAAGGGATTAGCTGCCACTAAATGTGCTACTGATGTTGTTCTGTGGTGATGCTACTGAAGCAAAGATCAGAACACTTTCACATAAAGGCTCAGTGAAGTAGCTGGGTTTTTCACACTGATGTAGCAGTCAAGATCAATATCATCTGATCATTTGATAAGCAGGGAAAATCCTTTTGTCTCAGGTATGAAAGTAAAGATGTAACAGGATTTGTTTCTTTGTTTTCCCCATTTAAAAACAATATAATCACAAAAATTTGAGTTCATTATTTTCCATATCTCAACAACAGTATGTCAGTTAGAGTGATATTCTTTCTTCATCACTCTAATGTAAAGGTTAACTTAACTGTGCATCTGTCTGCTTACCCCGCTGTGCTTTCATTCCTGATCTGCGTTTGTCCTTTTGTTTTGTACTCAATTAGATGGCGTGAAATTGCTCATGTTTGCACACTGGTGGACTGCAGCAGTGAAAGCAAGCAAGACTGTGTGTGTGTGTGTGTGTGTGTGTGTGTGTGTGTGTGTGTGTGTGTGTGTGTGTGTGTGTGTGTGTGTGTATGTGTGTGTGTTGTGCGGACTGTGTCTAATGCTTCTGCCTGAGTGGAGAGAGTGAGATATTTTTACTCTACATTCACATACATTCACATTGCATACTTGCATCCAAGCCCTCAAACACTCAAACAGACATGCACAGAGAGGACATGCATCCATGCACACACAAGCCTGGACATATACTGTTAGTGAATGGAAATGCTGTATGAATTCACAAGCATGAAAACACAGACTTCTACGTCCACAGCAGCATATTACATAAATTAAGATCACCAGCCTAGAAACAGCTAAGTGCACCAAAGCAGAAGATAAATGATAACATGAGGCATATGAAGCAGTGTATTACCTCACTTACTTTTGTGGTTGGTTAAAATGTTCAGAAATAACAACAAGCTTGAACCCATTAAGCTCAAAGTTCACGTTTACCTGAATCAGAAGGCAGGCGTCGGTCTAAATAAATCTGTCGGAGCAGGTGAACTTATCCAAAAAGCATGTATACATGCTAAGTAGTGACCCACAGCCTGTAACACGTGTGCAGATGAACAGGATGCTAATTTGATTAGCCAGCAAGTTTCCCTCAGAAGAAGATCCCTATCCAGGCTCATTTCAGTCAATTCATGTTAAATGTCTTTTTAGATAGCTTTTGGATCTTTTTTTGGGTGCAAAGTTAGCATGACTCAGGCTGAGAGGTGCTTTTCAAATATCCCACAACAAAATAATTTGCCCGACTATGCTTGTCTTCTCCCCATTCAAACTACACACTCCATGTGGTTGGTTTGTGTAGTATGTAAGAGTGTTTTTCTTTTAAGTTATAGTAGAGGACAAGCAGTTTGAAAGAGATATGTCTCTCTTTCTCAATCTCAGTCTCTGTTTCATCGTTCTCCTTCTTTATGTCTTCATAAAGATTGTCCTAGATTTTTTCCCCTCCCAGTCGGTTATGGAGAGGGGCTGAACATCTGAGCTGTTTTTCTCCTCCTGAGACAGCCACTTGACAAGGCAAACTATTCCTATTGACTTGACTAGAGCAGGTGGACGGTGTGTGTATGTGTGTGTGTGTGTGTGTGTGTGTGTGTGTGTGGCATCTTTGTCTGGCTTGTGAAAATGTCAAGTGCAGCTCATCATCTAATACACCTTATAGCTCGTCTGCCACTTCACCTCACCTCCCCGCTTGCCGCTACCTCCGTCGCTTCCTCTACCACTCTTATCACGTTCTCTTGTTCAAGCAGCTCCTCCGTTTTCTCTTGTCATCCCTTTTATACGATCTATTTTACAGCCAAATGTTCTTCCTATACAAAGACGCCATTCCTTAAATACTCTCTGTCTTTCTGCCCACTTCACTTTCCATGTTGCTTCTCTGCCTGGCTTATCTTTCTAATAAACCCTATTAGTCTTCCTGTTTTTCACAATGGAGGGCTGTTTGTATTGGACAGTATAGGTCTGATTGCTGGTGGTTAAGCCCTGAAGCCTGTGCATCAGTTTCATGATCCTCAGCCAGCCTTTGCTCTTCCACAGTGTTCATTCATGTCTTCATTGCAGCCTCCAACCCTGCTCGAGCTAAAGTCTCAGACAGATTCATTGAACTCTTATCCACTCACCTAAATCTGTAGATTATATCACAAGTTGTATTTTATTAAATCTTTGATTGAAGTGCAAATGTACCTCACATTGGTTTGAAAGCAAATAATGGTCTCCAGCTAAGTACTGTGATCGTCAAAGCCATGTAGGTCAGTGGAGAAGGGGGCAAATGGGGCTGTTCAGAGCTTTGTTTGCACTGCAGACGATTTTCATTCCTGTACCCTGGCTTCTGTGTCTTCCTCTCTCTCTCTCTCTCTCTCTCTCTCTCTCTCTCTTGTTCCCTGAGGAGCCCAGCTGGGAGAGGCAGATAAACACACGGGGGCGCAGGGCTTAGCACCCACCCTCCTTCCACAATGCCACGCTCTCCTGTTCAAAAGCCCCAGCCAGAAATGAGAGGGGCTAAACCAGAGCCGAAAATCACAGGGAGTGGAGGCAGCTGCAGGAGCGAGCAAGAGAGTATGGACATACAGATAGAGAGAGAGAGAGAGAGAGAGAGAGAGAGAGAGAGAGAGAGAGAGAGATGTTTATCTGGGGGTGATAATTAGGAGGGCGTATTTATTCTCTCGCTCTTCTGGTCACTTTTCTTCAACCATTTGTTTGTTCGAATAACCACATGCCACAGTCTGCATGTACGGTATTTATCCATTCAGCTGCGTATGATTTAGCTGCATATGTGAATGTGTGCGGGCGGTTGGGAACATTTCTGCGTTTTTGTTTGTGGCCTCATCTTGCCTCAAAACCAACCAAAATACAGATTTAATCACTTAAAATATAGCACCTGGCTTTGATCTGTGTTGACGTAACCCAGCCACACCTTGCTCAGCCCTTTGTGATCCAGATCATCATAGGCGGTACAGGCGAATGTTAGGGGGGCCATATATCCATTGGGGCGCCCAAATGAGGAAAGAACACTTTTTTTAACTTGTAACTTTTTCTATTTTGATGCTATTATTTCAAAATATTACCAAAATGCCCACAACAGCATAATATGTAGCGTCAGCGCATCAACCTAATAGCCAATAAATAGCTATAGTTAATGCTGCATTCACATGAAATCAGGCAGATGGCAAACTGGATATCATTTTAGTGGACAAGAGCAGGACGGTAAAATAAGTTGAGGCCGGCAGAATATACCAGTGATGGTAGTGGGCATTGACGTCTATAGTTAAAACATTTTAACTTTTTGCCGTCCTCCACAGTGGAATTTACAACCAATGTTAGGTCCCTCCTTCAAAAGAGAAAAGCTGCATTTTATAGCTGAATGCATTAGTACAATAATTACATAACTGTTTCTACCTTCTCAAAATATGTCACATCACAACCACAGACTATATTTCCTCTATATTTCTTTATTTGATCCAACAAAAAGGCCTCACTTTGCCATTTGTATAGAAAAGTGATTGCAATTGCAAAGTTCACTAAGATAATAAACAGATAAGCTGTTTCTTAAGAAGCAGTTGATTCTACAAACAGGCCAATGAGCAGACAGAAGGGACAGTACTTATCTAAAGTAGTTATCTAAATCCTGAAGCCAGAGGAAGTGAGCATGTCATTTTTGTACGCCTGTAAAACTTTTAGTAGCGTGGAATTAAAACCTATGTGGGTTTAAGCTGGGGACACGTCTCCATGGAAATGTGGTGGTTACGGTGACTAATTGGTGTAAATGTTCTTGATGTGTTATCTGTTGAAGCTTCAAAGTGCATAACGATTTTGCCAGCCAGACATATTATTTAACAAGAATGGAATACTAAAATTATATATATATATATATATATGGCACTTAATAGTGAGAAAAAGGTGCTCAGTAATAAAATATTACAGAGTTAACAGATATTCATATTTGTATTATTGTAAAACTATAGTAAAAGTATAACGTAATTAAATATACCCCTGTGATGTTGTTAGTATTTCCTGAGAATCAGCACCCCAGTCTGTTAACTATGTCAGTAACCAAACTGTAAAGTACTGATAAATTACTCTATGGTGAGTTGTGTGTGTATATTGACATCTGCCAGATTCCTCACATGTATTCCTCACATATTTAGTAAACACCGTTCTGGTTTATACATTGTGAGTGCAAACACATGCTTGAGACAAACATGCACACAATCTCCATGTACTTCAATAACATGCTCACAGCTATTGCGAGGATGAGAGTGGGAAGTGTGGCTGAATGATCTAATAATGCTGATGCTGATTAAATAGTGCCCTCAAGAGGCCGAGGGGCATTCAAACTAAAGAGATATCGCCTCCCCAGCTGCTGGCAAGCTGCACGTCCAGCTGCCTGTAATATGGGAGAGGGGAGGCTCATGCTAACTAGGCGTCAGGTCTGATTATGGTGATCATGGTTGTGAGAAGTCTTGAGGCTATAGGAGCTTTATATGGAAAACTGGGCCGAGAGAGAGCATAGGGCAGAGGGTGTGTGTCTGTTAGAAGGTTGGATGTAAGCGTCTGACTGTGATTATGTGTTTGCTGCATGTTCATGTTTGTTGATTATAACCAGAAGCCTGTTTATCTGTCTAATCCTGACTTTGGTTCCAGTCCTTCAGTTTTAACTCATAAGACACCAAACTGTCAGCTGCTGTATTCCCATCAGTCCATTGGCTCCTTCTTCAGTCTCATATCTCTTACCAGTTATTATTATTTCTACCTTAAAAAGTGTTGTATTAGATATAGGCCCCTTTGTGAGTTTACCTGTTTGAAGTGGTTCTCAATTTTTATTTTAAAAAGTCTGTTCCCAAAAAGCTGTTGTGTCTACTTCTGTTTCCCCATCGATTGGTGTTTTCTCTAACTTTAACCATAACTCAACAGTAGCCCTATAGCCCCAACCATGGATGCTATAGACATAGCATATCAATAGGGAATCACTATTGGAAGGGGAAACAGAATTCAACACAAGAGCAGTAATCAAAGAAATATGTTGTCATAGAAAGAATACAGTGAAAGGGCACCTGAAGTTGAAAAGTGCACATCTCAGTGATTTTCATCTTCACCTAAAATCCATCTAACTATCCATGTGGATTATGGTTTAGCATTTACATTGCAATTTTACATTGCACTTGCAGCTTCAAGGTTAACTAATTAAACAGACTAAGGTTGTAACCAGCTGGAAATGTCTTGCCTCTTGCCGTTTGTTTCAGTTTTACCAATCACTCACACACAACTGCCATACTAGATGTCATTAAAACTACTTATCACTTTTAGAGCAAAGTGGTGAGAAAAGAGCTAATTATCTCTGTCCTTTGTCAAATGAGGCAGGCAAAGTCCACAATTATGTCTCTTTGGGCCACAGTATTGTTGGAGTGTTCAGCAGAGGCAACAGCTTCATTTATGCACAGCAGTGGTCGTGGACAGGATGTGTAGGAAGTGCGAGAATGAATAAAATGCATTTTCTCAACTGTAGTGATTAGAGAAGAGTGCACTGATTTGACACAGTAAAAACGCAAGGCTTGTCATAACCTTCTTACTGGAAACCAATAGTTCGGAGCTGATCTTCCAGGTGTTGATTTTCAGCGTGCCTTCTGAGCGTCTACATTGACAACAAAAGATTTGAGTGTGCAAAAAGCACAGCATGTAAAGTGTGTACACACTGCTTTACATTCTGATTCATTGCATCATCATCATCATAATAATAATAATAATAATAATAATAATAATAATAATAAGAAACAAAGTTGTTGGCTTTATACACATAAAAGCATCAATGTTTAACTTTTACCCATTCGCCATCTACAGGGTGAAAAACCTTCTAATTGTCATTTGCATTTAGGTTTATTTGCTGCATTTTGTTTAATGTGTCTGTAATTAATCTACTCACCACTGCCTGTTTTGCAAATCAGGTATCTCAGCCATGTTTATTTTTCAGCTGTAAAGCTGAAAGGTTGCTTAATCAATCATGTTGTTTCAACAAGCAGACTGACATTGCATTTGTATAGAATTAGCAGAAGAGGAATACTTACAGCGATATTAACAGAGTAAACAGCAATGCATAGTCCAGTATCACCTTAAAAAATTGGTCTAATGACTAATAAATAAATAAATAAAATATGGAGCCATAGTCTAATTAGTTTTACAATTAAAGCTTTAATATCCTACAGTTTTGAGCAAACAGACACTTAATTAGTCTTCCACCGCATTTTAGAAAGAAATGTTTGGAAAATGTGTACTTTTTTGTGAAGTTATAGAGGACAGAATTGTAGAGGAATGAGGCGGTATTAGATAGTTTGAAGTGTCGTAGTAGACATTTATAATACGTAATTTATCCACGACAGACACACACACACACACACACACACACACACACATGCACTACATTGCCGTGGTTTCCCCAGGCAGCCTCTTCCAGCTTCTGTTTCAGTGTCAGAAGGCTTCTGGGAGCCCTGCAGCATAACAAAACTGGATTAGATCTTTACGTCCTCAATGTGTATGGTTATATTTGCTCCGGTAAGTTCCAGTGCATTTTTCTTTATTTTGAATATAGCATTTCAACAAATTGTGAACTAATAATGAGAGTTTTACAGCCACAAGCTAAGCTGCGAGGTTCTGTCCTTCTTTAACTGTAATCACCTACAGTATATCTTTCTTGAACACATTGATAATTCAGTTGTATCTGTCAGTTTGCATTTTACTTACACTTTTTATCTGGTAATATACTTTATTCTTTAGATTTTCTTCTATCACTGCTGTGTTCAGAGTTTAGATTCTCCTTTGTCTTTATAGCCCAAGGGGAATCATTTATTGTATTGTGGGGCCAATTTGAAACAAGAAAAATGCCCGAGGAAGAATGTGAACATCAGTCTTTTTTGAATAAGTGTGGTGGTGAAGTCATCATCAGGTGCCAGTGGAGGGAGCACAAACAGTGATCTCTTCCTCCAGACTCATAGGACAGAGGACAGAGGAGGAGACTCCGTCTCTGTCCTAATTCAGCTCAGCCCAAGCACTCACTGCAGCTATTGTAGTCCATGTGCTGATGTAGCCAAAATGCTATCAGCTGGTGTTAAATTGGCTTCACGGTGGAGAAAATGTTGAGATGTCCGTAAGCAAAATGTTTAAAAGGTGGGACTGATGACATTCACTATTCTCTACTTGGGCTCGTTACTAGAAATGAATTCCAGTCACAGTTTGAACATTTCCTGTGGCTCAGTTTTGAGGTGTCTCAAACTCAATTGATATGTTGTTAAAGCTGCACGAATCAATTTATTTTTTATATTACCACTGGGTCAAATTATTATGTGTAAAGTGAGAGACGTTGCTCATAGTGACAAACGCACAGAGAATTATCACCCAACTCTTCAGTTCCACAGAGATCTATGATGCGTGTTAATGTCTTTCAACACGTTCTTTTGTTTATTTGGGTCCATAACTTTACACCAGCCTTGTTTCCAGCAGCAACAGGAAACTGCTTTCAGCAGGCAAACTCTTATAATCCCTACCTGTTAAAATCTCCAAACAGCAGACTGACAGAGTTAGCGTCTGGCCAATAAAATCAACTAATACTGCATACGTATATTAATCTTTGTGATGGAAAATGTAATAATAAACCAGTACATTTGGAGACACCTACCGTAATCCAATGTTGATTGACACTTTAGGGCAAACGCCCTGATTGACATTGCCAGTCAGTCCAAGCAGAGCCTTAATGGTCATCAAGATGCAAGACAGAAAAGGCAAAATGCAGCATGTATTACACACAATAAGATGATACACACTGATTTAACATGCACAGATAATTTACACATATAATATGTGTATTGCTTCAAGGTGTAAAGTTTGTCTCTGTGTGTGACATATATTAGGTTAATATATTAGTTTCATCAACTCTGTAGCATACAAACATATTTATAGCAGTACAATACTTTAGGGTGCCCTAAAAACTACACGATCAGTGACTAAAGGGAATAAGATTGTGTCTATGACTAGAAACCTTTGCTGTTTCTGAAACATCCATAGACTCTAGCCTCCATTGAGCTTTTTATGAAGTAGAGGTGATACTGACCTGTTGTTGCAATGTGAGGTATAATTAAGAACAAACAGTGCCTAATAAGAACCCGTGGGAGATAAAATGTATTTGTGTCTTGAAATATATTTGTGTAAAATCATATCCATCATTTGAAATGTATTCATGTATATTCACATTCATACGGTGATATTGGGCTGTATCATTGTCATATGATGATGTTATTCACATCACTGAGACAGGGTGTTTGTGCTCTTTTGTCCGCCTCAACCGTGTAACCTTTTTGACACGCAGGTAAAGCAAAGTTCAATCTGTAAAGCAACTACTTCACAATTGTGTGCATAGGAAACAGGATGCTCTGTCAGGGGGTGAAAGAACGACCAAGGGATTAGGAAGAGACAGGGAGTCTAGGTTTAGCTGTACAAAAAAATGCGAAACTCAGCTAAATGTAAACATGCACAAACCGAACTCATCAGAGGGAGGATTCGCTTGTCAACCGTCTCTCTGGTTCAGACGCATCAAGTATACGGGAGTAAGCATAGAGGCCTTGGAGCCTGGGTGAAGCTCGAAGGGGGGCGAAGCAGATATATAATTAAAGCAGGTTTTCCAACAGAGCGGAAAAAAAGAACCGGTCACTATGACCTGCTGCCAGATGCAAACTCAGAGGAAGACGAGTGGGGAAGGAGACTGTGATTAATCAAAAACCCTCTGTTTCTTGTGCGTACTTTGCCTTAAGTCATCCATTTGCATCAGATTTTTTCTTTCTTTGTGCAGCTCTTTGCCATTTTTGCATTTGCAACATGTGGGGGCTACTCTGGGCAGCTGCAGGTTAGTGTCGACTGCATGGAGAAGGCCAGAAGCAACCTCAGCATTGGCATCGACTTTGCTTATCCTTTCAGGTGAGTAAGTGAGTGATTTTCATTCGTTGTCTTAAATTTGAATGGCAGGAACATGAATCTGTGTTTACTCTGATGCGCTGATAAGGTGCGTGAGGAAGCCAGCCACAATGGTACTTATCTGTCAACGTTCAGTGTCTTTTCACATACACAACAGTCTTTTCTTCTGCCTTTCTTAACACACATACATCAGTGCAATCTGTACAGAGTATGAGTAGCTTTTACAGCTCAGTGCAGTACAGTGGGATCCCACCTCTGAGGTATGGAACCACATTACAGTTTTCCACATGAAGAATTAATTGTTTTATGGGACTTCACCAGCAAAAACCATGACCTTTTAATGTAATTTTAATAATACTGTAGAATTAAATGTTCTCATAGCCTTAATGGGTAATGGAATGTTAATGGGAAATCTGCTAAATGATTTTTCTTTTATGTAA
This sequence comes from Cebidichthys violaceus, assembly GCF_023349555.1. NCBI lineage: Eukaryota > Metazoa > Chordata > Actinopteri > Perciformes > Stichaeidae > Cebidichthys > Cebidichthys violaceus. The sequence goes on along the minus strand of NW_027176428.1, from coordinate 2,562,706 downwards.
AAATCATGATTTAGCCAACATAGTCAATATATTTGTAAGCAATGAGGTTACTTTCAGAAAACACACTATGGCCTGATATCTGCAGGTCTCTGTGAAATAATGTAGGAGGTTAGTGAATGTAAAAATAACACATGTAGGTGGACACAGGTAGGATTATTTCTTTAGAAGCAGCAGATAGAACTGAAACTATCTGTATTGCAACACTCTTATTCACTCAAGACTGGGTGAATAAGAGAGTATACTTTTTTTCTGACTTGTGTGAACTCACTTTTAAACTTAGGACATTATGAGGCATTCAGTTCCCGAAAGTTGATTGTTTCAATGGTTTTAATTTCCTTCAGCTGCAATCTGCAAAGAAACAGATTAAATCATTAACTTCCTGGTGTCATCTACAAGCATCCTGTAATAAGGATTGTTTCCACTCATTAACAGTTGTTAGAGGTATTATGCTAAAAGTCAGAAAATATCAGACAGGCAATAGTTAAAGAAAGGGATTTTAAGCACTGTATCATCATTTACAAGGACCTCCTTTGGTGAAACATATCCTGGCAAAACAGTTATTTACAGCTATTTACACCATTTTTTGAAATGGGTTTGACCACTGTGCCTCCCTCTGTGTGTATCAGGTTGCACCAGGTGTCCTTTGAAGCGCCCGCGTGTGAGGGCATTAGGACGGAACGCGTGTTCCTCATTGGAGACTATTCATCCTCTGCAGAGTTCTTCGTCACCATTGCGGTCTTCGCCTTCCTGTATTCCCTCATGGCCACCATTGTCTACATCTTCTTTCAGAACAAGTACCGTGAAAACAACCGAGGACCACTCATTGTGAGTACAGCGGACTCCGACTGAGGACATTTTCAGTCTTTAGTGGGTTGTTATTTAACATTATATAATCTTAGTCTGTAATTCTCAATTAACTCTATTCCTCTGTTTCCATGTTATACTGACTCTGCCAAATGAATCATGATGCTAGACATAGCTATACAAAGCAAACCCCATCATGAAACCACTATTTTCACAAAGTAGTAAGAAAGTATTGTTCTGGTTTCTTGAGCTTAATTTTTTCCATATCCTGCCTCTTCTCTCTCTCATGCCACCAGGACTTCATAGTGACAGTGGTGTTCTCCTTCATGTGGCTCGTCAGTTCCTCTGCGTGGGCCAAGGCTCTGTCTGATGTGAAAATGGCCACTGATCCTGATGAGGTGCAGCTCCTCATCTCTGCCTGCAAAGTCCAGACCAACAAGTGTGGCACAGTTTATGGACCACGCTGGTCCGGACTCAACACCTCAGTGGTAGGTTCAAAGGATGTGTGTCCCAAACTATGGTGTTGAAAAAGCAGTTATAATGGAAGTGCTGAAAGAACTTGATGCACTGAGTGAATTTGTTGTAGCAGCTAAAGTACTGAAATGAATTGAAATGCCAGCTGAAGTGTAAGTGGTGAGTTGAGTTGAGCTGGAAGTCCTGAAAGATATTAGCACCAGTTCAAGTGTATGACCTGAAAAAAGATGCCACTTGAAGTGTCAGCTGAAGTGTAAGCGCTGAGAGTGGTGTAAACGATGTATGAACTGTTGAGAAATTTTGAGAGCGGGAGACGTTTTTATTTTTTGTTCAAAGATGAAAACCTAAGACCCAAAGTGATCAGTTGAAGTATGAGCATTGAAAGGAGTTGAAATGTAGAACAGAAAGAGTTGAATAGTTAAAATGACGTGGTGAAAGTCGTTGAATTTGTCAGGTGACGTTGAAGTTGAGGGACGCTGAAGAGAAGTTGAAAAGATCCACAGATTCTTTTGATTTAAAAATAAATAATAATTTAGAATATTTGAAAAAATGATGAATGATATGAACAATTTGAAAAGAGGCTCACCATTCCTACAAAAGCTGAACATTGTTTTCAAGTTTGAATACAATTTCTATGTGAGTATATGAAGTAGTTGAAGAATAATAATAGCACACAGAGGAATAAAAATAAATATGTAAGAATACAAGAATTTGAGTGTGCATAGCTGTCAAGAATTTGTAATTTGCTCAATATTGCTTTGTTTCATTCTCTTTCCCTTCAGGTTTTTGGGTTTCTCAACTTTGTTCTGTGGGCTGGGAACATCTGGTTTGTCTTTAAGGAGACCGGTTGGCACAAGGGTGCTTCGAGGTTAGCAGGCGGGGCATCTGAGAAACAGTCCGGCACCTTTAACCAGCAGCCTTACAACCAGGGAAGCTTTGACCAGTCAGGGAGCTACAACACCCAGGGAAACCTCAGCCAGCCGTCCGAGTACAGCCAGGTGGGAGGGCCCACCTCCTACTCCAATCAGATGTAGCCGTGCCTTTCTGATTTGTGACTTCTGCATTTTAAACCAGAGCAATCAGGAGGGGTGATGGGAGAGGTGGAAAGTTTGTCAAAAACAGATGGTTATAAAAAAGGCATCAAAGGTGTCAAAGTACACGCTTTTGTAGATACAAGTATTGTTGGGTATTGTACAAAATTATTAGATTTAGCCTTTTACTCCTTCTCTGTCAGAGGTGTTGTTTGCTGAATGTTGTATTTCTTGTAGTTTGATACTCATAAGTGATGGTCTCTATCTCTGTGCTTGTTAATTGACATTCAGTTTTGATTGGATTTGCACTGTTGTGGACGGAAAAAGTGCTCTGTGTTTGTATAATTCTTCAAGTTCCAAAAATGGTGTCGACTCAGTGCATGATGTATCTGTGCTTTTTTTTAAACACATTTTAACCTCTGAAAGTTTACAAAAATCATACTGCCCTGACTCATTACTGACTATTACATTTTTTCTAATCTAACTGGAACTATATTTTAATAATGAGTATTTCTAATTCAGATACAGATTCAGAATATAATTTTGTGAAATGTATGTTATATTTGTTATGACAAATACATTCAACTTATGTCTGACATTGATCATGTCAGAAATTTGAAACACTTAAAGCAATAACTGTACTCCGCAAAATACACTACACAGGGGTTGTTCAGGACAAAAGTACAGTATGCAACCATTGCAGCATGTTTCTTTCCAGGGTTTTCACTTCTTGATCACACTGTCTTATTTATTTATTTATTTGAGTAATGTAAAGAGGGAGATTCCCCCCCCTCATTATATATGTTATACCTCTCTAAAGCAAGTCCGGAGTATCCATTGACACTGCTAAAGCCCTGCAAAAAAGCACATCAGTACCACAGTGATAGTAGATGAATAGTGAATGGTGGGCTCATCTGTACATAACTAATATTGAGCATTAAAATCACTTCAGTTTTCTACACATTTTAATCAATCTGTGCAATTCATGTATAGTAATATTTAATGGATAATGCTTGGTTGCTGTTTGTTTACATTAATATGACTTGTTCAACCCTGTTTATTGACTTCCTTAGCATGTTACTTGCATCAGTGTAATAAAACACATTGAACATCCATGTATGTATAACAGTCTGACATCCATGATACATGTGTACAGGTCCATTTACTGTCACTTGCAATTAGTTCATTAATGTGTATATTTTACAGGCATTCGTGTTAATAAATTGGCCCATGTACAACCTGCTTTGCATGTGTCATCTTAAGTACACACTGCACTCTTCACTCAGATAAACTGACCTATACGGCACACCGACAAACATGTTGTGTACAGAGTAGTGTTTCCTATATGTAGAATTAATTTGTAGTTTACAGGCAGTACACAGATCTCGACATAAATTTACAAATATATATTATCATTCTTATTGGTGGTAATGGTGGTTTACTGTACAAAATATCAGCCTAGAGAAAACAAACTGTGATAATGAGGCCATCTTGTGGCGGCAGTAAATACCAACACTCCCTTAGAGCAAGACAGCGTCCAAATATAAACTGAGAGCGGGAAGGAGACCCTTTTTACATTTGGACATTTGGATGTTACTAATTTCATAAATTGCCATGTAATCCGTATTCAGTGACTGACTACATTTCATAGTAATCTGACCCAGCCCTCCTTATTAACATGGCTACATGTTGGGGTAACTTTTCCGTGAGCACCTGAAAAGAACCCAGCACGTTATGCATCCTCCAGAGTGACCAGCAGGAGGCGACAGCAGACTCTCCCAACCGGATCACAGCAAAGATGCCAAACAAACCCAAATGTGTTCATCGCGTCAGAAAAGCAGACATGGCCACTCGCGTTTATTTGTGAGCGGCTCACAGCGGCGGCTGTGGAGATTTCCGGGACGGTGGAGGAAACGTTGATAGAGTACCAGGCAGAAGTCAGCTGATCCAAGCGGGAGAGATAGGTCACCTGAGAACGCTGTTGCTCTGGCCTGAAGTCAGATTACATAAAGCTAAACCAGGTGTGTGGATTGAATCACTTAATGGTAATCATTAGGCTGCAGTCTCATCATTCGTTCTACAGCTAATATGATGAGGCTGCAGCTCCCTTCAGTTTTTGGTTTCAAATTGTGGCTGACTGCCTATTTTCCATGATTATGTTTTATGAAAAAAAAGAAGTGGTGTGGTTCAGATGATGTGGTGTGTATTAAAACCAAGAATCCGTGTCTACATGACTGAATGATCTACAGTACATTGTCGTCTCCAGTCTCGCCCCTTTATGCACTCTTGTGTCATTCAGCAGCTCATCAGGTCAGTCCTCATTGCTGCGATAAGGAGGCTTCTCCTGAGTGCTGCCATGAGGAGGAGTGGGCCCCAGACGTGAGCCCGGATCACCCGTGTACCCTGCATGTTGAAGAGGAACATGACCAGAGGGCTGATCAGCAAGGACCGTGCTGTGGGCAGCAGTGTGATACCACCAGGTGTCCTCACTTTGTGAAAAGAGAAGGTAACGAGCAGACACCCTCACACCTCTACAGAATATTAACTGTTGAACAGACAGCAGATATCAAAGCTGAGCCTGATGGTGAATACAGAATGATAGTTTTTCTTAATATATATGTTGTCTCAATGTTTTTCTATCTATTTGCTCTTTATTATCTGTATTCACTTTATATGTTGGACTGGAGAGAAACGTTTTTTCAACTCCTCTGTATGTTCGGTACATATTGAGAAATTGACAATAAAGCTGACTTTGACTTTGACTTAGTGAGAAAGGAGACTGGACTATTGGAGTGGAAGAAGACGTAAATGAGCTCAACAGGGAGAGAAGACACATTTGTCCCATCTGCGAAACGTTAAAAAAATTCTGGCCACTTGAAGGATCATGTGAGAATCCACACAGGAGAGAAACCATACCAGTGTAAGGAATGTGGCGTGAACTTCAAACAGAGGGGAACTTTGACTTTGCACACGAGAAAGACCCCACTATATGCATGGTGTGTGGTAAAAGCTTTAAAAGGAAGTGCGACCTAAACACACATCTAAAGATCCATGCAGAGGACAAAATGGATCAGCCATTTTGATGCTTAATTACTGTGCATCATCCAGATAGTGACCCATGGAAAACATGGATTGGATACTTTATTAGTATGTTTACTGGAGTGAATGCCATACTATACATGTATTTAGGAGCCAGTATAAAAAAATATTTCAAGTCTAATCAGAATCGGAATCAGAACCATTTATTGCCAAGGAAGTTTGCACCTACAAGGAATTTGTCATGGCGGAGGGTGCATAACATTAAACAATAACAAACAAACAAACAATCAACAACAATCAAGACAGTGCAAGAAATAGAAACATATTAACATTTACAATAGAATATAAAAGAATATAAAATAAAGTGCACAACAAACATAACGGGACTGTAAACAAGTGAAATGTTAAAACTGAAATGATAATTTTCATCATCTCAACAGCAAAAACAGATTTAACAGTTTAACGTGATTTTTAAGTTGATGGACAAATTCATTTGAGACAATGTAGACATTAGCCTTTCACTATAACTTTTTAAATTGGTCTAGACATGCTAATTATGGAAGATAGGCTATTCTCATTAGATTGTGTTTTGAAGTGTACACTGACTTTCCTTTTTTTTATTAATTTAAAGTGAGGATGATGGCTAGTTTCATGTTATTGCCAACATATATAAAACTGCTAGAGGCCCAGTGATAAAACTACATTAAAATGTGAAAATAAAGAAAAAGTACAGTAAACCTCCAACGCGCAGTGAGGGGTGTCATGTTCAGATAAATGTTGATAAACTGACCTTTGGGATTATTATGGGCAGCCAGAAGAAAAACATTGTGTTCATGTGGTCACCAACTCTCTCAGGAATCCTGTGAAATTAGAAAGTAGACAAGGAGGCAGTCAGGAGAAGATGTGTTTTTTTGTTGTAGGGCGAGAAGTAGTTTTCTCTGCAGCCTGAGCAGAAGGAGCCACCGTGGTCTGACAGGTCAGCCAGTTGTTGAGCAGCTGTACCAGTTAATTGTTCTGCTGCTTAATGTGGTGCTTGCTGATCTTGGCAAGTCTTTTTGAAACTTGCCGCAGGCATTGACGTCTCTGTAGCATTTTCCTCGTCGGCAAAGTGTACAGCAATCCGGATCTGATCCACATACATATATATACATATATACTGTATATATGTATATATAATGAGTTTACTCTGGTTCTTCACTGTAAAGTACTTTCACAACCAAAATTTTGACAAATATACATACACACACAACAATAGGAGTTCTCAGGAAATGTGGCTCCGCCCGCTCAGCTCGGCAGCTTCCTGAAGGGTGCCACTCCCTTGCCGCTGTTGTGACACCTGACTGACGCTTGCAACTGACTAGTCACTGCGGTGCCAGTGCCACAAGGAGGATCTCTGCCTTGCTGGGTAATTTAGGTTTAATTTCCTTTTTTCAGCCGCACACCTGACGTATCCGCAGTTGGCTTACTGGCGCACTTGACCTTTAATTGCCATCCGAGCAGCTAACTCTTTATGGGAAAAAATATTTTTACTTAAAAGGTGAATACGTTAGCAGTTTATACTTTTTTATAAACACAGTTTTTTTCCAGGATTCAAGCAGTCATCACCATGAACACTCTGAACCAACAGTACGAGGAGAAGGTGCGTCCCTGCATTGACCTCATTGACTCTCTTCGCTCTCTGGGTGTAGAGAAGGACTTGGCGCTGCCTGCTATCGCCGTGATTGGAGACCAAAGCTCGGGGAAGAGCTCCGTGTTGGAGGCGCTGTCAGGGGTGGCTCTGCCGAGAGGAAGTGGTAAGTTAAACTCACTGAAAAACTATAATAATTGCATTATTAGGGCCCGAGCACCGACGTAGTCGGAGCGGAGGACCTATTGTTATTCTAATGTGTTTTTTATTATTATTATTATTATTATTATTATTATTATTATTATCGTACCAGTTTCATCGCAAAAAGGAGGTGCTTGGGATACTGGGAATCTTTTGAAATTTGGCACAAAATTCAATCGTGGTGAAAATTCCAGTATTATTGGGGTGTCCAGCTGCGGCATGACATTTTGGCTCCATAGCGCCCCCTACAGAGTAGCCCCAACTTTGGGTTTCACCTAGCTGTATGAAATTTGGTAGGTATGTGGAACGTGATGGGACGTACAAAAAAGTCAAAAGGAGCTATATCCTAAACCAAACAGGAAGTCGGCCATTTTGAATTTTATGACGTTTTTGGACCGTTTCAAGGCGCCGTACTTTAACGAACTCCTCCTAGAGATTAAACCCGATTGCCTTCAGATTTGGTCAGTATGCTCTTGAGACCTTGGCAGTGAAACGATACTCAAAGATCAAAAAGTTATCGAACTATGTGTCCGTGGCGTGGCGGCAAAAAAACACCATTCGCCATGAAACAGGAAGTTGTTGTAACTCGGCTGTACATTGCCTAATCTGCTCCAAATTTCTCATATGTCATAACATCCTGACCCTGAACACATGTATATGACAATTTTGAATCATAGTAATAGCGCCACCTAGTGGCAACAGGAAGTCATAGGTTGTGTACTTTGACACCCTACTGCTCACAGATTAATCGGATCCCTCTCAAATTTTGTCACAAAAGCCTTAAGACCTTGATAATGCTTCATTGTGAAAATTGTAGGAAGTTGTCGAAGCATGGCGACGTGGCGGCTCTGCGAATTTCGATCCTTCGCCATGAACGAATAAACTGATGTAACTCGACTCCGCATCATCAGATCTTTACCAGATTTCACATGTTTGATTAAACTCCAGGCCTGAAGACATCTGCAAGCCAATTTTGAATCATAGTCATAGCGCCACCTACTGGCAACAGTAAGTTAAAGTCTTTATACTTTGGCTTGTTTCTCTAAGTTGGAAAATCAGATCAACATCAAATTTGTTCCACACAAATGTAAGAAGTTCATAATGCCAGTTCTCTAAGCTTTTGATGTTTCGTCGAACGCCGTTGCCGTGGTAACGCAGTCTTCGCCGTGAAAAACGATGGTCATTTGGAGAGGTTAAAAAAGCTCAAAACACAAGCAAACTTGACACACAGATCACAAGGCCAAAATGTAGTTCTATAATATGATTTTATTCAATCAGAGTGTTAAATCGGCTCAACAGCGCCCCCTACAAAATTTCAACGAAGCAGCCCTCGCAGTACGTTTCACATAGATTAACAAAATTTGGTAGGCACATGTATCACATGTGGACTTAAATAAAAGTCTCTTGGGGCCATGCCCTAAACCCAACCGGAAGTCAGCCATTTTGAAATTTGTATGAATTTCTAGTGTCGTTTTAGACATTTCCAGGGGCTCTACTTTAACGAACTCCTCCTAGGGAATTAATCAGATCGACTTCAAATTTGGTCAGTACAATCTAAAGATCTTTGTGATGAAAAGTTACTCAAAGGTTGTTGTTTCGTGAAAGGCCGTTGCCGTGGCGATGCATTCTTCGCCACGAAAAACAAAAGTGTTTTTGAGGGGCTAAAAATGCTCAAAACGTAACCAAACTTGTCAAACACATTTAAAATCCTGAATGTAGTTATCTGATGTGATTTTAATGCTTCAGAGCGGCAAGTTGGCTCGATAGCGCCCCCTACAAATTTTTGACGATGCAGCCCTCGCAGTACGTTTCACCTAGCTGTATAAAATTTGGTAAGCAGATGTATCACATGTAGACTTAACAAAAAGTCTTAGGGGTTCATGCTCTAAACCCAACCGGAAGTCAGCCATTTTGAATTTTGTATGAATTTCTCCTGTTTTTTTCCATTTCCATGTGCTGTACTACGAACTCCTCCTATGGAATTAATCCGATCAACTTAGAATTTGGTCAGAACAATCTAAAGACCGTAGTGATTAAAAGTTACTAAAAGCTTGAGGTTTCATCAAACAACATGGACTTGGTGTAGCGGCCATTTTATATGGTTCGCCATCATCCACCAAGCTGTTGTAACTCAACTGTACTTTGACAAAACTGTCCCAAACTTGACATGCTTGATTACCGTCATGATTTTAGGACTTTTGCATGCCAATATTAACTCATAGTCATAGCACCACCCACTGGCAACCACAGAAGTAAGCAGGATTCTTTAATTACAGCAGCCCAAACACTGAATTTATTTAAAGGGTTTGTGTGCACACCATGAGAAAAAGACTTCTCTGATCTAAATATGTTCAAACTAAGATGCATGGAGAGCAAAAGTTAGACAACAGTGGTTCTCAAACCATGTCAGTGGGCATTAGTATAAATGATCTGTCCAGAGCTTCTACATGAAAATCACGTTAAATGTTACAATGAATGCTTCACACTACAATCTAAAGTTATAGAAGAGCTTAAAATGAAAACAGTGTTAAATTAAAGTGTTAAAGTAAAAGCAAATGACAATACTGTTCTGTTAACTTTCATGTAAGTTCAAATACAATCAGCAGGACACTGCAGGGAGTTGAACCCCATCCCAGTAAACTGACGGTCTGTTATTTTATAAACACTGAAACACATTCACACATATTCATTTTCTTAATGATCTTAACAGGCTTACATTTATGATTGTATCGGAGGTACACTCAAAACATTTGAGGCTTAAGACCTGGCAACATGATCTTGCTACGCTGCTGGTTGAGGCTGGAAATACTGTTTAACTCGTGCACGCAATGTATGATGGTCACAGAAATGCATGGCCGCGTCAACCAAAGTCCTGCCGGTACCCTCGACGTGCGTGAAGTTGCGAGGGCCCGATCAATGCTGCTTGCAGCTTTAATTATTATTATTATTATTATTACCGTACCAGTTTCATCGCAAAAAGGAGGTGCTTGGGATACTGAGAATCTTTTGAAATTTGGCACAAAATTCAATCGTGGTGAAAATTCCAGTATTATTGGGGTGTCCAGCTGCGGAATGACATTTTGGCTCGATAGCGCCCCCTACAGAGTAGCCCCAACTTTGGGTTTTACCTAGCTGTATGAAATTTGGTAGGTATGTGGAACGTGATGGGACGTACAAAAAAGTCAAAAGGAGGTATATCCTAAACCAAACAGGAAGTCGGCCATTTTGAATTTTATGACGTTTTTGGACCGTTTCAAGGCGCCGTACTTTAACGAACTCCTCCTAGAGATTAAACCCGATTGCCTTCAGATTTGGTCAGTATGCTCTTGAGACCTTGGCAGTGAAACGATACTCAAAGATCAAAAAGTTATCAAACTATGTGTCCGTGGCGTGGCGGCAAAAAAACACCATTCGCCATGAAACAGGAAGTTGTTGTAACTCGGCTGTACATTGCCTAATCTGCTCCAAATTTCTCATATGTCATAACATCCTGACCCTGAACACATGTATATGACAATTTAGAATCATAGTAATAGCGCCACCTAGTGGCAACAGGAAGTCATAGGTTGTGTACTTTGACACCCTACTGCTCACAGATTAATTGGATCCCTCTCAAATTTTGTCACAAAAGCCTTAAGACCTTGATAATGCTTCAATGTGAAAATTGTTGGAAGTTGTCAAAGCGTGGCGACGTGGCGGCTCTGCGAATTTCGATCCTTCGCCATGAACGAATAAACTGATGTAACTCGACTCCGCATCATCAGATCTTTACCAGATTTCACATGTTTGATTAAACTCCAGGCCTGAAGACATCTGCAAGCCAATTTTGAATCATAGTCATAGCGCCACCTACTGGCAACAGTAAGTTAAAGTCTTTATACTTTGGCTTGTTTCTCTAAGTTGGAAAATCAGATCAACATCAAATTTGTTCCACACAAATGTAAGAAGTTCATAATGCCAGTTCTCTAAGCTTTTGATGTTTCGTCGAACGCCGTTGCCGTGGTAATGCAGTCTTTGCCGTGAAAAACGATGGTCATTTGGAGAGGTTAAAAAAGCTTGAAACACAAGCAAACTTGACACACAGATCACAAGGCCAAAATGTAGTTCTATAATATGATTTTATTCAATCAGTGTTAAATCGGCTCAATAGCGCCCCCTACAAAATTTCGACGAAGCAGCCCTCGCAGTACGTCTCTTGGGGCCATGCCCTAAACCCAACCGGAAGTCAGCCATTTTGAATTTAGTCTGAATTTCTAGTGTCGTTTTTTCAATTTCCAGGCGCTCTACTTTAACGAGCTCCTCCCAGGGAACTAATCAGATCAACTTAGAATTTGGTCAGAACAATCTAAAGACCTTTGTGATTAAAAGTTACTCAAAGCTTGTTGTTTCGTGAAATGCCGTTGCCGTGGCGACGCATTCCTCGCCATGAAAAACAAAGGTGTTTTTGAGGGGCTAAAAATACTCAAAACAAAATCAAACTTGTCACACACATTTAAAGTCCTGAATGTAGTTATCTGATGTGATTTTAATGCTTCAGAGTGGCAACTCTGCTCGATAGCGCCCCCTACAATATTTCGACGATGCAGCCCTCGCAGTACGTTTCACCTAGATGTATGAAATTAAGTAAGCAGGTGTATCACATGTAGACTTAAAAAAAAGTCTTAGGGGTCCATGCTCTAAACCCAACCGGAAGTCAGCCAATTTGAATTTTGTATGAATTTCTTGTGGTTTTATTTCCTTTTCCAGGTGCTGCACTACGAACTCCTCCTAGGGAAATAATCCGATCTGTTTAGATTTTGGTCAGAACAATCTAAAGACCTTTGTGATTAAAAGTTTAGAATTCATCAAACATGGACTTGGTGTAGCGGCCATTTTACATGGTTCGCCATCATCCATCAAGCTGTTGTAACTCAACTTTACTTTGTCAAAACTGTCCCAAAGTTGACACGCTTGATTACTGTCATGATTTTAGGACATCTGCATGCCAATATTAACTCAGTCATAGCGCCACCTACTGGCAACCACGGACGTAAGCAGGATTCTGTAATTACAGCGGCCCGAACACTGAACTTAATAAAAGGGTTTGTGGACACACCATGAGAAAAAGACTTCTCTGATCTAAATATGTGCAAACTAAGATGCTTGGAGAGCAAAAGTTAGACAACAGTGGTTCTCAAACCATGTCAGTGGGCATTAGTATAAATGATCAGTCCAGAGCTTCTACTCAAGAATCAGAATAAATGTTGCAATGAATGCTTCACACTACAATCTAAAGTTACAGAAGAGTTTAAAATGAAAACAGTGTTAAATTAAAGTGTTCAAGTAAAAGCAAATTACACTACTGTTCTGTTAACTTTCATGTGAGTCCAAATTCAATCAGCAGGACACTGCACCCAGTAAACTGACAAGTCTGTTATGTTACAAACACTGAAGCGCATTCACGCACATTCATTTTCTTAATGATCTTAACAGGCTTACATTTATGATTGCATCAGAGTAAACTCAAAACATTTGAGGCATAATGCCTGGCAACATGATCTTGCTACACTGCTGGTCGACGCAGAAATATCATCTAACTCGTGCACGCAGTGTATGATGGTCACAGAAATGCATGACCGCGTCAACCAGAGTCCTGCCGGTATCCTCGATGTGCGCGTAGTTGCGAGGGCCCGATCAATGCTGCTTGCAGCTTTAATTTGTTATTAGTATTATTAGTTACTATTATTAAGTACAGTGATCATGTGTGCAGACACAAACTATCAAAAGTCTCTCCAGCTGTTAAAGCCGACTGACAGCTGATCTGTTGTGATCAGCGGTCGCCGTCATCAGAAACAGACGTTGCTTCATGTGACGTCTCATATCTCTTAAAACATATTTCCTCGTTTCCTCTCTCCTCGCATGGTTTCCTAAATGCATCCCTGGTGGGAGGGACTAAGACGTAAGGAAAGGACCCAAGTGAGGGAAACGGGGATGCAATTAAGAGACTTGGGATGTACCCCATGATGCTCGCTGCAATATTATTTGAAAAGAAGATACCGTTGTAAAAAAACAACGACATTTACTTCACCCACGAATCCCTGTGCAATCATTTTTGCAAGATATTCCTGGCTAAAACACTGCAGCTCCTATCTACAACAGCCAAGGCCAGTATATTATTATGCCAAGTCTATGGACATTGTTATGAGCGAAAATGGATCGTTTTGTAACTCGACCAAAAAACATGAATCTGTCCATTATTTTAATAGTTCAGTATTGTTTGCAAGATAACAGGTATGCTTATGCATGGCAGTGGCACTAATAGGCCATCACAATTTTTTGGTTTTAAAATAAAAACGTCAATTTGAATAGCTTGTATGCATGATTATCATGCAATTGACAGACAATGTTGATATTGGCATTGGTATCAGTTGACAAGGTGTGTTTATAAATGGCAGTGTCATGGCCACCTTACTCACTGTACCTTGTACATGTTTAAAATAAAAACATGAATATATGAACCTGTGTATTATTTGAATAGCTTAGTATTGAATGCACAATAACAAGGTATCTTTATACATGGCACTAGGCCCAGTTTAATATAAAACACAATTGTATACAATATATATAGTAGGGGGTCCCTGCTCCATCTCTCTATCAGTTTGGGGGTCCTTGGCCTGAAAAACGTTGAAGACCCCTGCCTTAGACATTACATTACATTACAGTCATTTAGCAGACGCTTTTATCCAAAGCGACTTACAAGAAGTGTATTCAACATAGGTATTCAAGAGAACTACTAGTCACCAGAAGTCATAAGTACATCTCCTTTTCTAAACAAGCATCTAAGAGCATAAACCAGTGCAAAAGTACAGTGCAAAAACAAACCAATAGAATTACAATAAGTGCAACAAACTAATACGAATACAATAAGTGCTAAGTGGAAGGGTCAGGATAGTACTTCTTGAAGAGGTGAGTTTTCAGCCTGCGCCAAAAGATGGGCAGCGACTCTGCTGTCCTGACGTCAGTGGGGAGTTCATTCCACCACTGTGGAACCAGGACAGAAAAAAGCTGTGACCGGGTCGATCGGCCACAGGGACCTCTGAGCATCGGGGAAACCAATCGCTCTGAGGCAGCAGAGCGAAGTGGTCGGGCTGGGGTGTAAGGCTTGACCATGGCCTGGAGATAGAAAGGAGCTGTTCCTTCCACTGCCCTGTAGGCTAACACCAGAGTCTTAAACTGGATGCGCGCTCTTACAGGGAGCCAGTGTAGAGAATGGAGAAGGGAAGTTGTGTGGGAGAACTTGGGGTGAATGAACACCAGACAAGCTGCAGCTTTCTGGACAAGCTCCAGAGGTCTGATGGGCGACGCCGGGGCTCCGTAAGTAGTGAGTTGCAGTAGTCCAGGCGGGAGATGACGAGAGCCTGGATGAGCACCTGCGCCGTCTCGTCAGTGAGGAAGGGGCGAATCCTCCTGATGTTGTAGAGCAGGAATCTGCTGGAGCGTGTAACCGATGAAATGTTTACTGAGAATGACAGTTGGTCATCCAGGGTCACACCCAGATTCCTCGCAGTCCAAGTTGGTGTCACCACGGTATCATCAATGGTGATGGACAAGTCTCGATGTGGGCAACCCTTCCCTGGGAGGAACAGTAGCTTGGTTTTGTCCAGGTTGAGCTTCAGGTGGTGTGTCGCCATCCACTTTGAGATGTCAGCCAAGTACGCAGCGATGAGTACCTCCACTTGGGGGTTGCCGGGGGGAAATGACAAGACCAGCTGGGTGTTGTCGGCATAACAATGGTATGAGAAGTCATGCGAGTGAATAACAGAACCCAGAGATGTTGTGTAGAGCGAGAAGAGAAGGGGGCCCAGAACTGAACCTTGTGGAACACCCGTAGTCAGCATGCGTGGTTCCGACACGGGTCCCCTCCAGGTCACCTGGTAGGATCGACCTGTGAGGTCGATCCTACTGTCTCAGTCGATTGACCCACCTTGAACCCGGACTGGTGGGGGTCCAAGAGGCTGTTCTGGTGGAGATAGGAAGACAGTTGGTTGAAGACAGCACGTTCAAGTGTTTTGGATAGAAAGGGTAGAAGAGAAACCGGTCTGAAGTTCTTGACATCAGAGGGGTCAAGTGATGGTTTCTTCAGAAGGGGGGTGTCTCTGGCAGTGTTGAAGGCTGTGGGAAAGCATCCTGAAACAAGAGATGTGTTGATGAGGTGGGTGAGGAAAGGAAGGAGTTCAGTCGCAATAGACTGAAGAAGAGGGGAGGGGATCGGGTCAAGGGAGCACGTGGTGGGGCGGTTAGATGTAACAAGGTTGAGGACCCTGTTAGGGGAGAGGGGAGCCAGATAGGGGAAGATGGGGCATGGAGATGGGAGGGAGAGCTGAGGGGGAAGGGCTGGAGAGGGTGGACAGGGAGATGGGGGCTGAGAGAAGGAGGATCTGATATCGTTTACCTTCTTGTCAAAGAAGTTGGCAAAATCATCGGGGAGAAGGGAGGAATTAGAAGGAGGGAGTGAAAGTTTCGAAGAGTTAGACCACATCATCCCTGGTTTGAGTCCAGCTGGGACACCTCTCTCTCCCTTGTTTCCTGAAGGGAGTGTTCAGTTAATGGCTCAGTATGCTTGACAAGAACCAATTTTTAGGAAATGTCCCCCAAACACATCATTCGGAATTGCCACATTTAGGGGCGGGGTGAAAAGCCTTGTAGGTGACTAACAGCAACTTCAACTTAGTCACCGAGAGGCTAAGCAGGGGAGACCAACCTGCGGACGCGCTGCTTATAAATAATTCACGCCGATCCAGTGGCTGAGTGTTGTAAGTTTATTGGGTGTAAAAATAGTGTATATAAAGCGGTCAACAAAAAATAAGGCTCCCTCTCTCACCCCCTCTCCTTCCATTCCTTCCACCAGACCAACATCACTGAACCACTGATAACCCCATTGTGCCATCCCCAACACCACGTGACTCAATTACCGGAAGTGTACCGGAAGTGCCAAAAAAGTTTATACAAAAAGACACAGGCCATACCTGGCTCCTACAAGCCTGTTGTAATAGCTCCCTCCTAGTTGCACCAGAGTGCCTCCTCGATGGCTGACAAAGAGTTACTCTGTGAATTGCATGTCTTTAATATATGAAACAAATCATATAAATGGGATTAACGGCTCACATTTTCAGTCAGTCTCTTTTCAAAGGCATTCATAGCGTTGCACTTGTTTTAAACACTACTACAGAAATGTCCCTGTTTACATCGGGGGTCAAGGACTTCACCAAAAAAATGTAGACATTAGTGTTAGCCTTCTCTAGCATATGTGTTATGGGGGGCGACCGTGGCTCACTGGGTTAAGAGGGTCGTCTGGTAACCGCAAGGCTGGTACTTCTCCTGTGTCGAAGTGTCCCTGAGTAAGACACTGAACCCCTAACTGCTTCCCAGACGCTTCTCAGTAGCCCACTGCTCCCCAATAAGTTTGCGATGGCTTAAAAGCTGAAGCTTTTAAATTTCTTAAATGTATATGACAATATAATAAATGTCTTCTTATGTCTGGAACATATTTTGAAGATGCAATATTCTCACTATTATAAAGATAATATCAGTGTTATAATGTTCCCCTCATCATCATTCACTCTTCATTAATTCAGGCATTGTGACAAGATGTCCTCTCGAACTGAAGATGAAGAGAAGGAAAGAAGGAGAGGAGTGGCACGGGAAGATAAGCTACGAAGGTTATGAAGAAGAGATAGAAGACCCTGCAGATGTGGATGACATGATTAGAGAAGGTACAGTATACACAGTTCTTTAATGCTACTATCAAAAGCCATGTATTTGTGGAGCTACTGTTTGTTTTTTTAGGTTTCAGTGACCAGCACTTCCATCCTGTACTCGTCAAATACTGTGTCCTCTCTCTCCAGCTCAGGACGTATTGGCCGGGGGTGGGGTGGGGATCAGTGAGGACCTCATCAGTCTAGAGATTGCCTCTCCTGATGTTCCAGACCTGACACTCATTGACCTGCCCGGCATCACCAGGGTGGCTGTAAAGGGACAACCTGTGAACATTGGAGACCAGGTATGCTAATTCAGTGTCCCCAAAACACAGTTTTCATAGGGACAATTTATTTGGTAGAAAAGTAATGACAGAAGAATTTATACTTAATAACCACTGGAATTAATACTTTCAGATAAAGAGACTGATCCAGAAGTTTATAACAAAACAAGAGACCATCAGCTTGGTGGTTGTTCCATCCAACGTGGACATTGCAACCACAGAGGCTTTGAAGATGGCACAGGAGGTGGATCCTAATGGAGACAGGACTTTGGGTAAATGTGGCTGATTCTAGAAAGGGAGCCCTTGGACAAGTTCCTTGACTTTTAGATAGTTCACCGTCTGTTTGCCCCTCTCTCTCTCAGGTATCTTGACCAAGCCTGACCTGGTGGACAAAGGCACAGAAGAGTCGGTGGTTGAAATTGTCCGTAATGAGGTCATCCACCTGAAGAAGGGCTACATGATCGTCAAGTGCAGGGGTCAGAAGGAGATCACAGAGAGGGTGTCTCTTACTGAAGCAACAAGAAGAGAAAAAACATTCTTCAACGAGCATCTGCAGTTCCAGTGAGTTCATTATTTTTGGGTAATTATGCAACTAATGATTTGCAGTTTGACTGGTTGTGTACTTTTTACTCAGTAATGTTTTATCTTTGCTGTAGGATTCTCTACAATGAAGGCCATGCCACGGTTCCTAAACTGGCGGAAAAACTCACCCTTGAGCTGGTGCAACATATCCAGGTAAACACGTCTCAGTGCTTCACAATAGCGGTTCACTACAGATTACTTTGCCCACTTCAAGTGTTAAAGGTTTGACACGTGTGATTTTTAGAGATCTCTGCCTCAACTGGAAGAGCAGATAAAGAAGAAACTAACAGAGACTCAGGCAACGCTGGACAAATATGGCAGTGGACCCCCAGCTGATGCAGCTGAGAGACTCGGTTTTCTCATTGATGTGAGTTTACTAGCTGTCACTTACAAAACACTGCACCTCCTCGTTTTGATTTAATTTGCACTCTTCTTTTATCTGAACCTGTTTTATTTTAGAGAGTAACAGCGTTTACACAGGATGCTATCCGCCTCACCACTGGGGAGGAAATCAAATTTGGAGGCAAGCTAAATATCTTTGCCGTACTCAGAGAACAGTTTGCGGCTTGGAAAAATACCATAGAGGTCTCTGGAATAAATTGTAAGTGCATCAATAAACTGATCATTACATAATGTCTTTGCTGTGGTTTCCATACTACAAAATTGTAACCTAAAATGTAAACTATTGAGTAAGATATTAAAATACTGTTAATCTTTATGCCATTTTCCTTCTAAGTATGAAAAGACTGCTCCAGACTGCTGTATAGGTCACTGCTAACTAGGGGTGCAACGGATCACAAAACTCATGGTTTGGTTCGGATCACGGTTTTTGAGTCACGGTTCGGATCATTTTTCGGATCAGCAAAGAAAAGGGGAGGAGAGGAGACAAATATAACTTTGCTTTCCATTTATTAATCAAAGAACTTCAAGAACACTTAAAGCAAAGAACTTTGGGCTATACTCTTACATGAAAACAAAAAAATCACAATATATCCAATTTGAAACAAAATGAAATAAATAACAAATAAACCATTCATTCTGTTAAGTTTAAGTGCAACATGAGGTATGTTGATACCCTCTTCCTTTGATCAATATTGAAAGAAAGAAACAGCCAGTGAGCTAGCTTACACTGTTTCAACTGAACTGAACTGCTAGGTAACAACTTGGGTCTATGTGTACTTCCTGTCAGGTTATGTCATTCAAATACGCTGCAATAATGTTTACCATTACTGTGAAATGGTCTTTTTTTCAAAAAGTTGAGAATATCTACTTTGTCTTGGGAGAGGGTAGACCTTTCTGTGGTGACTGCGATATTGCTATTGGGCCTGTCTAGCTTCCACTCTACTGCTTCTGTCAGCACCTGCGCCAGGTGTGTGTGTGTGTGTGGCTGTGTGACTCTCACAGAAGGGGCGTGTCTGCAGTATCGAACTATGAATCTCCACTCCGGCGTGATGAAGTGAGCCGTCACAGTCGGCCGTTGTCGTATTTTTTTCTCTTTAAACAACGCCTACATACCGTAACGGTTTTGTCCACCACCCTTATCCCGTTATTATAAGTTACAGGGAAACCAAAATGCTCCCAAACTCGCGATTTAAATAACGGCGGGGGCTTCTCAAGCTCCTCCGCTCCTCCTCTTGCCATGACTTTCACCGTTAAATGCTTCTAACCTGCTCTGTTCACGTGAACACACTACTGCTTTATATCTGTCCACTGACACTCTGCATTGATATTCGGGGACTTGTTACTTGAAAAGGAACAGCAGCAGTAAAACGTTATTACAAACTATGATGATTAAACTGTTAAAAAAAACAATAATAAATTGATCCGCGGTTCACAAGTGTGCCCCGAACCGTGAGGTGTGATCCGAACCGATCACGGATCGATCTGTGATCCGTTACACCACTACTGCTAACCGAGTGTTAACCTTGTTTGTGTCCACTTTTTCTTTCACAAATGCCTCCCTTTTGCAGTCAACCAGAATATTGAGAGAGAGGTGACTCAGTATGAACAAAAGTACCGTGGAAGAGAACTGCCGGGGTTCATAAGCTACAAGACCTTTGAGGACATGATTAAGGAGCAGATCAAAAAGCTGGAAGGGCCTGCTCTCCTGAAACTCAAGCAAGTGGCAGGCATGTCATATTATGATGCTACAATGATTGCAAGCCAGCTGAATATGTAACACTGTAAAGTTATGAGTAGATCTTCTATTGTTTGATTTTTGTTTTCATTTTTAGACATTGTGATGAAAGAGCTGGTTAAGTTGGCACAGAGCAGCCTTGTTGGATTTCCTAACCTCATCAGAACAGCACAGGTATAGTTTTCATTGCCCATATCTATAACTGAACATTGTTGAATATTTACTGATGATTGTGTATGTCCTTTAGATGAAGATTGAAGCCATCAGTAAGGAGAAGGAGACTGCAGCAGAGTCCATGCTGAGGACTCAGTTTAAAATGGAAATGATTGTTTACACTCAGGACAGCACCTACAGCAAGAAGTTAGGGAAGCGGAAGAGGGAAGTTGAACAGCATTGTGTGGGTTTCAGCTTTGGTTCACCACTAAAGCCACTCACCATCAGCCCCCTGAGCAGTGACAGTGGGGCCACCCTGAGAGAGATGATTAAACACCTGAAGTCCTATTACAAAGTAAGTGTAATCTACATGCTGTACATTTTATTTCAGTGCCTCACAGCATTTAATACATCACACATTTTATTTACTGTAAAAAGGTCGGAAATAAACTGCTTATTTTAATCTGCACCTCCTCCCATTGCATTCTTGTTTAGAAGGTGGCGTTTGAATATATTTTATTACCAGACTAAGTTAGGTAAATGGTTAAAATATTATTTTGTTGGCAGCTAAATATATAAATATACTGTATTGATGGGGGCTATGAATGTCAGTATAAAACAATTTTATATTAATGCAGCATAGTAGATAATTTCTAACAACTTCCAGTACAAAACATGTACACTAACGGTAAAAACCAAATACCAATAATTTTCTTACATTGACAGATACAGCGTGACACCCCAACTTTCTCCTTTCTAAACCACAGATTGCTGGCCAGCGTCTGGCTGACCAGATTCCGCTGGTAATCCGCTACCAGGTGTTGCAGGAGTCTGCTGTCCAGCTGCAGAGGGAGATGCTGCAGATGTTTCAAGACAAGGCGAAAACAGAGTCGCTCCTTCAAGAGGACCCTGGCATAACAACCAAGAGAATCCACCTTCAGAATCGCCTCGAGCGGTTGTCATCGGCACGCATTCAGTTGACTGACTTTAGTATGAACACATACAACTTCAACCAAGGGCTTAAGTTTGGTCATAACATTGAAAGGGACACAACAACCTACCCCCTACCCCCCACATCCACCCCTGTGCGTGTGACTGCTGCAGAAATCAAACAAACAAAAAAACAGAGGACTGGTAAATTCTAACCGCCAAATGGTTTATTACCATTCTACCTTAGAGCTGTATTAACATTTATATATAGTATACACAGTAACAGATCAAAGACTAAAATAAAATACGAATTTGGAAATTACTTTCTAATAGAAAGGAGAAAAAAACATACACAACACATTATTTCAGTTTTTTTGCATCCAACATCAACATTCAGTAGGTTTAACAAGATTCAGTATATGACCTTATTTCCTTTTCTATTCTGTAGTTTTCCTTGTTTTCTTTGGCAGCAAGAGGGCTGCAAACGCCTTAATGAAGGCCTGCACATACCTGGTAGAGTTCTAGAGGCGGTTTAGGCCTGACAGCATGATTTTGTTTTTCAGCTTGGCACATACATTCATGGTTGTGGAGTGGGTTTATTATTTGTTACATTGGGTTTTGAGTTTAAAATCAATATGTACAAGTTATCTATTTAAATACAATCAGAACATTTGAAAATATCATTGTAACAGAAAATCCTCTTAAAACCGGAAGTTACCATCAAAAAATAGTTTAAGCCCAAATATTACCAAATTTCCCCCTGGGGATGAATAAAGTATATATCTATCTATCTAAACCACATAAATCATCATAACAAGAATGAATCAGAATTATTGCACCAACATGGTGATGCTAGTGAGAACCAGACTTGGACTATTATTTTGACAGTAATTCACGAGTTTTGACAGTTTGTTTATGTATACGCATCATTGCATATTCAACATGCACATTTAAACAGACGTTTCAAATACTATTTTAACAAGCAGCGTTTCAGAAGAGCCCCATTGTCTTGATGAAGAAATGCACAAAATAATGTCATTGTACTTCCCTACTCACTGTTATTTATCTTGCAAAAGAATAATAAAGAAGAAAGAAATCCTATTTCCTATTGTCATCAATTAATTTATTAGTGTATTACAGTAGGCATGAATTAAATTGAACATTGTGATTTTCATAATGTTTCATATGTTTTTATTATAGCATTAAATGGAAGAACTCAACATCGTTTTGAGTTCCGTCATCATTCCTCCGAGGACACA
Organism: Cebidichthys violaceus; assembly: GCF_023349555.1. Lineage (NCBI taxonomy): Eukaryota > Metazoa > Chordata > Actinopteri > Perciformes > Stichaeidae > Cebidichthys > Cebidichthys violaceus. The sequence continues at coordinate 2,540,451 of NW_027176428.1, read as the reverse complement.
GAACACATGTTACCAGCAGGACTTTGATGAATAATAAACTAGTATAGTATACTTTGTAAATTCCCTCGTGCCTTATTCAAGATTCAAGATAGATGATTACCCGAGAAAGTGATACATTATATGAACATACTGCGTCAGAGCTTAATATACACAGGTGGTGAGCACTTGTCACCCTATGTTGTATGAATATTTTCTCCTAGTAGATGTCTCTACGTGCCCCGGTTACAGAAATGAAAGTCAAGGAAACGAAACCTAGCATAACTTTAGTTTCGTTTTTCTGCAGCATCTCTTAAGTATCCACGGTGGCCAGCTGTCGCACTCACGTTTCGGCATCCGAGCAGTTCTGCTATTTTATTCCTATTTTAAACACGGTTTCTTTCCAGGATTCAAGCAGTCATCACCATGAACACTCTGAACCAACAGTACGAGGAGAAGGTGCGTCCCTGCATTGACCTCATTGACTCTCTTCGCTCTCTGGGTGTAGAGAAGGACTTGGCGCTGCCTGCTATCGCCGTGATTGGAGACCAAAGCTCGGGGAAGAGCTCCGTGTTGGAGGCGCTGTCAGGGGTGGCTCTGCCGAGAGGAAGTGGTAAGTTAAACTCACTGAAAAACAATAATATTATTTGCATTTATCAACATTTAGATTCCGAAATGACCAGATTTGAAAATATATGTATTTTTCGCTTCGTTATCACAGATCTAAACGAACCCTTTTACAGCTACATAAAGCATTAAGCAAAAGCCTTGAGCTGTTGTCTGGTTTTGCTCCTTTGTTTGGGGAGTGATGTAATGACTCAAAATGATGGATGTTCAACCTTAAATCTAAATCTAAATTGTGTTGCCTGACACAAAGTACCATGAGTCGAATTCAGGAAAAGTAAAGAACATTAAAAAAATTAAACTGTAAGTTTCAAATTTTGGGGTTAAGTGTCTTGACATGAGACCAGTAGAGCAGGAGCCGGGGATCGAACCGCCCACTCTCTGATTGAAAGACGCCCTGCTCTCCACATGACATGACTCTTCATTAAACATGACTACAGAAATGTCCCTGTGTCATTGGGGTCAAGGACTTTGCCAACAAAATATTGACATTGGTGTTAGTCTTCTCTAGCATATGTGTTATCTCTGGAACATGTTTTGAAGATGTAATATTCCCACTTTTATAAAGACAATATCAGTTTTATAATTTCACCAAGCACACTGGATTTCATTTTTCCCCTCATCATCATTCACTCTTCATTAATTCAGGCATTGTGACAAGATGTCCTCTCGAACTGAAGATGAAGAGAAGGAAAGAAGGAGAGGAGTGGTACGGGAAGATAAGCTACCAGGGTTATGAAGAAGAGATAGAAGACCCTGCAGATGTGGAGAAAATGATTAGACAAGGTACAGTATACACAGTTCTTTAATGCTCATAAGCCATGTATTTATGAAGCTACTCATTTTTTTAGGTTTCAGTGATCAGCACTTCCGTCCTGTACTCGTCAAATATTGTGTCCTCTCTCTCCAGCTCAGGAAAAATTGGCTGGGATCGGGGTGGGGATCAGTGATGACCTGATCAGTCTAGAGATTGCCTCTCCTGATATTCCAGACCTGACGCTCATTGACCTGCCCGGCATCACCAGGGTGGCTGTAAAGGGACAACCTGAGAACATTGGAGACCAGGTATGCTAATTCAGTGTCCCCGAAACACAGTTTTCATAGGGACAATGTATTTGGTAGAAAAGTAATGACAGTAAAATGTATACTTTATAACCACTGGAATTAATACTTTCAGATAAAGAGACTGATCCAGAAGTTTATAACAAGACAAGAGACTATCAGTTTGGTGGTTGTTCCATCCAACGTTGACATAGCAACTACGGAGGCTTTGAAGATGGCACAGGAGGTGGATCCTGATGGAGACAGGACTTTGGGTAAATGTGGCTGATTCTAGAAAAGTTACTTTTTCTTTAGATAGTTCACTGTCTGTTTGTTGTAGTCTTGCTGCTGGTAGCAGATCTAATAAATACAAATTAATTATTATCAAGATATGTAACGATTATTAATAGTTCAATTATGATTTATAAACCCATAAATGATCATAAAAGAATGATGGTACTCTGCTTTTAATGAAAGACACCATTAGTTTAACAAACAGAATTTAACCTAAGATTCAATTTAGGATGCAACCCAATCTTGGAAAAATAGGGAAAACTTTAAAATTTGATATTAATCAATTAAATCTCAGGGTTGCTACGGAGTTGTTCTCATGGTGTACAGAGACCTATCATTTCATATACACACAAATGAAATGATCAAGTTCTTTACAAATGAAATATGTATTGGACTAACTACATAACTAAACTACATAACAGAAAATACATGAATAAACAATAAAATAAACTAAATGAATGAATGAATAAAGAATATGATGAACAGTACAATGAATAACGATGAACCTCAAACAAATGAAAAGGATTGCATGTGACCAGGTAGAATCAGTGACTCATATCATTGATTGATGTCCATCAATGAAATCCATCGATTGACGTTTTTACATTAAATTGAGTTCAAATGAATTATGCACCGTTAAGCAGTTGAGAGTTTGAGAACCACCAGGGAAGATTTTGTAGCAATTTTATATTAGTTGTAATTTAAATAAAATTTTGATTTTTAGGTCTAAGATATTTCTAACTAAGATTATTTTATTATCTGGCTTAAATGTATTTGGCCTAGAAACATCAAACTCATTTATATCTGGAAATGATATTGTTTTCACCTGACGGCTCTGATGGGCAGATGGGAGGTTAACCTGCATGCAGTGGCAGCTGTTCCTCTGTGGGCCTCTGTGCATCATGTAGAAACATGGTAGACTCAACCTATACAGTCTGAGTGTCAAGAGTCTTGTCTGCTCTGAGTATGTCCAGGGGCATGATAAATTGAAAGTTCAACCATTAAGTGAACTATAGGTTCCTGAGGGCAGTCTCTGGAAGAAGTTTATTAGTTGAGATTGTGTCATTGACATTTCAGTTTTATCATCCTTCCATGGATGTTCGCTACATTGCCCTTCTCTCTCTCAGGTATCTTGACCAAGCCTGACCTGGTGGACAAAGGCACAGAAGAGTCGGTGGTTGAAATTGTCCGTAATGAGGTCATCCACCTGAAGAAGGGCTACATGATCGTCAAGTGCAGGGGTCAGAAGGAGATCACAGAGAGGGTGTCTCTTACTGAAGCAACAGAAAGAGAAAAGGCATTCTTCAGCGACCATGTGCATTTTAAGTAAGTTCATTATTTTTGGGTGATCGTAACACATTTTTTCATGGTGAATTATTAGTGCTGTGATTTGCATTATACATATAATATATAATGCTCAATAGCTTTTTTTCTTCTTGCTGAAGCACTCTCTACAATGACGGCCATGCTTGTATTCCTAAACTGGCTGAGAAGCTCACACTTGAGCTGGTGCATCACATTGAGGTAAGATAAATTAACAGTGTGCTATACGTTAACTTGCTTAATTTAGTTGTTAAAGTTTTGACCCTTGTTTGATTTGCAGAGATCTCTGCCTCGACTGGAAGAGCAGATAGAGGAGAAACTTGCACAGACTCAAGCAGAGCTGGAGAGATATGGCTGTGGACCCCCAGCTGACGCAGCTGAAAGACTCGTCTTCCTCATTGATGTGAGCTCCCTCACTCTTCATAACGTTCACCTGGTTACAAAAACAAATGCTCACCACCATGTATGAATTTGTCTTTGTCATGTGTGCAGAAAGTGACAGCATTCACACAGGATGCCATCAATCTGACTACAGGAGAGGAGCTCAAGTGTGGAGACAAGCTCAATGTCTTTTCTACACTCAGAAGAGAGTTTGGGAAGTGGAATGCCCACCTGGACCACTCAGGACATAACTGTATGTATCAGTTTGATCTGGTCTACAGCTGTTCACCAGCAGGACTTTGAAATATTTTTTTGTGTGTTGCAGTTAACCAGAAGATTGAGAAAGAGGTGGAGGGATATGAAGAGAGGTACCGTGGAAGAGAACTGCCAGGCTTCATCAACTACAAGACCTTTGAGGTTATGGTCAAGCAGCAGGTCAAACAGCTGGAAGAACCGGCTGTCAAGAAGCTCAAGGATATAGCCGGTGAGGATAGGAGTAGTATGATTGAACATATGACAGGTTTATCCAGGAATATGTTTTTCTTTAATATTCAAGTTTTCTCTTGATGCTGTACAGCCACCAGTGAAGTACTTGGTGGAGATCAAGCTGCTTTATCTTCTTGTATCTCCATTTCTTCCAGACGCTGTTAAGAAGGTGTTCATTCAGCTGGCCCAGAGTAGCTTCATTGGATTTCCTAACCTCATTAAAACAGCCAAGGTATCCATCTTCCATGAATGTCTCAAAATTTGATTTGCATAATTTTTCTTCCGGTGTTCAGACTGACCAGAATCTTATTTTCTAGACAAAGATCGAAGCCATCAAACAAGAAAAAGAGTCCACTGCTGAATCCATGCTGAGAACCCAGTTCAAGATGGAGCTGCTTGTTTACTCTCAGGACAGGACCTACAGCAACAGTTTGAGTGACAGGAAGAAGGAAGAGAATGATGAGGAAGACGGACCAAAAAGCTTCAAATTTCAAGAAAGGAGTGTTGTGTACTGCATAGATAATCATGCAACAATTCAGGAGCTGATGTTGCACCTTCAATCATATTACAAAGTATGTTTCAATCTAGACCAATGATTTCTGAACAAAAACAATGGCAGAAATGTTGAAACCCTCGTTCTGCTGTCGTTTGTCAAAGTTTTCTTTCTTTTTCCTCTTTCAGATTGCCAGCCAGCGTCTGGCTGACCAGATCCCGCTGGTGATCCGCTACCAGATGTTGCAGGAGTCTGCTGTCCAGCTGCAGAGGGAGATGCTGCAGATGCTTCAGGACAAGGAGAACTTTGAGTTCTTGCTGAAGGAGGATTGTGACATTGGCACCCAGAGGGCTGGTTTGCAGAGTCGCCTTAAACGCCTCATGAAGGCCCGCACATTCCTGGTGGAGTTCTAGCAGAGATCAGGCATAGGCACAGTTTGCCTGTCATGGGTGTGCATGCAAGAGTGCCCATGCAGGCTACCATACCATAGACCATAACCAATACTTAATGAAAATATTCAGTCACACAATTAGTTAACCCTTTGTATTTTTTTTTTATTATAGAGCAAGGCATTACAATAACTTAGTAGTCCTGTGTTATAAGTTATATGAAAAGATAGAGATAATATTTAAATCTCTACATGTATTTTTGGCTACGGCCACTAATGGGTCCAGTGAGCTCCTGAACCAACACAAACTGTGCTTGTAGGGTCACAGCCTATCAGCATGAGTCTGCTGTACCTCTTTTTTATTTTTTTATTCTGTCCAGTGTAGAATGGACACATTTGCTTTCGATATTATATCTATGTCAGAACAGTGAAAGTTGTGTTAAATGTACTGTAATATCTACTGCTGCTGTCATTACAAGAGAAAGAAAAATGAAATGCCAGTTATTTTATACGGTGAAAAGGGATCCTAGGAGCACATAGTTTAAGTAACATACCATGTTTCTGAGATATACCCAGTTCAATTACGGAGTTGCCTTAGTTCAGATGCTTTGTAGTGCTTTCCTATTAATAATTTAGGTGTGACATATTCTTGACATAAGCAATTAGTAACTTAAAAACATAAATGGATCTATACTACTACTACTACGACGCTAATACTACGATGATCAAAGTGACAATTACTACAATCCTGATCTGTCCTCTTCCTGGACAGTATAGCAGCAGAGTAGCTGCCGCTTCATGTTAAGATAGGCCGACCTGGGACCTGATTAAATGGAACATGACATTTCTTTCCCATGAGTCTAAATAAAATACTTCAACACATTTTTAATTTGTCTTATAGTGCCTGGCACAGACTTTTAGTTCTTGATAGATGTGGTAAACTTTGTTGATCAAACTGGCTCACGACTCTACACATACAATTTTTTTTAATAACTATGTCCCCCTTGTGGCTTTAGAGGAAATAGTTTGACAGCAAAGCACGAGTTGTAAAGTAATCTTAAATAATTCTAGACATTTGTAAAAGATATCCTAACAAAGTCATCAATAAGCACATGTGGTCTTCCGCACTCTGCAATTAACTGTCTGCCTCAGTGATGTAAATAAATATTAAATATATTCCTGATGGACAGGTGGCACGTTGCGTGGTAGACCCTGCCATCAGAGTATGAATGGGTGAATGACATGAAGTGTTACAGCGCTTTGAGTGGTCGGAAGACTAGAAAAGTGCTATACAAGTACAAGTCCATTTACCATTTAGGGACAGACATGAATCTGAAAATCCACCATTTTGTTAAATACTTGAACAAGACAGATGTGGGCAAGTCTACTTTATTCAAAAATACATACAAAAAGGATTCAAAGACGAAAAACAAAACTGTTTCAAAGTGGTTCACTCAGTCAGGATCTCTACAAGTTCATTCACCATTGTGTGCTGGGCTCTCCTGATTGTTCTCGTCATTGTCCGATTTATCATCATCTAGGAAAAATAAAAAATATTGTAAGTAGGTACCTCTACTTTTTCTAAACTGGACAATGGAGAGATCAACAGCTATTAAGAATATAGAAGATGACACAGGGACATTGAAAAGCACAAACAATTGCAAGTACGGCGCCCACCATGTCCATGTTTACTCACTCTCAAGTGTCTGCTGTAGTTCCTGTATGGTACTGAGTAGCACATGGAACTGCTTCTTCCTCAACTCCAGCTGTGTGGGACAAAAGGGAGAGAAACATTCAAATATTTGTAATGATTTAAGACATTAGAGGTTAGAATAGAAGAGATGATAAATGTAATTGGCCTTACCTTTGCATCTACATTCTCTTTGATGTGAGACAATTGCTGGAGTTCTTTGTCAAGCGCCTCCAACTGCCTGTAAGTGATCAAACCAACATTAAGCACATGATCTGATTATCATGAAAGCCATAACTGCTCTACCACAGAAAGAAAAATAACTCAATATATGAATGAAACTAATGAGAGGCTGCCTCACTTTAGTGTTTCATGTCGGTCTGGGTGTTGCTGGATAACCTTAGCTAAAGCATCGTACTCTGGAACGACAAAGAAAAGGAAAAAAATGTGAATGTGAGACAAGCAGAAATACAAACTAGCTCAATTAACCATAAATATTCATATATTACACATTATTTTGACAGCCTGTATTGCCACAATTTATTATTTGCCGATTGATCGACTAATCGATTGATCCGACAACCGCTTCAGCACTATGTTAAACTGTTGAATGTATTGGTTTTACTTTAACATGGTGGGACCACACTTCCAATATTGAATTTGGTCTTTCTCAGTTTATATACAACACAAGTAGTACATCTCTCTTGTATTTACACCTAAATCCATTTGGAGCACTGAAAACATTCTTACCTTGGCGATTTTTCCGTATTCTCTTTGCCCTCTGGATTTCTTTTTTGCATTCTGCTATCTTGTCGTGTGCAGACGTGATGTTTTGTTCTACAGTGTAGACATGGTGGTGATCAGGTTATCATAACACATTTGTAACAAAAAAAAACATACATTGTTTTATGGTGACTGGAGGCCCATTTGTGATAGATATCTCAAAGATAGAATTTATGAAATACAGGAACATCATCATTGTTATACAAAATAACATGCATTTTCTACCTATATTAGTGTAGATTTTCTCATAATTCTCCATTTCGCGAAGATTCATGTCATACACCATCAATGTCTTCCCCATGGAGAATTCACACTGGGCCAGTATGCCCATCATCCTCTGATACTGCGTGAACCTGAACAGAGTTACAAAACGTTTTATGACTCAAAGCAAAATGCTTCAACACACTTTTATTTAAATTATTGGCGACAAAGTCCAAGGAGCTCACTTACCCTTCCTCCGGGGTCCCAGGCGAGTTGCACCATTTGGTGAAACCCTTTAGCAACACGTTGATTCGGCGGTCATCTCCAGCTCCGTCCCCGTCGATCAGAAGACGTTTCCGAATAACCTCATCTAGAATATGTTCGAAAAGCAGGAATCAAACAACCTTTCAGATACACACGCGAAATTCAAAAGCTGCTGAGCTAACCGTTAGCTATCCGTTAGCTAACATGGCTGCTGAATATTTAGTCGTTTTAAAAGCAAGCTGTTTCTACGTGTAAAATCGGTTTGTTTGAGTACATATGAGTACTTTATAAGCGTCGGTACACAACCGTGGCTTTTACCTGGGAGCTGAAATCAAACTATTAAAGCTTTACTTACCATCTGTAACAGCTCCCATTTCTGTAGCTAGATAAACTTTATTGAACAACCGGAAGTGAACAAAGAAGCTCGCCCCGCCTCCGAGAACAGACGGCAGTGATTGGCCACAGAAGAGAGCACAAAAAAATCGACCAAAATGCTTTCTTCTTCTTCGTTTTGTTTAATGGCAGGAGGAAACTATCGTTAAAGGTACAGTACCGCCCAACTACTATGCTGGAGGAAGCCGGAGACGCCGACACTGCCTCGTGCCGGTGCCGCCATAGGAGGAAAAAAAAGCAAAACAGAAACAGAATGAGAACTGAATAACCTTCATTAACCCAGTTTCTTTTCACAAACTCAAACAACGCGTTATGTTTTCCTCCCTCAATGCTAAACAGATTCTCAAAACTCAGTGACAGATAACATGTAGTCCTGCCATTACAAATACTTTAATTTATCCTCTCATTAAAAAATAAAGGATATTGTCTAAATCAGGAGTCTTCAACATGTTTCATGCCAAGGACCCCCAAACTGATACCCCCTACTATATACATTGTATACAATTGTGTTTTCTATTAAACTGGGCCTAGTGCCATGTATAAACATACCTTGTTATTGTACATTTAATACTAAGCTATTCAAATAATACACAATCCAGGCTAGCCTCTCACTGTGAGTGAACCGGTGCACAGCTTGAGAGAGCGCCTGTGTGTCGCTGAATGTGTGCATTTCTGACTGAAAGATAACATATTCTGCCTTCATTTATCCATTCGCTACAATATGTTGGATTCATGTTAATGTGTATTTAAAGACATTTGGGGAAAAAAAAATAAAAAATTGCCTAATCAACCAAAAATTTCACGACCCCCCTGCAGTACCTCCGCGGACCCCCTAGGGGTCGCAGACCCCCTGTTGAAGACCTCTGGTCTAAATCAAGATACAACCCAAAGCTGCATGTAAGAGGACATGATGAATAAAGAAAACGGCATCGGCATTGACACAAAATGTAAACTGTGGAAGGTCAAAGTAAAACCTTTCGTTCAAAAAATCAGCAAAAAGGTCTGTATTTGTTATCATCTTTATGTGAGCCTCTGTCTCAGAACAGGATCAGATATGTAAAGTGAAAGCTTGAAGCACTATTTCACCTGGCCTAGTTTTAGAATCTGCATTTAACCTAAGAACTCACATTAAACGTCATGACACGATGACGTGATGAAAGCATTTACTATTACTATTATTCATTCTTTTTTGTTTTCTGAAGTTTTCCAGAGCTGTTTTACCCACAATTGGTTTACATTTTTCTAGCTGTGAGCAGTTCCTCCATTCCCTTTATTTTACATAAATGCACAGTATACAATTAATCTGTAGACATAAATGAATAAGGACACATTAAGTGACATTTCAGGCCATGGCAACATAATTAACTATTTACATTGTCAGGTGAATGGCAATCATATAGGCAGTTGAAATTTTGTCTCAGTGTTGTTCTCAAAATAAAACAAAACATGGAGAAGGTTCAGTTACAACTTGATGTCCCTGTCAAAAAGTTTAAATTTAGGTATAAATGCGCACAAAAAAAATAAATCACACCTGTAATCCACAGCAATTTAAACTCTCTGAAGAACATCTTTCACAGAATATATTCTGTGTAGTAATTTATATGACACCTCCGCTATTTGCCATTGAAAATAACAGTACTTTGATGGTGGAGAACCTGCTTTAATAACTCATCAGCGTGCGTGCGTGCTGGCCGTGCTTGGCGCAGTGACGTCTCTGTCCCAGAATGCAGTCTGGTAAACAGACATGGAAGCACCAGGTGAAGACCTCCACAGAGGCTGAGCACTGCACTCACTCTTTCCCACCGTCTTCTGTCTCCTTCGCCCAGTTCATCCAGTTGATATACATCTGCCTGGTGTCACGTTTACGCCTACAGCGTCCAGAGCCTTGGTAAGAGTGAACTTGTTGTCGATCCGTGACGACTGCTAATGACTTCTGCTGTGCTGTCAGGCTTCCTCGCTAACGCTAGTCATGGCAGGCTACAGGCTTCAGCTAGCAGGCTAATGTAGCCACCACTGCTCCCTAGTAACGTTTGTACCAGTCACAGACCCACACTGGATGGAGCCTGTTTTCATGACACAACTCAAAATAGACCATGTGTCTTTTTTTCACATGTCGAATTTACGATTAACGTGTGCCTCGTATTTTCTATTCATTGACAACAATGTTAATGTACGTTAGTGTGGCAATGTGTAGAGGTGGGAGCAACGCTAGCCAGTCAAACTGTCTGCTCCTGTTGGTCTCTGGTAACTAATGTCAGCTAGCTAACAGAGTTGTCAACAATAACGACACGTTGTTGGATACTAAAGAAATTATTACTTAATGTTCTATTGCCAATCATGGCCTTTGATAAACTTTCTTTTTGGAGCCAAAACGTTGATTGGAGTCAGCCTAAGCTACGTGTGCTGACATGTTTATATTGTAATATAGCGGGCTATTCAAAAGAACAATGTTACACTTTATAATACTTTGACTCTGATGCCATAGTAATAGCCAGTGTATGTAGAAATGTGTAAGGTGCCAGTTCAATATGATCTTGTGTTGAATATTAGGGATAACAATCATATCATGTTATGGTTGTACACAATTCTGTCGTTCAAAATACTAATTTCACACTAATTCTCAATGAGTTGTATTTGATATGAACAGTGAACAGCAGACCAGAAGTTCATTGCAATGAATCTCAGTTGATTATATTATGTGATTTTACATATGTTAGACATATTATGAAATGCATTAAGAAACAAATTTTTGGGGAAAATATCCACATCAGTTCGTATTATTATTGTGACATTGTTTTCAACCACATCGCCCATCATTTATAATTAAAGGTAAGGACATGCAGGACATGCAGGACATGCAGGACACAACCCAGCCATTGTCTTCATCAGTAGCTTTTGAAGTATCATGCAAATTTAAACAAATGTAAAGTAAGCGATTGTAATTCGTACGCACCAGTTATCATTGTATGGTTTTGGGTTTTGCTTTAGCAAGTCATTTGCTACCTTTATGAATACATTACAATGTGTCTTTCATCAGTTAAGACAACAAAAACAATCAGAATCCATCTATTCTGTCTGTGTTTAAAAACGATTATTGTGGGGCTGGAGAGGATGGTTAGGGCTTGTGCCTACAGGATTTGCTTACTGCATAGCGGTGAAGAACTCGACGACAGGGCCCAAGGAGAATAGAGTTAGCTTCCTTATAATTCCAAATTCACTGATTTACTCTTATTAAGGAACACGAAAAAACAAAGAACCTGATACTGACTCATCTTCTCTCAATGCTTGTCTCTCTCTCTCTGTCTGTGTGTGTGTGTGTGTGTGTGTGTGTGTGTGTGTGTGTGTGTGTGTGTGTGTGTGTCTCTCCAGACTCCTCTCCAGTGTGTGTGGCGGCCAACGATCACCAAAACTGATGAGGATCGGTTGATTGAGTTCAAATTAACTTCCTTTTTTCTTATTTTGCCAAGGTAAGACATCACAGCTACTTATGACTCGACATTCTATTGACAGTTTACTGTTTTCTTTAGCTATACAATAATCTTAAGTAGTTATATAGTGCTTACAGGTGTTAACAGTTGTCGCTGAATTAGAAAAGTATTGGAGTTCAACAATTTTATAGTAATTGATTTCCAGAGACCATACTTTGGATTTCTTTAGGTTAATTTATTAAACACAAACAAGCCAAACATTGTTGGCTTGTTTGTGGATATCACAAATTATATATCATGATTATACATCTACTTACTTGAAAGATAAAGCATCAGATGAAATGCATCAGTCCTGAGATGAATTATATTTCTACTTTAATGAAATATTCATTAGTATTCTGTTTTTGTTGGGACTTTTTTTTGTGGATGTGTGAGGAAGGAGTTGCTCAGTGACATCCTCTTGGCCTCTGATTAAAGATTACAATTATTTTTTAATATAAATTTCATGACATAGATGAGTCCCAGCCGGTTGACTCCATGTCAGCGTTGGCCTTGCGAGGGGCAGGGCTGGTTTGAAACAGTAGATGGCGTGTTGAGACATTTTTTAACCCAAGAAATGTGTAATTTTCATAAATTTGTTAGAAATGTCAACATTAACACCAGCAGTGTTTCATCGCAATACAGTCATATCATTTAGTTTACAGCTCAAAAACACATTTTGGTGTGCAGTACCTCTTTAATAGAATATTATCAGTATGTGATATTTAGCCTGTATTGGTTGGTTCGTACACTGGACACACAAATGCCTTGTGTGAGATGACTGTGCTTGTCTAAAAGGGGCTATAGTGGAAACACTGATATTTTGATATGTTAAAGATTAAGAATTTGCAATGCTTTTTAAAAAAGCAAATGCGCTTCTGGTCCAATCCCAGACGTAGTCACTGCTACTCATCAAGATGGATTAGTACTAAGGCATCGATATGTCATAACTTAAGTGTTGGTCATTAATAGATTGGTAATGAAAGAAGGCAAAACAGTCAAAAAAGCCATACCAATAATTTCTTTCACAGGGTTTCCTAATTTGTTGCTGTGTCTAAATGGGTAAGTTTCACATTACAGCAAAAAGATGTTCAATGCATGCCTCTTAAAAGTATTGTTAATGTTTTGTGTCATTGCGGGAAATCTACTTGAGATGTACTTGAGGCCTCTCACATCCCTGTAGAGTATCATCTGTTGACACTGTTTGCTCATGTAATGCTTTCTGTATAGTATTTTTGAAAATGTAAATAACAATGCACTAAAAGTTGAAATCTGTATTTTAATGTGTTGTCACTCTCAAACGACAACAACAGCACCTAGCATCATGCTTGTTATGCCGGCTCACCCAGTTGTTGTAGGCATCCATATCACTGTTAAAGTAGCACAGTGAAATGTCATTGAACAACCAGGTAACCTGAACGTAATATACTGTATTCTACTCAGGTTTTACCCCGCATGCCAGTGTCGGAGTTGTTGATCCATTCCTTCAGAAACCTATGAGTGATATCGAAGGCCCTGTTCACACCTGGCATTAACACGTGTCATGGTTGATCCAGTCACAAGAGGACAGCTCTAACCCGTCAGTTCCCTCCTGGCATTAGAATGTGTCTCCACACACGTCTCGTGTGACCACTTGTGATCGGATCTTTATTCCTTGCGACATGTGCAAATAAATATGTACATCTTTTCCATTTGCAAAGAACCAATGCAGTTGTTTTTACCCAGCGGAAGGTAGCAATGCACATCCTGTGTCTAGTCTTCCAGAAGAAGAAGATATCAAAACATACAGACCGGGTTTATTCCTTGGGGTGTTCCAGACAGACCAACTAGCCCAAGATGTTTGACGCACCCGTAATGTATCTCCATGGGCGTCAAAATATTCAGACTGCGTGGACAAATATAATATGAGTGTGATCAATTACCTATACTGCCATATTATTTAGTATCCCAGGAAAAGATTTAGTATGTCCGGATGCATAGTATGCCAAAAATACCAGGAAATTCTACTGCATCCGGTTTCATTTTGCAGTATGCAAGTCAGCATGCTTTCCTGCCTATTCTGACCCACAAGCTAATGTGCAGCAGAGCATACGTCGCATCGACTGAGCTGCAGAGAGATCGCAGACATGGCATCTTTTTCTGAATGGGCATACCTTTTCGTTTTACTTCAAATTTTGAGATACGAACTACGATGTATATCGCAAGGTTCAGGGGGAAATGTTATGACAAAATAGTATGTCCCAATTGTATGCTCACTGCATGCAAAAGTACATACTTTGTAAGAGCTTCACTACGTACTAATAGTAAAGAGAAAAAGTATGCGATTTGGAACCGCTGGTGCCGTTGTTGGCGAATGAGTTCTTAATTCCGTAGCGGACGTCAGCTGAGTAGGCGGTCCTTCAATGTTTCCCAGGACACATTCACGAACATACTGCTAAAAGAATGTGGCCACCTCTGAATGTGGTCTGAGTGATCGGATCTTAATGCGTTCTCAACACGTCTTGGGTGCATTCACACCTGTACTTTGAGCTGTCCACATGTGATCAGGTCCCCCAGGATGAATGTCATTGCCAGGTGTAAACACGGCCAAAGATGTTGGATTTTTTTTTTTTTTTTTTTTAAGTCTATGGTTCGACCATTTAAACAGATCCTACAGTAGCCAGTTTTCTTTAGAAAGGCTGCATTCTGAAACTCAACATCCTCATGGTATGAACATATTCGGCTAGATTTTTTTCTGAGGCTATAGTGGAGTCTGGAGTGTATATCATTTGGATCACTTTGATACAATGGAATTAATTTGAGACTGGTGTATGCATAGGCAATAGATAAAGACTTAAGAAAATAAAACAACTTTTTCTGTGAGATACTGGCAACATGTTCGGGACAAGCTTCTTAATTTTAATTTCTATATTTAGTGTTGGTCCAAAGACTGAACCGTACTCTTGAAATTAGCAACTGAGGAATTTTCAAGCTGGCCTTGTTTTTTTGTGTCAAATTGGTGGCTGTGTCTTAAGCTGTTTCTTAAGAATTTCTGATGATTCAAGATGGAAAAGAAGTAGTTGCATAGAATCAACCACTATGTCATTCATTATAAAATGGGAAGGACATCACCAGATGAAGACTAGAAATGTTTGTGCCTTTTGTAAGTCAAGTAACTGTCTTACTTTGTGTCCGTCTCTATTCTAAATGTTGTCTGTGGCAAGGCAAAGAAAGTGCCCCCATTACTTGTTTTCCTGGTTGTCAGCTTTTGTCTGTTGTACATGTGCATCACTGGGATAGGTCACAAGCATTTCATTTTGAAAGTGAAAGTTAAGACTACTTGGCTGTGGGTAACTCTGACTTTACACTTCTTTAAAGTTTAGCAGCCACAGGGGAATTTGTTCAACCAAGCTCTTTCAGACATTTAATATGACATGACAACGATATGTTTTAGATTTCTAAATGCTTTTTTTTTTAACAGAAAGTGAGAATTTTAAATTTTTCATACTTATTTATTTTTTCATATAAATCATG
Source organism: Cebidichthys violaceus (assembly GCF_023349555.1). Classification (NCBI taxonomy): domain Eukaryota; kingdom Metazoa; phylum Chordata; class Actinopteri; order Perciformes; family Stichaeidae; genus Cebidichthys; species Cebidichthys violaceus. The sequence continues at coordinate 2,525,134 of NW_027176428.1, read as the reverse complement.
TAATACTACTGTATATTGCAGTTTATCCACCCCTAATTATGTGCATGTCATATTTAATCATCAAGATTTAGCTTTAACTACCAAGCAAAGTAGTTAAGCATTGCATGTAAAATGAATTAAAGCTAACACGTCAGGAACCCATAAACCCCTTTAGATAAACTGCCAGTTAATTCAGTACATTGTATATATGTTGTATACGCTTTGTAGCTTGTCAAGTGTCCACACACACACACACACACACACACACACACACACACACACACACACACACACACACACACACACACACACACACACACACACACATACACATACACACACACACACACACGCACACACGCACACACACACACACACACACACACACACGGGTTCTTTTTTTTTTGTGTGTGAGGGGCGGGTTTGGTGAAACAACACGCGTTTGCCCGCGTCAATCAGTGAAAAAGTCCTCCTATCCCGAGCGCTACCAATGCTGACTCTCGTGTTGTTACATTGTAGCGGAAAGAATGTCGGAAAGGGCCGAGGATGACGTCAGGGGGGAGCAGCGCCGAGCGGCCAGGCAGCAGCTGAAGCAGCAGCAGATCCAGCGGGGAGAAGGCTCCACAGCAATGGCGACTGTTGCGGAGCGGAGATCCTTGCCTAGTCCAGAAATAATGCTGGGACAGCCTTGGAGCAACTGGGTCGACGCCGCCAAACTCAACGGCAACGACGGTGAGTTCCCTAGCGTCCCGAATGTGCGCCAGGAAGCGAGGTAGAGCGCGACAGTTGCCAGTCCTGTCCTCTTTTTTTTCTTTTTTTTTTTGGCCGATTGCATGCAGTTTTTGGTGGAATACGAAGAAACGCTACTGGTAGCAACATCACGAACAGGCAAGCAAGTGCAACTATTTATTTGTCTGTGTCTGATCGCCTCGTTTTCAGGTGCCGAATCGGAGGAAAGTTTCAAAGACTTCGGGAAAAATCGGGAAGCCATGCGTTTGTGCAGAGAAGGTGAGTGTTTTTTTTTTTTCGTCTCTAGGGCCAAAGGTGTATTTTGGTTGTGGAGGTTTGCACATGCACATGGATAGCCAGTATGTAAAAGCTACTGTAAATCATGCGCATCATGAACTGACTGGACAACCGGATACAATAAGTGAAACGTGTCTCTTAAATGACATTTACATCTGTCCCTAAAATAACTTAACAGTTAACAACTTAAACTCGCTGTACTTGGGTATAGGCCCAAACATAGTGATAACAATTTCATATACCGATTGGAGATTGCATTTAATAGACTTTGTTGTTCATCATCCACATTTCTGCCATTTTACATAAGAATTCATCCACACTTCACGTGTCTCTGAAAACAGCAAGGTTTGTGTCGTTAAAAACTTGAAGGTAGTAATCATTTTCAAAGTTAATAACTGTAGTAAAATTCGTATGGTTATCACCGAAATTGTGATATGTTTGTAAAAAGCCCTCTCTTAGTCATAGCTGTATTTGAATGGTATGAAGTTACGATATGGCTTGCTCCTATTTCACAAGCTGATTCAACACAAAATGTTTTTGTTAAAACAGAAATATTGTAAGCAAATTGAACAAAATGCTGAATTTTAAATAACTTCTTAATGTCTTTTGAAGCACTTGCCCACCAACCAGCATGTCATGTAAATGTCTGATTTATTCAGGCTGGATAAATGTAAACTTTGAAAGTCTGCCATCATGGTGGATTAAAAAAAACCCAACAACAACCAGACTGCTTTGATATTTAAGTGACGGGTTGAATTTGATCCTGCTAGTAACTATAATCTAAGGTTATGCCAGGAATTTTCTCTTTAGCTGATTATATATATAAAAATTAGGTTACAGTACCGGGAAAGATCCAGTCATGACAGAATTAAGAGAAAAGACATCATTTGACAAAGGTGATTAAAACCCACACTATAATAAACACTCATCATCTGGCTTCTGAGCCACAGAGTGATGTTTCAGAGCAGTTTAAACTGCAATTTTATTTTTGGAAACACCTTGTTTAGCGTGAGCTGATTTGTCCCGCTGTCAGGCCTGGATTTAGAACTACAAAGGTAAATTGTTACGATAATAAACTGGCACCTTGTTTAATTACAAATCAGGAATCGTGCACTATTTACCAAGCTCTCAGACTGACAGAATGAGTTAAAAACCGGTTCACTTAATGAATGAATGATGAACAAACATTGGTGCTACAGTGATTGTAGTTTGAAGCCTAGCTCAATAAAGTTAAATGAAAGATTTCATGCTTCGCTAATGTCGATACTTCTCATCACAAGGGGTTTTTAACCTATTGCTCAAGGACACACGGCATATCAAATGTCTCCTTGTTGTTATGGGACGTTCATAGCAGCTACTCGGACACCAAGATTAACATACATCCTTTTCTTTGAGCTGTTTTTCAGAACGAGTGTATAGTGAAAATAGATTCATCATCCGTTGTTTTCTGTTCTGAAAAATCTATTTGTGTGTACAATTTGGCAGAGAAAAATGGCGTTCAACACCATCATTAATTCCACAGCCAACAACAAAGCGATCACTGTGGTGTGATTAATTCTCACTTAATTTGACAGTTTTTCGGACTTTGGCGACTCCTACTATAGAACACCGTTGGACACTGATTTGTCCAACACTTTGGAGGAACACATTCCTGCCGTCTAATAATGCATTTGCAGAACCGGGCATCTGTCTGACGTTATATCTCAATGAGGAATGACACATAAGGAAAGATGCCACACTTCATTTGGTTACATGATTTTGGCCCACGCTTATGATGTCATCAGTGTGTCTAGATTGAGTCCCGTCCCCCCCCCTCCATGTGTTGCTGCATAGGAAAGGGTTAATTGCAGACTACTTGACAGGGCACTTGTCTAAGGTTGCGTTTGCTCAATGACACATGTCCTAGACTAGAGGCTTCTAGTCAAGAAAAGTAGAGCTTTCATATTTCATACAAAATAGTGTGAGGTGCATTACACTAAGGTGGTGGTTCAGCTAAAGGCATGTCTGCTTGGTGGATGAGATTATTGTATCTCCAGGTCGAAAGAAGCATCTTCAGGAGAAGGCAGAGAGACTTAATGGTCTTATAAAATGTGACACTGTGAGGTCATTTGACGTGCAAGTGGCTTAAAGACATGTCTCCATCATGTAACGGCGTCTGTTGGTGTTTCTTGTTTGTGTCATGAGGCTGATCGACACATGCTGCTCGAGATTCATAGAATGTTATTGTGTGAGCCTGAGTGTGTGTGTGTGTGTGTGTGTTTCGTTGGGGTATTACAAGTGGATGACTACACCTCTCCGCCATGACTCACCACCAGATTCCTCCTGTGGTGTAACCGCTATTCTAACACACACAGATTATTAACACATTGTAAAAACAAAAAAATTTATGGGAATTAATGAATGATGAATCCACTCATCTTCCCCTTTTTTGATACATTTTACAGTGGCACTGTCACAGTCGGGGAAGCTGGGAAATGTAGTGCCAGTGTCAGCCACAGGTCAGATTCAGCCAGCGTGTGTTCAGCTCAGAGGCAGCCAGAGCTGCTGCTATTCCACCTAGACCATTCATCACTGCCATGGATGAGGATGCTGAGATTAACTGGACTCTCATTCTCCTCCTCTGTCTCGTGCTCACAGGCTCTCTTCCTCTTCCTCGGCTCACTCTCGCTTTGTCTTACCGACGCCTCGGCCTGCTTCTCTGCTCTCTTTCTCTCTGTGTTTTTTCTCCACGCTCTTTTCTTGGCTTTGCGCTGCCTTTCTCCTCCACCATGACTTCCTTTCTCTCTCTCTCTTTCTTTCTCTCTCTCTCTCTCTCTCTTTCTCTCTCTCTCTCTATCCTTTTCATCTCCTACTTGCACAAGAAGAAAATGGAGATTGTAGAATGGGGCAGACACCGTGACGTTGGACCACTTTTCAAGTCAGGCCATTTCAGCGGTACAGTTCAGTCGGTGCGAGTGCGTTGAATGCAGAGTGGGGAGGCCATCTAGCTCGGCTGCGTTTTATAGTCGAGCAACCCGTTTGGCGAACGCTCCAAGTGAACAACGGCGGCAGTTTGGGAATGAGTTTTGTTTGACCTTGCTATTGATCCAGCAAGGAAAGGTGGTCAGCCTGTTGAACGCCACAGTTCTTGGCCTGTTTCAATAAAGGATTCGAGAGAAGTTTTAATCGAGAATTCATGGGAGGTTATTGATTGAGCAAGTATGTGTGCTCTCTCATTATAACTTAAATTTGCTGCTGGTACAGGAGAATGGCTCATGGTTGGATTAATACAGACGGGTTGAACCAAGAAGTTACACAGAACTCAGGCCAGCTTCCAACTTCTGCTTTAATGGCTTGCGCAAGTGGCAACCAGTGAGCACTGCCCTCCACATCACATTTTTGCACTTGTTGTCTTTGAATAGTAGTCCGACCCTCGCTTGTGCACATCAGCAGTGTGCTTCCCAACTCGAGTTCTATATCATTTACATGCCTTTGTCCATTAAGTGAGGACGTTTGCCTTTTTTCCTTGGCAGCCACCAGCCGCTGTGAAAATCAGTCTCTTTTTGCTCCACGGCTGTTGAAGGAGACACTTAGCAGAGTGGCTTCAGACAATTGACATGCATTAAGTAGCATCAGGCTTGTCAATTCATCCACACAAGACTGCCACTGACCTCCACTGAGAGGGAATCCCGCCAGGTCGGCCCCTTTTTATATGGGCTTTGCTCAATGGCCCTCAACCCGTCCAGACTCGTCTAGCGACGTTTGGAGAACCCTTGACGGCCCTGGTGGAGTACATACTGAATAGGGGCTCCACTTCTCTCCTCTTGTATCCTGTCTTCTGCTCATCTCATCGTAACGCCCCAGGCAAATCTCTTAATTAGCCTCCTTAATTAGGTGGTTTCTGGTTCTGTGCGCCAGGGTAAATTTTGATCACATTCTGGTGAGTAGCGGCACTTCCCTCCGTTTGCCCTAGAGTGACTTGCGAAGTGCGAGGCTCGGTTCGTACAATTTGTGGGCTTGAGATGCTGGAGCTGCAGACATGCCGTACCTTGGAAGTCATGCTTCTTATGTTTTTGTTTATGATCGTGCGCCTGAAAGTTGCACCGCCTTAGTGGCACCGCGGGAAAATTCTCCTGTTTGCGCTCCCCTGTAATCAGCCGTGTCTTCCAGTTTATCTTCCTTTCAGTTAATCCAGACAGAGGCACTGCGTTGAGTTGTCAAAAGGTTTTCGGGTTCGTGACCCTTTTGTGTGCGTCCACATTTACATCGTTACTCTATAATGCTGTGTTGTTAAGCATGAGCTGGTTTTAGGGGAGGAGGTTTCAGATGAGTCCTGACTCATGAGAAGAAGATCTCATTGGTGGTTTGGAATATTTTATTGTTATGGATTGTAAACATGTGCATAGATCTCACCGTGAAATGCAACTTTTATAACTTGACAGACTTTGATGAAAACCAACATCTCTGTTTTGATTGTAGGACTGCAAATAATGATTAGTTTTCTTACTTAATCAGTTTGTTTGGTCTACAAAAAATTCAGATATTTGGGGGGAATGTGTGTTATATTTTCGCAAAGCCAGAGGTGATGAGCTCAAATTCCTCGTTTAATCTGACTGATTGTCCAAAACCCAAAGATACTCTGTTTACTCTCACATAAAATGAAATTACTCCATCAATTAATCGGCTGTTCTCAAAAGTTGCAGATTTTTGTTTTTGATTCACCAATCAACTAATTGACTGAGTGTTGCAGCTCTATTTGATTGTTTAGATTTTTTTCTTTATATGATTTAATTGCAGTGTACACATATATGAGGAATATTGTTTTGAATTAAGACTGCCAATGTTGGGAGCATGAAAGGGATGGGAGGAGTTACTCAGCAGAAAAACGACACAAAGCATGAGGGGACTAACATATTCAATTGTATTCCTTCGTAATACCTCCTTAGTCACAAATCATCCTCGCGCTACACTGCATACATTTTGTATGTGCTGTGTTTATGACGTTAGCTCTTTGACAGCGGGTAACCTTTCTGACTCGGCCCTTTTCCTGCTCCTTATCATCGGGACACCGTCTATGAGGAGTGATCAGTATCTGCATGTAAAGACTTCGCTTGACAATTTGCATTGAGCAAGCTCGTCGGTTCTTTAAGATTCTTTATATGGTTGCGCGTTTTCATGTGTTGTGCAACACAATGATGTGTACATTTATTATAACCAGGTTTCCTTCTTCACGTTAAGCTATTGAACTGAAGTTACCCTATCTTGAGCTATTGCAGCAGTGTTGTGACAACAAATGATGGATGTTTCAGTGAAGAGTTGGAGTCTGTTGCCAACTGGAGCACCAGGTGAATGTAGGTCTATTTGATTTGCCTCTCCTTGACTTGTCTCCTATCTGGTTGATTCTTCCCCTGTGTACAGACATGCACATATTCGGCCAATGCCCCGCACAGGACGACTTCTACCTGGTGATGTGCAACCACTGCGGCCAGGTAGTCAAGCCCCAGGCCTTCCAAGCACACTACGGTAAGTGTCCTGCACATGCACACACTTGCATGAGCGAGTGAATATAGACAGTACAGTAGGTAGATCAGTGAAGAAGAAGAAATGTAACAAAGTAGTCTTCATCTGTAGGAACCATATACCACTTCATGGCTGGTGGTGATATTTCACACATCAACACACTCTGTTGTATCACTTCTCCCTCCGCCTTTGTTTTTCCCCACCACTTTTCCTTCTCCACACAGTAACCCGAGATCAGACGCCACAGACTTTGATTTATTTATTTATTTAACTCACTGTCTCACTTGTGTGTGTGTGTGTGTGTGTGTGTGTGTGTGTGTGTGTGTGTGTGTGTGTGTGTGTGTGTGTGTGTGTGTGTGTGTGTGTGTGTGTGTGTGTTTACAATTCCCCTGTTAATATTTGATGCGACTGTCTCGGTCTTTGCACTAATGTACTTTTTGAAAACATGTACAGCTCGGATAGGATTTCTAGTTCTGTTAATCCTGTGTGTGTGTGTGTGTGTGTGTGTGTGTGTGTGTGTGTGTGTGTGTGTGTGTGTGTGTGTGTGTGTGTGTGTGTGTGTGTGTGTGTGTGTGTGTGCGTGCGTGCGTGCGTGCGTGCGTGCGTGCGCTTAGTAGTTCAGCTGGATCTTTGAATATAGTGCTAGAGTAAATGGATGAATTATAGATATGTAAATAGAGTGACTGCATCACTGTGGATCTCTTTAAACTTGACAGTGTTAACGGCAAGTTCACAAACGCCCACAGTCGCTGAAATAAATAAGCTGTCTGTTCACTCGCAATCTCATTTTCCTGAAATGCTGCTTGTTAGAGTGACATCTACCATGTCCTGCTATGTAAGACTCTTTGTTTTACCGTAAGAACGTATATTAATCTTTGTAAATTAAGTCAAGAAGACCTGATTTGTTAAAGTCTGTTCATGTGAGAAATCTGATGGCTTCAACCCTTATTAGCACCAGTTTTTGTCCCATCACTACATTCTTACTCCCAGCATCTGAATCACACATCTGATAACATTCTCTTCTTATAGTTTGTGGTTTTTTTTGTCCTAAATTGTTGTTGGGTTTTTGTTCCTGTCAGTGGTGTGGATTCTTCATGAAGTGTCAGCAGTTACAGTTGTCATGGTCAGCCACAAGAGGGGGGTATAACGGCACATGGCCCCCATTGCAACTGTCCATGCCACTATTACAATATTCAAAGAGACGGTTCCTCCCACACTGCTAAACAATATAGACTGATGCAAGCCTGTCTAGACCAGACCATTACTTATGACTATTACACTTTAGTTGTCATGCCTGCATGGGGATTTTTCATTGGAGGGCATTACAGTGCCTATTGGGTAAAACAGTACTGACAAAATCCCAGCAGGTGGCTGCCGTACATCTTTAACAGGGTGGTGTTGTGAATGCAGACTGCAGAATCAGGTAGATTGATGCATCTCTAATCATTATAGTTGTTCACCATCACTTGTATGCTACTTAATTAGTGTATTGATTAAATCTAACTATAAAGCAAGGAATCTCTGTTTGTATGTGGGTGTGTTCTTCGCATATCTTGACAACCGTTGCAACAAACGCCGTCTTTACAGCAGCTTTACTTTTCATCCTTTCTCTAACTGGGAACGTTAGTATTGGCAGTGGTAAGCCTACTCGAAACGTTTTTTTCTAAAACTTAACCGTTAATAGTAAAACTATTAATACTGCACAGTGCTGCATCAAATGTTTACTTCAAGTGAAAAGTGAAAGAGAGGCATTATCAGCACAACGTACTTAAATTTACTTAACGTCTGTTCAAGGTGGAGCTTTCAATTCTATGACGCTGGATAGTTTTATGAATGGTAATGCATTATATTTAAATCATTATATTTTGTGAGTCAAATCTGAATCAGGCAGTTGCCTACCTTGCCTAACGGTAAAGCCTCCAGTGTGTGTTTTTCATGTGAACCACTTTGTATTTCGCTGCAACTTGGGTGTGTGACGCAACTATGTCACGGCAGGTGTACTGCTGAGGACCCGAGGAAGCGCAGCGCTGAGTGTGAAGTTGTTTGTATGAGCGGTTTTCGAGAAAGCTGCAAGCAGCAACGCTACAGGCCGAGCATTCGGCCCATTCTGAACTGCCGTGTTTTCAACAAGCACTGCACTAGTTATACAAACAAGCAGCTAATGGTGCCTCCTTTAATTTCCATTCAAGTAGGAGTTGTAAGCACCGCAGTAGAGCTGCAGCTAATGATTATTTTTGAATAATGTGACTATTCATTTTAGATGCTTAATAAGTAAAACTCTGCGGCAATGCTACTATACAAGGCCATACAGAGTAGGAGTGCCCTTGCTGGGATTTTCCTCCTGTCTTCCTCCCTCTGATGTCATTATAGGACGACTTCATGTGGCGTTAACACGGAGCAAAGGCACTGATCTCAGCACCATTGAGATGGTATCAATATGATTTTAGCATGCTTCTTTGAGCCCATCTGTCTCCCGTTAGGTGTTTGTGCTTCTCGGCTGAGGCTGATCCCAGCAGGGGTGACGCTCACCGCAGAATGGGAAGCTCCAAGCTTCCCGTCTCCTAACAGCTCTGCTCACACACGTTGCCTTGGCTGAGCAAACACACACAAACACACATTATGGGATCATGCGCCTTGAGCTTAGATAGCAAGTAAACTAACCATAGTGTTTATGTTATTTTGACGAGAAGACAGAGGCCAGCTCATGCAACGGCTTGAACGTGGTACTTGTTGAGATGGTAGTAAGGCCGTCAAACAGCCAGGGATTCCCCTTAGCACTGAGCCAACGGACAGTGTGAAAGAGGACATTAAGGCTCCTCTTGTTGCTTGTGTCTACTGTTTCTATTTCCTCCACTCCAAACTCTTTTATTCTGCTGCTGGTGTTGTCTCTCAGTGTAGTGCTTTGTGGACAGAGCACTGAGTGTCACGCTGTGGTTTCCTGGTGTGAGTTTGTGTGCTGTTGACTATGACCGGGACAGGACAAGACAGCAGGGGAAGGTGGTTAGGCATGAGGGAGCGAAAGAAAGAAAGGGAGGGAAGGTATCTGGAGTGTGTTGTGAATGGGTGTGTAGAGACAGTTCTTTAGATAAGAAGAGGGCATTCTTAGATGTTTTTCCTGCCGGGAAATTGGAAGAAGACTATACAGTTTGAAGGTGTGTGTGTGTGTGTGTGTGTGTGTGTGTGTGTGTGTGTGTGTGTGTGTGTGTGTGTGTGTGTGTGTGTGTGTGTGTGTGTGTGTGTGTGTGTGTGTGTGTGTGTGTGTGTGTGTGTGTGTGTGTGTGTGTGTGTGTGTGTGTGTTGGGGGCTGAGGGAAATAGGGAGTGCTAGCTCCGTGCCCATGCATGTGTGTTTGCATCCCCTACACTGTTTCTGCAGCAACAAACTTGTTTGCAGATAACCTGCTGAGCTTTAGCCTACGGCCCGGTTCCCTGCTACTCCATGGAGTTAGCCCAGTGAAAGCTTAGCTAACCAGGCCCACAACTCACCACGTTAGCTAGCTGCTCACACAGATTCTTTCTATGAAAACCTGTTTGTGCTCCTGAAGCTGTACCATCAACAGTTCATTGCTCTTTGTTGATTTTGTATAGTAACAATGAAGGTGCCTCCTTATCACTTTCGCCTGCTAGCAAACAGAACATTGCTTTGTGGTAGAATGTACTCTAAAGCTCTGGAGTAGTGTGGACGCTCAGTGTAAACGTAGCAAAAGATATGCGTTTTAAAATGGAAACGTAGTAGTGTGGATGTAGCCTAAGAAGACAGAAGTGGATACAGGCAATAAGATGTGAGGCATCAGCAGAAATTTTAGGATAACTGGGTGATCAGCTTGCTAACAGCTAACTTGTCCCTAAAAAGTATGACATGTTGTGCTCTGTCTCTGTCTGTCGGTCTCTCTCTCGCTCCACTTATGGTCAGAGCAGCAGGTCTGTCTGTCTGACCCCAGGGGGCCAGTATATCTGTTAGGGAGCCGCTGCCTGGCCAAGATTTAATACTTTAATGTAAGTTACAGTAACCTCTGAATATACAAAAATGCCAACATATGGTTTCTGCCTGTTTTTGGGTTGTCTAGTCTCTATGTGTCTGCGTTGTGGAGCTGTAGCGATCATTTCAATGAAGTTATTTTGAGCGTGTTATTTCATTGTTGTATGCGGTTACTAAAAATAGCGAGAGCTTCCTTTGAAAACCCAAACCCTTCTGTGATTATTGTGGGTGCACTCGCAACAGACCAATGTTCGATGATGTTTGAAAACCATGGTGTACCATGGGAAAAATATATTTAGCTTTGGATGCAAGCACTTAGCGATGAAAATATTTCTTTCATCTATTTTTGGCTTTTCATCCACATCTCGGTATCACCCCAACCTTTTCTGCTGTCAAACTGCCTTTTATCAGTTTGCACAGTAGAGGTTGTTAGAAGCTCAGGCAGGAAATGAAGTTCTTGACCTGTTGGCTGCTTCTATTTCAGACTGCGTTGGCATGAATCACAAATGCTGCTTATTTGTTGTCGAGGTAACCTGCTCACTACTGTCAAAGGAAGATTTCTATGTTCTCCCACGTGTCTTACCTTTTCTCCTGACCAACCCTAACGCATTTACATGATTCTGTTATAGTCCTGAGTCAAAGCTTTGTAATGCCTCACCCTGATCATCTAATTGAGTTAATTATCATGTTTTAATGCCAACCTTGTTTGTACTGTCGCTCCAGAGAGAAGACACAGTTCGGCCTGCAAGCCAGCCTCCACCTCCCCCTTCCCCGTGTCGGGCAGGAACAGGACCAGTGGACTTGGGCCTGGCCTGGGCTCGGGGCCTGTAGCTGGGCTGGCAAGTGGAGTCATCCTTAGCCGACCTTCCACCGCTGGATCTTCAGCGTCGTCCTCCTCCAATCCCAAACTCGTCAAACCAGCCAAAGAGAAGCTGCCAGGCTTTCAGCGAAGAACCCCCTTTGCACCCTTCAGGACACCCCAGCTGGACAAGATGTAAGTTCCTCTGTAGCATTTGCAGTAACGCGTGTTGCCAGGGTTGTGCAATTTGCCGTTATAAACCAAGACCAGGGCTGGACAGTTAATTGGTTTTATAGCACCATTCTTAATTGTCCTGCTGTTATAACAACTGTTACCTGTAATATTTACTTAGCTGCAATTGATTAAGGTTAATTTGGTGAAAAAAAGACTTCTCAGCTGTTGCCTGGTTAACGCCACTCTGTATCATTGTAGTCATAATCTTTGAGAAGGTAACTTGTGTTTTGAAATGTTCCTCCTTATTTAACAGGCTGCAGTCTAAATGAAGAAGAGTTGTAAGTGCAGTACGGTGCCATTGTTATCAAAATCTCTTATTTCGTCCAGGATCTGTGTTTGGGATCGGTCCAGAGAAAAGTCATATATTTTGACACGTGTTTTTTTTTTATTATTATTTATTTATTATCAAAGTCTTTGATAACTGATGGATCATATAGATTTATGTTTTGTCCTCCCAGCCCCCTCCATACGTACACATCTGTCTCTTGCCATGCATTTCTCACTGGCTCTGCGTTTCTAACTCTCAGCTTCCTCCTTGCTGCGCTCTTCATCTCTGTAACCTTCTCTTCCAGCCTCACCCCGGCTGTCAAGGTGGAGAAGATGCATCTGAGGGTGGACTCGTCAGCTAAGCTGGTGCAGGCCCCATCTGCCCCAGCCACCACCTCATCCTCCTCCACATCCTCCTCTAGCACCACTGTGAGCTCCAACACTACCACCATCACCACCTCCTCCTCCTCATCATCAGCCCTTAAACCAGGCCTTAACTGTCCCTCCATACCAAAGCCTCCATTACTGGCCCTGGGTCCGATTCCCAACGGAAAGGGCCACCTCTCAGTCCTCTCAGACAAGAAGCAGGACAGCAGCAGCAGTGCCAGTAGCAGACGCCACATTAACAAGAGAGTGACAGGTCAGTTGGAGAGGAAATTAAGTGAAACTGCTATTCAGGTTTTGTGCTGTTAATATAGGTATTGTCAGGTCTGATTATGAAGTACAGTATTTTTATACTGTTTCATACGTCTTTCTGATTTTGCCCAAAATGTTTTGTTTTCTCTGATCTTAATCTTGCATGAAATCCCATTGTGTAAAGACCTGACATCAGTAATCCATTTCGTTGATCACAACAAACATCGAGTAAACATCTGAAACATAGAGTATATTGCATGTTTTACCCTCAAGATATCAGTATATTTACCACAGGTATTAAAGTTTAACAAAAACTCTGAAACAGCTACCTGTCTTCACAACGTCCCATCCATCAGTGTTAAAGACCATGACTCATCTAAGATGAATATTTTACGCAACACAACTTGCAGTGACGCGAGTTATAACAACAGTTGATTTGTCACAATGTATGTAAGTAACAATTTTCTCCTCCCTCACCTCGCTCCTGTGCCTTCAGAACGTGAGTTCAATGCCGATGTCCACTGTGGCGTTGTGGATATGACCGCTCGGAAACCATGCACAAGATCCCTAACATGCAAGGTAAGCAGTATCTCTGCTTTGTCGCAGCAAAGTCACTTTATAAAGTCATTAATATCTCACTGAAAACAAATCTAAAAGATGAATAAAATAAATAACATTTCTGAGTGACATTTATAAAGAATGAAGAACACAGACAGTTAATATCAGTCATTCTGGCTGCTTTGTCTCAGTCAGCAGAGAAGTTTACAAGAACAAACTAAGCTAAACAACTACATACAGCTTGTGTGGGTGGGTGGGTGGAGGAGCTCAGCCCTAAAAAGTACTACTAAAAAGCACCAGTGAAAAATTGTAAGGCTCTCGTTAGAGCCAGTGTTCAGTTAGTCTGTTCTGGGCTGCTGTAGACACACGGCAGTGCAAGATGGCGGACTCCGTGGATATAAATGGCTTTTTTAAGCTGAAGAAAACACGATTCTTCCAGCGATTATACACTGATTAAAACATAGTTATGGCATATAATATTCCACTTCTGCCAATTAATCATCCTAAATATTACACCCTGTTCCCTTAAAGGCTAACAAGGGCCCTATGATTTCTGTGTGAAACTCACAATCACAGAATTTGATGATAAGACTGGAATCGATTGTAAAACGTGGAATTTGCCAAAATGTAAATTACATTTTTGGAGAAACTGGGTTTTCCCTGCCGTTACAAGTGTTTTTTTCACAGCACCTATGAACTGAATTAACAGAAAAAAATCTGCTCTCTGTGTTTCTAAATACACTACAGTGTCTGTGTTCAATGTACTGTAATGAAGGAACATGTCAGCCAGTGCAATAGTGTGGCACTCTAATGTAATTTCAATAGTTTTTGGACAATGATAGAGTTCTATGGCATTGTTGGTGTTGGCCTTTAAGTGGAATTTGTTGACAATAATTAACACATAAAATATTACCAGTTTTTTTAAAGGATGGTTGTGATTATTTTCAGCAAAGCCACACATGCCATATTCTCCAAACATTCAGAGATGTACCACTCATGTACACATTGGAGTTAAAATAACATCCCATCATTGGACCGAAACCCAAACAGACACACCTCCCAAATTATAATTCTGACTTTTGACCTTTCTAATGTCCCATCAGACACATTCCTTAAGCCAGCGGAGGGCGGTGCCAGGGCGGAGGAAGCGCTTTGACACATTGCTGGCAGAGCACAAGAACAGAACAAGGGAGAAGGAGAGAGAGCTCCACCAACCCCATTCCCAGCAAAATACCTCTCTCAGGGACCCACACCCCTCCTCCCACCTCGCTGCTGCCCATGACGCCCACCAGGTCGCTCATGGCAATGGCCCTGCCCCAGACGCCACTAAGCCTTTGCCACTCTGCAAGCCCAAATTTCACAGCCCTGGTCTTCCACGGTATGTTCTGCACAAGATCTGTTCTTGTTTTTGGTATGTATTGCGTGTAGTGAAAACTGACAAACTAGTCTTGATCACTGAGAGGTGAAACAAACCGTTACGATTAAGCATTTGATACATTTTCTATGATTCTCTTAAGAAGTTGCCACACAAATGATCGGCCACACTATCTGTCCATCAGACTAAACAGCAGTCACGGAGGTGGTACCCCCGGAGACCCTGCAGTAGTCCACGAGTCACCACACCATGCTCATACTACCCCTGGTGGGTTTTCTCGACCCTCCAGTGACGAGGGAGAGAACGAGGAGCGGGAGGACAGCGCTGACAAACTGGACTGTCACTATTCAGGTTATCACCCTCGACCGGCAGCTGTAAGTGCACCCTACCATCACTGCTTGCTCTCTGATTAGCCATGCAACTACTCATTTTTTTTTTTTTTTTTCTTTTTTTTTAAGGAAGCACTGTAAAAAAAATCCCTTTTTATGTTTCAGATTTCACAGAAATTTTAAGTACTTTTTGCTTGTTACGATTGATTTATGATTTACTGATAGTTGGGACCCCGTCTCTGTTCCCAGTACTGTACATTTGGAAGTCGACTGTTTGGGAGAGGTTGCTACTCCTTTGACAGGCGATGGGACAAAGTGCGATGTGCCCTAACCACGATGATGGACAAACACGTCAACTCTCAGATGTGGAAGTAAGTCTGTCCAGATTTAATTATGGCCGAAGCACGTAATGATTGGCCTCCTTGTCTTTTACGGTCAGCGTTCTTGAACTACTAAAAGTTGGAGCTAATGAATGATATTGTTCCTTGTTGCAGGAAAATCCCCTTGGCCTTGGAGAACTCCTCCTCCGTTGCACCTTCCCATAGGACAAGCACAAATTCCCACAGTAGCACCCCCTCTTCAGGCTTCCTGGGCCCCCCTGCCACCTTGCC
This sequence comes from Cebidichthys violaceus, assembly GCF_023349555.1. NCBI lineage: Eukaryota > Metazoa > Chordata > Actinopteri > Perciformes > Stichaeidae > Cebidichthys > Cebidichthys violaceus. The sequence goes on along the minus strand of NW_027176428.1, from coordinate 2,509,843 downwards.
CCAGACTCCTTATAGCCAATCGTACGAGGGCAAGTCTGTGCTCTCATATGGGACCACCTTAAATGCCCGCAGCTCCCCTCAGGGCGGGGCTGAGCACCCGGCCTACGGCATTACGCAGGCCCGACAAGTGTCTTCGTCGCCGCAGATGCCTTCAGCCCACTTGTCCTCTTCTTCTTCTTCTTCAGCTCCTTCCCTAGCCTCAGGCCGGGCACTTAAGTCCCGTTCCTCCAGCAGCAGCACTACCAAGTCGTCGTCCTCCTTCAGGCCCAAGGAGATCTCCTCTGGCTCCTCTACACCCTTCATCCCCAACTCCATTGGTGGGGGCAGCAGTGGAGCCAACAGTAACAGTAGCAACACAAGCTTCAGCTCGGGGAAGAAGAGGAAGAACAGCTCTATACTCTCTTCATCCCATGGCCCCTCTGAATCCTCTTCTAATGCCATCTACTCTTCCGCCGCCTCCTCTTTCAAGAAGAACTGTACGAATGTTGGCAGCTCAGGGAGCACCTACCACCACGGCTCATTAGGTCCTTCATCGTCATCATCATTATCTTCCTCCCACAGCGGAGTCCACAGCGTGGGGCTTAACTGTGGCCCCACTGTGCGGACTAACTCACTCAGCCTCAAAGCTGAGCCTTCTGGAGGTTCAGCAGGCGGCTCATCAGGGCCGCCAGCACGAGGTCCTCCCTCGGGCAGCCCTGCAGAATCCATCAAGCGCATGAGCGTAGTGATGAACAGCAGTGACTCCACCCTTTCCCTGGGACCTTTTGTCCACCACCAGTCCTTATCCTCATCTGACCACCACACCAACTTCAGCCACCACTCCACAGATGGGCGCCTGGAGGGCAAGAAGCGCAAAAGCTCTCCTGCCTCCAGCGGCATTAATAGTGGGGGAGGAGGAGGAGGAGGGGGAGTGGGACCTGGACCAGGTAGACCCAAAGTGGCCAAGTCACCTGCCATTAACAACATCCATGGGAAGCATGGGCGAAGTATTCCAGGGACGCCGGGTTTACCAAACAACTCACATTTACATCAGGTGGGTTTTGTACAGTACCAATCAAGATGCATTTAAATTTTTAAAAGTGGAGTTAAATGTCTAATCTCAGCTCTGTGTTATGTTAGTGTTCCAGTAAGCCACGAAAGTGTGGCAGTGAGCCAGCATGTACAATACCAGGACCCTTCACACCGACCTTAAATTGAGATTGACAAACTTGTCCAAGTCATGACGTCCCCCCATCCGATCTAGCTTCTGTTACACTAGCTTCTGTAGGGCAACACAACCTCTCATTTAGCATTTTTTTCATTGTTCTCTCTAAAAGTCCAAGGTTGTTCTCTGGGTTTACGTTCCATATTCTAAGACAAAGCTGCATCCAATACAGCACTTGCCATAAGACATCCAAACCATCGGGATTTATCTGGGTTCAAACAATGTTTACTTTTTGGGCGCAGGGGAAAAAAAACAGGCCTGAGTCTGACCTGTCTGTCGAACTGTGATATTTATCCCACAAGCATCTAGGGCTAATGGGAGATTATCTTTAAAGCTGCTTAAAAACATAAATAAAGTATTAACAATGACATTAAATTGTTTTGTTTTTTAACTATCTTTATAATCAACATTTGAAGCAAGCTACACTGTTAAGAAAAGCTCTCTTTCAAAGCTGGATTATTAGTTATTAGCGTAGTTACAAATGTCAATGGTATTTTGAATTTACTTTTGTAAAGAGTCGCAGCTTTTTAATGCATTCAGCTTGTCAGTTAAATTCACTCAAACTGATGGACCAAGAGTTTACACCAACGGAGCTTTATATGTTTACCCTAAGCTTGCTAGCAAACAAAACACTTTTTGTGCTCCAGCTAACTTGTCAGACATCGGCGTCCAAAATGGTGAATTTCACAATTACAACCCTTTGAACTTGCCTAGAATGTGTTACTTTTACTGATTGAAAGCAGTTAATATTATAGCACAGAATTACTATACAGACGGATTACTTAACAGCTGTTATAACTAGCGCTTTACCGAATAATTTGAAGCTGCGAGGCTTCAGTCGTAACATTGACATTCTAATTCTAAATCTGGATGCTGCACATTTTTTTTTTTTTGTAGTAGTATTTCTGTACATTTACAGATGAAGATGAGGCTGCAGGGATATTGTCAGTATTATACTATTTGTAGAATTAGATTCCATTTCCAACAACTGTAATAATTTCCAAAATTCACAACGCACTTTTATCTAACAAAACATTCTGCTTCTATCCATCTTTGTTGGCATTTAGCCTTTCAAAAACATTTTCACTGCAGTGAAAAAACAGTTTGCTCTCCCACTTGCCGAACACAAAGGGAGGCATGCAGTGGACGATAAAAAAGACAATGAATACATTCAAATTGAGAATTTTGGTTTGAGGATTATTTATTTTTTATGGGTTACAAAGTCATAACATATTGGGACAGACATTTGAAAACTTTGATCGACGTTTCGAATGTAAAAAAGAAAAGACATTCTTGTAGCCTACAGCCTACAGCCTTCATTTTCATATTGATGTTTTCTCTCTCCCTTTTCCCCCAGCCAAAGGCTCGTCCCTGACAGCGATGTCCGGCTTCTGTGTATGGAACCGGCAGGCGGACGGGGAAAAGTCCAGAGCAGTACGCATATTGCTCTGGACTTCACAAGGCCTTCTAAAATCAAACCCACATTACTCTCAGCTTCCCACAATCCTCAGGGTGGAGATGATCTGGACTGCCCAGTGAAGTCAATGTGGTCCTTACTATTTCTCCCAAAGCCATGTGTGTGTGTGTGTGTGTGTGTGTGTGTGTGTGTGTGTGTGTGTGTGTGTGTGTGTGTGTGTGTGTGTGTGTGTGTGTGTGTGTTGGGAGGAAGGGTGCAGTGGCACTGTATGTGTAGCGTGGAGTGCCAGGGGTCTAATGAGCGAGCCAAGGACCCCCCACGCATGTGTTGTCCCAGTATTCTAAGAGGTCTTCCTGTCTTGAAGTGGGAGGATCAATAGCAACAGCCAGGGGTCTCTTGAACTACGGTTCAAAGCTCATTGGGTTCAGGTTAAGGGTTGCCGCAACAAGCCGCCATGACACTGAGCAACTGGGGAGACAACAAGCCGATCTCTTCCGTGTTTGTAAAAAGAATGAGTGCGAATGTGCGTGCGTGTAAGAGACTTTTTTCTCATGTCGGATTCTGCTGGACTACTGGAATTTCCAACTTAATTACACCCCCAGCGCCTGATCTCAGAAGCCTTGGAAGGAGAGCAGGAGGAGCAGCAAACTGTTACTTGCAACACCTTAAACAACACACAATCACCTTGTTGTTTCACTTTTCATTAGTTTGACTCTCTGGCGACACGTTTTGATTAGCTTCGAGTTACACGCAGTAGCCTGAGAGGAGCCCGTAGAGACGATCTGGTCAATTCTTTTATTACCCAGAATAATTATGCAAGTGTTACCTTTTTATGATTTCTTATGATCTTTTTACACTGAACTACAAAGAGTCTTTGTAGATGTGGTGAAGACAGTTGTGCTTTCAAATGTGAAAAGGACGCCTGATGTGCCCATTTGATTGAATCTTTTGGCAGAGCGATAACTTTGTCTTGAGGACACCTGTTAATTTTCTGAATCTTTTCATTGTTCAAAAATTATCGCCACAGTAGACCTACCCCCAACTGTGAACAGAACTAAAAAAACTACTTTCTCCACAGGCACTGCTTAGTTGTCACAAAGCAAGCCAAAAGCTGCTATCAGCTTTGCCAACTACTTTTTTCTTTTTTTAAACGAAAAGGTGGGCAGTCTTGCTCATAAAGCATTCATGGTGCATTGCCTGTGTGGATATGAAGAAAATCTGTGCAAACCTTAATATTATTGCCATAACTTACCTACTTTTTACCCATTCAGCTGCGTGAAATCCACAGCTGTTGTGGGCAGATGTGAATTGTAATGTTTATTTTTCCTACATAGGGAATCAGGTATGGTACGTCTTAACTGGAGCAAACTTTATGCACGTCACCTGTCTTCTGTGGGTTTGATTGTCCCTCCTGTGTGTAACCACTACCCAAGCACTGGGTGTTACAGTTCCAATGCCTCGCCGTAACACTATGTTGGTGTGTGTTGAGAAAAGATTTGTCACAGTAGAATGGATAACCAGGCATTATACTCTATTCCTTTGTCAAAATGGAGTCTTAAATCAGGCAATACTTGTCGGGATGTTTGCTTATTTTTAGTGGTCTTGAGTGGGTTTTATGGTGCGAGATTCATGGAGATGGCTTCACCGGACATATTAAAACTTTTGGCAACACCTGTTGATTTATGGAACCTCCAGTGATGTCAGTGTGGAAAAGTAGGAGACAATTTTTTTAAGATTCCTAATTTAGCTTTTTTTTCTTTTCCCGTAGCCTAATGTATCAAACAAGTATTGGAGTATCCCTATTTGAGAATACGTATTTTGTTAAATTGTACATAGTGAAATATGTATTTTTGCACAGGCATTTTTCGTACACGCTGAATTTTTGGTACAATCTTTTAAAAAAAAAAATTTAAAAAAAGAAAAATTATTTATTTAGTAAAAAAAAGATAACAAGTCAGAGAACTTGATTATTTGAAGTGGTTCACTGCCAAGTCTATAGAATGCAATATGCCTATATGTAGAAGCTGAAGCATCTCATGAATCATGTACTGAGATCCTTATAGTATCAAAGTGAAGTATTGCCACTGTAGCATGGGTCTGTATGACAGGATACCTTTATTCACTTTTCAAGGTCTCAATCACATGTGCTTTTACAAGATATTTTACGTTGCCTATGAATCAACACAACTAAAAGAAAAGTTACCATGTGACCCAATTAGCCTGTGATTTTGAAATGTCCTGCAGGCTTGAAGCCGTGCCCATTATCTAACCAGTTTCCATTAACCTCTCAGTCATACACTTTGTAGACCTTAAAACACATTTCACGATTGAAACACTTGCGTTCTTTTATAAAGGCTGGAGGGACTTAAGCAATCATTGCAAGGAAGAGGAACAAAAAAACAGTCCAACTGCTTGCGTCATCGTTGCCAAACAAGTAATTTCAATCACAGCTTTTAAAGAAATAGTTTGCAGCTTTTAAAAGAAGTATGAAATTAAGAAAGTGCCTGAATTTGTTTCACCCTGACTGTTTGAGGACAGTATACTTTGGGTTGTTTTACCTTACTTGAATGTTGGAAGCATCTAGGCGTTTGCTTTTAAATCTGCCTATGAACCCTAAATATGGTAAAACCTGAGATTGTCAGCCACCCAGTATGAAAAACTTAAGTGTTGTGTTGGTGAGGGGGGTTTTTTGGGAGTGGGAGGGGTCAAACGTTTTCCAGACAAGATGTGGAGATTTTGATAGCCTCTGTGTGTGCGGCTTAAGTCCTCTCTGGTTTACTGGGATTTTTACGTAAAAACCTTCAATCAAGTGTTTTGTTTACCCTCAAACTCCACTGACATCTTGACATTGTTTCCAGTAGATGGAAACGTCACAAGGAAGTTTTTTTTTAATAGCACCATAGACTTGGAATGTGAAAGTGAGAGAGAATACAGCTCGTGTTTGGGAGGAAACAATAAATCCACCATTCATACTATGTAAAAGCGTGTATAGATTTTTTTTTTTTTGTATACATTATCAAAATCATTTTCAGCTGGACTTATGTATTGGCTGCTATGTAATTCATGAACAAAACATAGGTTAGAATTAATATTTAAAGAAAAAAGATTGTATAGTATATTTGTTTTGTAACAAGTTTCTGTAAATAAAATAATTTATACTGCTATTTATATGAAATGACGTCTCTGCCTCTTTCCTAAAGTACATTACAATTACCGCCTCATGTTGTATGCCTCTGTCAACCAGTCAAGTTGCAATTTACATCCATGTCGGTACAAAACATCGCTTTATAATTTTTATCCTATTAGAGATTGTTGCGAAAGTCATAATTAGCATGTGCATTTTTGAGTGATGGCCAAAAGCATGTTGGTGAGGTCACAGTGACTTTGGCCTTTGATGTCTTAAATTGTTGTTCGTTCATCTTTGGGTCCAATTGGATGTGCACGAGGTAATGAAGTACCCTTAAGGCATTCTTGATGTACCTCATTCAGAAGAATGGGAATTACATGCTAAATGCCTTTGAATTTCAGATTACATTTTAAAGGAAATGGTCTATAATTATGAAATAATTTCTATTCAGGATAATAGCAGACAACGCCAGAGTGTATCTCAGGGATAATCAGGACATTCTGATGTAGCATTTCAAAATTAAAGCCTGTCAAAATCTCATTCATTGCCAACTTCAAATCACATTCATGAGACAATTTGTCTAATTTCAAATTTGATTTTAGAGGAAACGGTGCATAGTTACAAAATAATTTCACTTCAGGTTAATAGCAGACCACCTCAAGGTGTCACTCAGAGAGCACCAGGACATTCTGATGTAGCATTTCAAAATTAAAGCCCTTCAAAATCTTTTTCTAATTTCAGATTTGATTTTAGAGGAAACGGTGGTGGTCTGCTATAAAACTGTAGTGAAATGATTTTGTAACTATGCACCATTTCCTCAAAAATCTAATCTGAAATTAGACAAATTGTCTCATGAATGTGATTTGAAGTTAGCTCATGAATGAGAATTTGTTTAATTTTGGAATCCTACATCAGAATGTCCTGATTTTCTCTGGTTGACACCTTGAGTGGGTCTGCTATTAACCCAGTGGTTCTCAAACTTTTTCTGTCATGCCCCACTTTGGAGGAAAAAAAATGTTCATGCCCCACTGCCCCAACAAAATTGTTACAAAATGGTCCATGTTGAATTTTTATTGAATTAACATTTTGTGAGTCCTCCATCTGTGCTTTTTCAAATAATAGAATAAAAGAAATTTGCAATCAATGTCAAGTAAACCAGATTGCTCCATCAGACAAAAACAAATACAATTTGCAGTCACTTTATTAGAACAATGCAAATATAGTTCTTTCTATGCAAAACATAACTAATATTTGGCAAAAAAATAGCTTATTGTGGCTGCAATTAACCTGTTTTGCACTGAATATCTTTTCAAGATAACAAAGTACAACCTGTGAAAAACAAAACAAAACATAAAGAATATCATAAAAAGGTATATGTATATATTGTAGTATGTCTTGTAAAAATTCATTCAAAAGTAATAATATAGTGTGTCATCAAAAAGGTCATGAAAAGTCATATGGTATGTCATCAAAAAGGAAAAAATAAAAATACCATAGCATAGCAAGTCTTAAAAATGACAAAGCATTAAAGCATAGTATGTCATGAAAATGTCATAGCATAGTATGTCATCAAAAAGCCACAGAAAGGTATAATAAAGGGTCATAAAAATCTTGGTATAGTATGTAAAAATAAATAAATGTAAGTAGTTTATCGTAATAAAAGCCATTGAATAGTTTGCAATAAAAAAAAGTCAAGGTATAGTGTGTCATCAAAAATGTCAATAAAGTCACAGTACAGTATGTCACAAAAAAGGCTTGGTGTAGTATGTTAAAAATGCCATACAAAGACATAGTATGGTATTTTATAAAAAATATAGTTTGTCAGGGGAAAAAAACAGTGTATAATGTCATTAAATATAATTCTTATTTTATAAAACTATGTTATGAAAAATGTAATAAAGTAGAATAGTATGTCATACAAATGTTATATAAAAGTCATAGTATAGTACATCATAATAAGAATAAAATGTATTTGTATAGTTTGTCAATAAACTACTCTAAAAAGTATGTCATACATTTTAAATTATTATTAATCATTAAAAATGCCATAGAAAGTCATAAAGTGTCATGAAAAACATCTTAAAAAGTAATGGTATATTACGTCATAAAAAGTCATAGTATAGCCATGTCATTATAATGTAATATAGTATGTCAAAAAACTGTCATGGTATAGTATGTAATAAAATATAAAGTGTCTGGGTAAAGTATGTCATAAAGATGCCAGGGTAAAGTATGTCATAAAGATGCCAGAGTACAGTATGTTATAAAGAAAAGTCATAGTATAGTATGTGATAAAATATAAAAAGTATGTATGTCATAAAAACATCTTAGAGTAGTATCATCAAATTGTATTAAAAGTAATGGTAGTCTTTTAGAATAGTACAGTATGTCATGAAAAAGTCTTATAGCAATTAAAGTCAGTTGAGTACGAGTATGTCATAAAAATGTTATAGTATAGTATGACATAAAGGGGTACTATAGTATGTCATTACACTTAAAAAGATGCAGCATAGTACGTCATAAAGTCATCGTATAGTGTCATGAAAATGTCACAATGTCATGAATCGTCTTAGATATACTATGTCATAAAATTTCATAAAAAGTATGTCAAATATTTTCATTGTATAGTATGTTATGAAATGTCACTAAAGTTGTAGTATAGTGTCTTAACAAGTCATAGTATAGGGTATTAAGAAATATTAAAAAAAATAGTATAGTATGCTCAAAAACATCTTTAAAAAAGGATCATAGTAAGTTTTGAATGTTTGAAAGTCATACTTTCTTAGTATGTCATTAGATGTCATACAAAGTCTGAGTAAAGTATGCGATAAAGATGTCATAGCATACTATACTATGAAAAAAAGTCATAGTATGTCATGAAAGTAATTTTATATTATGCCATAAAATGCAAGTATAGCTTGTCATCAAGTGTCATTTAAAGTAATAGTATATCGTTAAAAGAATATGCCATACAACTGGTAGAATAGTACGTCATACAATCTCAGAACCCATTGGCTGTCCATCTGGCACCGGATAGGCCTCTGGGGGAAAGGAGCTGTTTCTCTGAGACTCCGATGTTGCCAGCGGATATCTCGGTCAAGACTTCCTTTTCAGTGAACTTCACGTTTAAAGTCAGTTTAGAAACTTGAAATGCAAGAACGCAGTAACAAGTGTTGTTGGCATCAACTCAAGTAATCACTCAAGTTCACATCACCGTCTACACCGCGGCCTGTCTGCTCTGATGTTCGTCGACTTTGCTCCGTCTGTCTGTGTCTCAGCCCCGAAGCAGAGCAGAGGCTGTGTGGCGATAATAAATTACAGAAAAACGTGAAAAAGCACTGATAAAAGAACCTATAACAACCAAACTCATGAACACTATGACCGTAAAAATTTAGAACCTGAGAAAATGTAATACCAGGATTTTGGGTTCCCCTCCCTAGCGGCAGATGTGCTAAAATTTCCTTTCAGTTTTTATATTTATTCTTTATCTAACCAGAAACGTCCAATTGAGATGCAGCAATAATACAGATGGACATACGGACAGAAGTACGTACAGATGAACTTGCAGACAGAAGTACATACAGGTGGACATACGGACGGAAGTACGTACAGACAGAAGTACATACAGATGTACATACGGACAGAAGTATGTAAAAATGGACAGAAGTACGTACAGATGGACGGACAAACAACCCGAAAAACACGATGCCCCTGGCCACGGCTCTTGTCAACTTGAGAGGCATTTAAAAAAAAAAAAACAGCCTAGAGAAATGTAATGTCAACAGTTAAACAAATTTTTATTATATACACAATATAAGAGTCACTTTGTCAGACAAATTACTGGTTTGGGTATACCAAGAAGAATGATGCAAGTCCCCCTTGCATTAAAATCTGACTACCACGGTTACATGTTGATAACCCTCGACAACTTCTGGACTCTGTTCAGCAGCAGGTCGCCCTTCTTGATGGTTTCTTGGTACTGCCAGTTTTTGCTGTCAGGTCTGAAAAGAAGAAACAAATGAGATTTTGAGTTCTACCTTTAGAGTTATTTGGAAAAGTATTGATGTTTGAAGAATGGTAACATTACCTATTGGTTTCCACAATCTCATTCACTTTATCAATTTTGCAGTGAAGACGTCCAGCAGCTATGAATCGGGAGAGTTCCCTGAGGAAGAAGAAAAATCAAATCTGTGACTGAGGCTGTGGTTACACTTGTCTTTTCATTCAATCATGCAAGGATGCATTAACTGTCACGTCTGTACGCTCAGAGTTTGAATATTGCTCGCATTGATAATCCGATAAACCAGACTACATACTGAGGGGAAATCAGATATTTGTGAAGTGTGGACAGCATGTGGGCACATTCTGGACATTTTATCAAAAGCAGGTCTCGCATTGTCATCGTCGTCGTTGAAGAAATGTATCACTGCAAAAGCAAAGCTTAGTGGGAACATAATTCTGGTCATTGGTTCCCATTTATTTAACCTTTGTGTTGTTTTGACACTTCAACTTTTTCAAATCCCTCCATCGAATTTGGGAAATAACTCCCAATCAGAAATGCTCGGGGTGTCTACGACTAAGAATTTACAGTCAATACAAGTCTAGTCTATTGACGATTGATCATCGAATCATGCTTTTTTAAATCAATGATTCTTCTTTGTTTAAGCTTTATGTATCTATAGAAAATAGTAAAAACAAGAATATAATTGGTCGGGATACACGTGCATATCACTTAGCTGTTTCAGAATAACGGACAGCGCTGTTTGTTGTGTGAGGGTGCAGCGGTGTTCACAGTATTGAATAAACATTTCTACGTACAGCTGATTTTAGAGAGTCGTTCAGAAACTAAAAATACATGTAGAGCTCTGATAGTGTCAAGTTCTGATTAATAAATATATTCTTTGATTTTCAAACAGTAGCCTTATGTTGCAGTTCTTTCTATCGCCAAGATGCTTCTCTGATGGTCCCACAAATTTGGATAGTGGTCTATGGTGATGTATTCATGCACATTAAGGAGATTGATTGAAAGCGCAGAAGTTATTTTCAATAGCATTAAAAATATTACACCAAAATGGGCTTCATATACCAATAATTTTTGGGAGAAATTAAGCAATTCTATGTCAAATAAAACGTTCCGCATCCTCAAAACCATGAGAAGAGAACTTCAGCGAGGATTTCTGCAGTGGCATTTTAGAATGTCTCCCGAGGACGAGGCGTACGAACATGGTGTAAAGGCACTCACTGGTCAATGAACTCTGTGCTGACACCGAAGGCCTCAGCCATGTAGCCCAGGGTGAGGGAGCGGTAGGACTCTAGCAGCTGGCTGTAGGCCTGGATCCTCATCTCCCTCACATAGTAACGGTAGTGTGGCGCAAAGAGCCAATCCTTCTTCATCTCCTGCTCCACCATGGCTGTGGCACAAAGAGATCAAAGTTTTACGGTCATTATTGAAGAGTCACGATGTGACAGAGCAGGAGAAATACAGCAACATGCAGCAGACACATAATGTGACTTATTACATAAATGAAACATTGGAACACATTAAATAACACACTGGAAAGAACAGCAAAACAACACAACAAGTGACCAGATAATGAGTTTGTTTCTTAGGTCAAAAGAAAATGCTTCCTCACCCAGGGACTGGAAGAAGACAGAGTAACGGCACTCATAGAGGGAGAAAAGATACTGGCGAACATTAGGTAGACTGTGCAGCACCTCCAAGATCTCTGCTCCCTTTATTACCTAAAGAGGAACACATTTCATTGCAGTCATAATGCCAACTTAAACAAGCGTCTGAAAACATGTAACGCTAGCACCATAACCTCAGTCTCCTACCTTTTCACGGAGGTCGGGCCGTTTGAGGGCGATCATGCACACATAGACCGTGTAGGTGACGAATGTCTTGTAGTCCATGAGCTCGTAGGAGGTGAAGGTGGAGACAGTGTCGAGAAAGAGCTCAGCGGCTTGCTTGAAGTCCCTGATGGCCACACAGTACAGGCCCTGGTAGACCTTCAGACGATTCCTCCTGTCCCAGTCTCCCCCCTCCTCAATAAGGCTGTATGGAAAAGAGGTGCATAGAGAGATGAGTACTTAAAAGTTTACAGAGACTGGGTGGTGGGGATGTTTGAGAACAAAGATATTAGAGCCTTTACCTCTTGGCTTTCTCTGAGTTGCGTGTGATGAGGTCGCTGTCCATGTAGAAGAGTCCAATCCTCAGCAGGTAGAATACGATATCTAGCCTGTGTCCCAAAGCCACCGTCTTGTCATAGGTCTTCCTGAAGGCTGTTAGGGCGCCCTCCTGTGGACACACAAGACAAAGGCAGACATCATCAATGGATCTGCTGCTACTATTCAAATCTGTGTGTACACACACACACACACACACACACACACACACACACACACACACACACACACACACACACATTATCTGTGAACATTTCATGTAAATACATCTATCATACCGAAGATAAAAAACAGACTAATAAAAAAGACGTTAAATACTATTTCAGAGGGAAACTGCAAACCACTATGCTATAATGCCTGGATGGATATACAGCAACTCTAATTGCAGCAGCATAGGTACTGAAAAACTAGCTAATAAGTCAACAACAGACAAAATTGCTCCATATCAGTAAGCATAATGCATACATAAAAACGAATGAAATCAGAGGAATGCAAGCTATGTTACACAACTGGTTTGTTCATCAACCACTTCCTTTAATTTTGCTTACTGGCGATGTTTTGAAAAAACCCAGAGTAAATTGATTATTTGAGAACTATCTTGCATATGGTAAGACAAGAGCCTGTAAGTCTTCAAAAACAGGCATTAAAAATTAAATAAATACCCACAATTGTATATAACATGGTTTAGGGTTATTGACCTAGCAGCACACGTGCATAGCAAAGTGTGCTGAAAACATAAATAGACAAAAAAACACCATGTATAAAAGATTCATATAGTATGACCACTGTATATTACTCCCATTGATATGGCCATGACATATATCCTTGATGTGGAGTATCAATGGTGCCAGGTGTAAAAACGGTGTCTCTTTCATAGGTCAGTCTAAGTATTGCTTCAGGAGTGCATTTTGACAAACAGTAAAGCTGATGATAAAGATGCATATATCAAGTGACTTCATGGTTGCGTACTGAGGAGGAGTTACCTTGTCTCCAATTCTGATGAGATATTCAGCTCTGGCCATCATGGCGTCTCGTATCTCGCTCTCTCCCAGGCTCTTCTCGGCATCCTCCAGCACATCATCCAGGCGCTTCAGCTCCTCCTCGTTAGCCTTTTTCATTTTACTCAGCAGATCCCCGTCCAGCTGCCACTTCAGATCTTTACACAGACCTTCATAATACGGTGCCATATCTGAAACAAGACACAAACCAGGATAGTTTAACCTGTGGACTATATGACAGCCCTCGAGTTTAAAAGCTTACATCTTATGCATCTCATATTTACGACTAAGTGAGGTTGTATGTTGATGTTTCCTCAAAACGATACATATCTCATGTATAACATGTTACATAATTCACTGTACTTTCTAGTGGAAGACTAACTACATTACACAGAACTAAAAAATGTGAGAGAACTGAAGGGTAGTGGCGCAAAGATTAACAAACAACCTTTCGTGAGGTTGTCGGCTAACGTTAGCTGACGACTGCTCATGGCGTTAGCTAGCATGCTAATGTGGTTGAGATGATCGTTATACATTTTGGGAATTCAGCGTCTACGAAACAATAACGCACCCAATACCAAATGTGTGTGCAAACATTAATTTCAACGCCATGTTTATCGGGATCATGCTACGATAAAGCTACCGTTACAAGTCGCATAATGCTGTGTGATATGCTAACTCACTGTTAGCTTTGATAGCGTCCATTAGCTCGGTCTTCACTTTGGCATCCTGTCGGTGACCGTCCATAGTGAGCAGAAACTTGAGTTGTGCTATCCTCAAGTCAGGGTTCTTGGGCAGACCCTCTTCCTCCAGGTTTTCTAGTGGCATTTCTGGTTCGTACGGTTAGATACAAAGACACAAACGGAAGGCTTTCTTTGTGCAGAGAGAGGGTTCACTACTCGCCGTTGTCAGCTAGCCTTAGTTAACGATGACTACGGAAAACACTGGACTGAGTTGTTTCCGCCAGAGCGTCAGTCAACGAGGGAAGAAAAGAGCGGAGAACAAGCTTGCATTTAATAACCACGTTATTGTTTACTGCCCCCTGCTGGACATGAGTGTGAGCACACCCGTGTCTACCGCACGCTAATGTTATGTAGGCCCATGTACTAGGCTATATACTGTTTTTTGCAAACGCTATATATCAAATTAGAAAATGCATTTCCTGCTGAAAATGCGTTGGAATGCTGAAAGCTGAAATGAATTGCAAAAACATTGCTGAAAATACAGAAATGGGAGACTACCTGTCTGAAAAATGTTGAAGCACGAAAGCATTTAAACTGCACTGCTGAAAACCCTTCTAGTTGAAACGTCTAACTATGGTGTCTGTAGCTGAAAGTATGAGAAAGAAGAAGGCTTTGAAAGTTGAAGAAGTTTAACAGGATTTGAAGATTTTCTCCATAGATATCCCATTCAAAAAAAATTCAAACAGCTTAATAATTCAAAAAGTTTAAAGATTACAAATATGAAAAGTCATATCACCCCTCTCAGAGCTGAACATTTTGATATTCGAACGGTTTCTGTGGCTTAAAAAAATATCAGCAGTAATGATATTTGAAATAGTAGTAGTATAAGTTGTAGTTGTAGTAGAATTATTATTAGTAGTAGAAGTACTAGTAGCATTAGAATAAGTACTAGTAGTAGCAGTAGTAATATTTGTAGTAGTAGTAAAAGTAGAAGTTGTAGTTATAGTAGAAGTATTGTTATTAGTAAAAGTATTACTAGCATTAGAATAAGTACTAGTAGCAGTAGTGATATTTGTAGTAGTAGTAGTAGTAGTAGAAGTTGTAGTAGTAGTAGAAGTATTGTTAGTAGGAGAAGTATTAGTAGCATTAGAATAAGTACTAGCAGTAGCAGCAGTGACATTTGTTGTAGTAGTAGTAGTAGTAGTAGAAGTATTATTAGCAGTAGAAGTATTAGTAATTAGAAGAAGAAGTAGTAGAAGTAGTAGTATCAGTTGTCATAGTAATAGCTGTAGTAGTGGTCGTAGTATTTAATATAACAATAGTAGTAGTAGTAGAAGAGGTAATAGTAGTAGTAGTAGTAGTAATAGCAGTATTTGAAGTAGCAGTAATAGCAATAGTAGTAGTACTAGTAGCAGTCATACTAATAGCTGTAGTAGTATTAGTACTGGTAGTAGCATGAATAGCAGTAGTAGTAGTAGCAGTTGTAGTATAAGTAATAGTAGTGGTAGTAATAGCAGTAGTGGTAGTAATAATATTGATGGTAGCAGTAATAGCAGTGGTAGTAGTAGTAGCAACAGCAAAAGTTGTAATTGAAGTAGTAGTTGTATTAGCAGTAGTAGTAGGAGTAGTAGTAATATTAGAAATATTAGCAGCAGTAGTAGTAGTTGTCGCAGTATTAGTAAGAGCATTCATTATTTCAACAAAAAAGCCTAATTTTGAGCTTAATGTTTAAATACAGTTAATCCATGAGGCTTTTATTTTGAAAGGGTGGGGCTGGGTGGGGGAGAGAGGAGGAGAGGAGACAGAATCAGAATGTATGAAACACACAAACAGAGGTTATTAAATGACAGGATTCATTCACAGAAAGGGAGAGAGAGAGACAGGCAGACAGACAGTTAGATGGACTGAGTGATTGGGAGAGAGAGACAGGCAGACAAACAGTTAGTTGGACTGAGTGATTGGGAGAGAGAGACAGACAGACAGTTAGATGGACTGAGTGATTGGGAGAGAGAGACAGACAGACAGTTAGATGGAGGAGTGATTGGGATAGAGAGACAGGCAGAAAGACAGTTAGATGGACTGAGTGATTGGGAGAAAGAGACAGACAGACAGACAGTTAGTTGGACTGAGTGATTGGGAGAGAGAGAGAGACAGGCAGAAAAACAGTTAGATGGACTGAGTGATTGGGAGAAAGAGACAGACAGACAGACAGTTAGATGGACTGAGTGATTGGGAGAAAGAGACAGAGAGACAGACAGACAGACAGACAGACAGACAGTTAGATGGACTGAGTGATTGGGAGAAAGAGACAGACAGACAGACAGTTAGTTGGACTGAGTGATTGGGGGAAAGAGACAGGCAGGCAGACAGATAAATGGACTGACTGATTGGGAGAGAGAGACAGACAGACAGACAGACAGTTAGTTGGACTGAGTGATTGGGAGAGAGAGACAGGCAGGCAGACAGATAGATGGATTGAGTGTGTAGAGACAGACAGACAGACAGACTGACAGAGAGAGAGAGAGCGTGCGTGTGTCACTGGTTGCCATGGTGACGACGCAGCAGTTGGAGAGTCTGTGAGTCTGTGTGTTTATAAACATCAGTAATTAGAAGAAGCACGAACACCTGTGAGCCTGGCAGCCTTTTCATGAGAAAAAAACTTGGAAACACCTGTCAAACAAAACCTCAAAACCCCCATAACCATAGCCCCTATTGCTCCAATATTAAGACTGGAGTGCAAGGATGACTTGACGAACAGATCATACGAAAATTGGATCTGTAGTGTAAAAAAAAGTGGCTTCAATGGCGATTTAGAAATGGGGTACGTTTGTCTGTGCAATACTTTTTTGAAGTACGATTTAAAATTGCGCTCTATGGAGCAGAAAGTTGGTTTTCCTCTCAATTAAAGGCTTTTGTGCCAAATGTGTAAATCTGTGGGATTCCACAGTCATTTGTTTACGACAAGGACAAGATTAGTTACGTTTCCATCCAAAATCAGCATTCCAACAATAAACGTTCTTTACATTCGTCACAAGTTCTCTTAGATTGCTTGACCGTGGTTGTAGCACAATATGAGAGCTACTCACCGGTTTAGACATCACCACAGTCACCATGAAGGCAGCGCAGAGTGTAGTCCTCACAAATGCCTTTGCTCTCTTTCCTGTATTTGCTGAAACAAATAAGCCATAAGCTTTTTAAATCGGTGGAATTGTACATCTGCTGCATTTCAGAGAGGAATATTGTGCTTTTATCTCCACTACATTTACCTGACGACTACAGACACTCGTTATTCTGCAGATTATTCTTTATACTAAACATAAAACATGATGCATTGCTCAGAGAAATCTACCTCTTGAGTCTGGAATTGAGTTCAAGATTGTATTTTACTATAAAAAAGGTGAAAACTAAATCTCCCAGTGTGGGAAGAATATTTCAACACATTTTTATGTATTTTAAAGTATTTCCTAAAATCAACTTTCAGAATTCCATTGTCGAAACCTGTTTCGTTCTCCGTTTCATGATACAGATTTTTACATTTTTCAAACAAGTTGACATTCAAAACAGGCTAAAATATTTCAACTATGCAAAATAAGGCCTTTGATTGCTTTTTGTGTTTTTGTTATTGCTTGGTTACATTTTACAATGACAGGAATACAAAGTCAATAAACAACATGATTTTACTAAGCTACTATTCATTATTGTGTTGTGTTCTGAACCCGTCATTGAATTACAGATAAGAACATTTAATCACATTTTAATTTCCAGCTGCTCATATGAATTCAGTTTCAATTGTGTTTGTGTAGCAGTCAGGTACACTAGCACTATTATTAAAACAAATCACTGATATTGTAAAACATGTGCTCAGGAAAGGTTGAAAAAAAACTGACCTAATACATCAACACCAACAGTTTAGGACTTGTAATGCATGGTTGAAGAGCTTGTGAATACACCAGGTGTAACATCAAGTTATGGGTGAGAGACCTTTGTCCAATCCCCCACTGTGATTTATATATATATAAAATTTGCCAGTGTTGAGCGTCTGAGCCTGCAATATAGTGGCTGGATAAGTAATTAAATACTCTTCCATGACAGTGGGTGGCAGACAGTAGGTAGCGCAATAATGACCTTGTTAATGTAAGATAGTAGAATTAAATGATGGCGGTAGATGTTGCGATGAAGAACAGAGATGGAGAAATATTTCAAAAAGAAAAATGCAGACTTTTAAACCTTCTAACCCTCAAGGCAATACAGCGAAAGTTATCTTTTGCTTGGAATCACTTTGACTCTGTTATGCTTGGTGTGTGGGGGGGAAAGCTATCAAACAGTACCATGGTCCCATTAAAAGACAAGGACTATTTTGTTCGCCTGTGTACACAATCTGAGAAACAGATAACTTTTAATGCGAAAAACCACAAAATGTGTCTGAGAAAGCTCTCAGAGCTAGCTACTTAGTAGCTAGCCTAGCGTAATAGCTAGCTAGCTTAGTAGCTAAACAGTCACTTGAAAAAAGGTGTGTGTGTGTGTGTGTGTGTGTGTGTGTGTGTGTGGGGGGGGGGGGTTCTGCAATGTGACAGCTAGTATCAATGATATCATGAGGAGTGTTCCAGAATAGTGACATCATCCATTTTGGAACCCTCACCAGTATAGGACTCAGCTTCACCGATCAGTGACTTTGATCAGTCACTTTGACACAGAGCCTGGACGGAGAAACACCTCAGTGGAAGTTCGCAACCAACAGACTGCCACCATCTGGATATTTACACTCTACAAGATTCTACCTGCTGGTAAATCATATTTTAAATTCATACAGGACCTTTAAATACAAGTAATGGTTATTTTTGATTGTCATCTCATTGATTCTCCTGTTTCTCCACTCTTAGGGTGGGAAGAGTTGCAGCTCATACAGTTTAGGAGGTCCGACACCTGACGGAGCAGAAGAGGAGATCCTGGAGCCTCAGACAGAAGACAGTGAGGGGAAGGAGGACAAAGCAACCGCTCCACTGGCTACAACAGGAAGCATGAGATAAGATTTTTTGTTACCTCCCTCCTCTTTAACTTCACCTTCCTCCTACACACACACACACACACACACACACACACACACACAAACACACACACACACACACACACACACACACACACATAATTAAGACATTTTATCTCATAATTATGACTTTTTTAGTCAAAATTATGACTTTTTATGTAAAAATTATGACTTTTTATGTCAGAATTATGACTTTCTATCTCATAATTATTACTTTTATCCCAATAAGACTTTCTGTCTCACAATTATTACTTTTTATGTAAAAATGATGTCTTTTTATCACATAATTATTATTTTATCCCATTATGACTTTGTATCTCATAATTATGACTTTTTATGTAAAAATTATGACTTTTTATCTCATAATTATTACTTTTATCCCATTATGATTTTGTATCTCATAATCATGACTTTTTATGTCAAAATTACTACTTTTTATCTTATAATTATGACTTTTTATTTCAGAATTATGACTTTCTATCTCATAATTATGACATTTATCCAATTTAGACTTTCTGTCTCATAATTATGACTTTTTATGTAACAATTATGACTTTTTATCTCATAATTATGACTTTTATCCCATTATGACTTTGTATCTCATAATCATGACTTTTTATGTCAAAATTATGGCTTTTTATCTCATAATTATTACTTTTATCCCTTTAAGACTTTCTGTCTCATAATTATGACTTTTATCCCATTATGACTTTGTATCTCATGATTATGACTTTTATGTCAAAATTATGACTTTTTATCTCATAATTATTACTTTTATCCCATTATGACTTTGTATCTCATAATTATGACTTTTTATGTCAAAATTATTACTTTTTATCTCATAATTATGACATTTATCCCATTTAGACTTTCTGTCTCATAATTATGACTTTTTATGTAACAATTATTGCTTTTTATCTCATAATTATTACGTTTATCTCTTTAAGACTTTCTGTCTCATAATTATGACTTTTATCCCATTATGACTTTGTATCTCATAATTATGACTTTTTATGTCAAAATTATGACTTTTTATCTCATAATTATTACTTTTATCCCATTAAGACTTTCTGTCTCATAATTATGACTTTTTATGTAAAAATTATGACTTTTTATCTCATAATTATTACTTTTATCCCATTATGACTTTGTATCTCATAATCATGACTTTTTATGTCAAAATTATTACTTTTTATCTCATAATTATGACTTTTTATTTCAGAATTATGACTTTCTATCTCATAATTATGACATTTATCCCATTTAGACTTTCTGTCTCATAATTATGACTTTTTATGTAACAATTATTGCTTTTTATCTCATAATTATGACTTTTGTCCCATTATGACTTTGTATCTCATAATTATGACTTTTTATGTCAAAATTATGACTTTTTATCTCATAATTATTACTTTTGTCCCATTATGACTTTGTATCTCATAATTATGACTTTTTATGTAAAAATTATGTCTTTTTATCACATAATTATTACTTTTATCCCATTATGACATTGTATCTCATAATTATGACTTTTTATGAAAAATTATGACTTTTTATCTCATAATTATGACTTTTATCACATTATGACATTGTATCTCATAATTATGACTTTTTATTTCAGAATTATGACTTTCTATCTCATAATTATGACATTTATCCCATTTAGACTTTCTGTCTCATAATTATGACTTTTTATGTAACAATTATTGCTTTTTATCTCATAATTATGACTTTTGTCCCATTATGACTTTGTATCTCATAATTATGACTTTTTATGTCAAAATTATGACTTTTTATCTCATAATTATTACTTTTGTCCCATTATGACTTTGTATCTCATAATTATGACTTTTTATGTAAAAATTATGTCTTTTTATCACATAATTATTACTTTTATCCCATTATGACATTGTATCTCATAATTATGACTTTTTATGAAAAATTATGACTTTTTATCTCATAATTATGACTTTTATCACATTATGACATTGTATCTCATAATTATGACTTTTTATGTCAAAATTATGACTTTTTATTTCATAATTATTACTTTTATCCCATTATGACTTTGTATCTCATAATCATGGCTTTTTATGTCAAAATTATTACTTTTTATCTCATAATTATTACTTTTATCCCATTAAGACTTTCTGTCTCATAATTATGACTGTTTATGTAACAATTATGACTTTTTATCTCATAATTGACATTTTATCTAATAATTATGACTTTTTATTTCAGAATTAGGACTTTCTGTCTCATAATTATGACATTTATCCCATTTAGACTTTCTGTCTCATAATTATGACTTTTTATGTAACAATTATGACTTTTTATCTCATAATTATTACTTTTATCCCATTAAGACTTTCTGTCTCATAATTATGACTTTTTATGTAAAAATTATGACTTTTTATCTCATAATTATTACTTTTATCCCATTATGACTTTGTATCTCATAATCATGACTTTTTATGTCAAAATTATTACTTTTTATCTCATAATTATGACTTTTTATTTCAGAATTATGACTTTCTATCTCATAATTATGACATTTATCCCATTTAGATTTTCTGTCTCATAATTATGACTTTTTATGTAACAATTATTGCTTTTTATCTCATAATTATTACTTTTATCCCATTATGACTTTGTATCTCATAATCATGACTTTTTATGTCAAAATTATTACTTTTTATCTCATAATTATGACATTTATCCCATTATGACTTTGTATCTCATAATTATGACTTTTTATGTAAAAATTATGTCTTTTTATCACATAATTATTACTTTTATCCCATTATGACATTGTATCTCATAATTATGACTTTTTATGAAAAATTATGACTTTTTATCTCATAATTATGACTTTTATCACATTATGACATTGTATCTCATAATTATGACTTTTTATGTCAAAATTATGACTTTTTATTTCATAATTATTACTTTTATCCCATTATGACTTTGTATCTCATAATCATGACTTTTTATGTCAAAATTATTACTTTTTATCTCATAATTATTACTTTTATCCCATTAAGACTTTCTGTCTCATAATTATGACTGTTTATGTAACAATTATGACTTTTTATCTCATAATTGACATTTTATCTAATAATTATGACTTTTTATTTCAGAATTAGGACTTTCTGTCTCATAATTATGACATTTATGTAACAATTATGACTTTTTATCTCATAATTATTACTTTTATCCCATAATGACTTTCTGTCTCATAATTATTACTTTTTATGTCAAAATTATGGCTTTTTATCTCATAATTATTACGTTTATCCCATTATGACATTGCATCTCATAATTATGACTTTTTATGAAAAATTATGACTTTTTATCTCATAATTATGACTTTTATCACATTATGACATTGTATCTCATAATTATGACTTTTTATGTCAAAATTATGACTTTTTATCTCATAATTATTACTTTTTATCCCATTATGACTTTGTATCTCATAATCATGACTTTTTATGTCAAAATTATTACTTTTTAACTCATAATTATGACTTTTTATTTCAGAATTATGACTTTCTATCTCATAATTATGACATTTATCCCATTTAGACTTTCTGTCTCATAATTATGACTTTTTATGTCAAAATTATGACTTTTTATCTCATAATTATTACTTTTGTCCCATTATGACTTTGTATCTCATAATTATGACTTTTTATGTAAAAATTATGTCTTTTTTATCACATATTTATTACTTTTATCCCATTATGACTTTCTATCTCATAATTATGACTTTTTATGTCAAAATTATGACTTTTTATCTCATAATTATTACTTTTATCCCATTATGACTTTGTATCTCATAATCATGACGTTTTATGTCAAAATTATTACTTTTTATCTCATAATTATTACTTTTATCCCATTAAGACTTTCTGTCTCATAATTATGACTGTTTATGTAACAATTATGACTTTTTATCTCATAATTGACATTTTATCTAATAATTATGACTTTTTATTTCAGAATTAGGACTTTCTGTCTCATAATTATGACATTTATCCCATTTAGACTTTCTGTCTCATAATTATGACTTTTTATGTAACAATTATGACTTTTTATCTCATAATTATTACTTTTATCCCATTAAGACTTTCTGTCTCATAATTATGACATTTTATGTAAAAATTATGACTTTTTATCTCATAATTATTACTTTTATCCCATTATGACTTTGTATCTCATAATCATGACTTTTTATGTCAAAATTATTACTTTTTATCTCATAATTATGACTTTTTATTTCAGAATTATGACTTTCTATCTCATAATTATGACATTTATCCCATTTAGATTTTCTGTCTCATAATTATGACTTTTTATGTAACAATTATTGCTTTTTATCTCATAATTATTACTTTTATCCCATTATGACTTTGTATCTCATAATCATGACTTTTTATGTCAAAATTATTACTTTTTATCTCATAATTATGACATTTATCCCATTATGACTTTGTATCTCATAATTATGACTTTTTATGTAAAAATTATGTCTTTTTATCACATAATTATTACTTTTATCCCATTATGACATTGTATCTCATAATTATGACTTTTTATGAAAAATTATGACTTTTTATCTCATAATTATGACTTTTATCACATTATGACATTGTATCTCATAATTATGACTTTTTATGTCAAAATTATGACTTTTTATTTCATAATTATTACTTTTATCCCATTATGACTTTGTATCTCATAATCATGACTTTTTATGTCAAAATTATTACTTTTTATCTCATAATTATTACTTTTATCCCATTAAGACTTTCTGTCTCATAATTATGACTGTTTATGTAACAATTATGACTTTTTATCTCATAATTGACATTTTATCTAATAATTATGACTTTTTATTTCAGAATTAGGACTTTCTGTCTCATAATTATGACATTTATGTAACAATTATGACTTTTTATCTCATAATTATTACTTTTATCCCATAATGACTTTCTGTCTCATAATTATTACTTTTTATGTCAAAATTATGGCTTTTTATCTCATAATTATTACGTTTATCCCATTATGACATTGCATCTCATAATTATGACTTTTTATGAAAAATTATGACTTTTTATCTCATAATTATGACTTTTATCACATTATGACATTGTATCTCATAATTATGACTTTTTATGTCAAAATTATGACTTTTTATCTCATAATTATTACTTTTTATCCCATTATGACTTTGTATCTCATAATCATGACTTTTTATGTCAAAATTATTACTTTTTAACTCATAATTATGACTTTTTATTTCAGAATTATGACTTTCTATCTCATAATTATGACATTTATCCCATTTAGACTTTCTGTCTCATAATTATGACTTTTTATGTCAAAATTATGACTTTTTATCTCATAATTATTACTTTTGTCCCATTATGACTTTGTATCTCATAATTATGACTTTTTATGTAAAAATTATGTCTTTTTTATCACATATTTATTACTTTTATCCCATTATGACTTTCTATCTCATAATTATGACTTTTTATGTCAAAATTATGACTTTTTATCTCATAATTATTACTTTTATCCCATTATGACTTTGTATCTCATAATCATGACGTTTTATGTCAAAATTATTACTTTTTATCTCATAATTATTACTTTTATCCCATTAAGACTTTCTGTCTCATAATTATGACTGTTTATGTAACAATTATGACTTTTTATCTCATAATTGACATTTTATCTAATAATTATGACTTTTTATTTCAGAATTATGACTTTCTGAATCATAATTATGACATTTATCCCATTTAAACGTTCTGTCTCATAATTATGACTTTTTATGTAACAATTATGACTTTTTATCTCATAATTATTACTTTTATCCCATAATGACTTTCTGTCTCATAATTATTACTTTTTATGTCAAAATTATGGCTTTTTATCTCATAATTATTACGTTTATCCCTTTAAGACTTTCTGTCTCATAATTATGACTTTTATCCCATTATGACTTTGTATCTCATAATTATTACTTTTATCCCATTATGACATTGTATCCCATACTTATGACTTTTTATGTAAAAATTATGACTTTTTATCTCATAATTATTACTTTTATCCCATTATGACTGTGTATCTCATAATCATGACTTTTTATGTCAAAATTATTACTTTTTATCTCATAATTATGACTTTTTATTTCAGAATTATGACTTTCTATCTCATAATTATGACATTTATCCCATTTAGACTTTCTGTCTCATAATTATGACTTTTTATGTAACAATTATGACTTTTTATCTCATAATTATGACTTTTGTCCCATTATGACTTTGTATCTCATAATTATGACTTTTTATGAAAAATTATGACTTTTTATCTCATAATTATGACTTTTATCACATTATGACATTGTATCTCATAATTATGACTTTTTATGTCAAAATTATGACTTTTTATCTCATAATTATTACTTTTATCCCATTATGACTTTGTATCTCATAATCATGACTTTTTATGTCAAAATTATTACTTTTTATCTCATAATTATGACTTTTTATTTCAGAATTATGACTTTCTATCTCTTAATTATGACATTTATCCCATTTAGACTTTCTGTCTCATAATTATGACTTTTTATGTCAAAATTATGACTTTTTATCTCATAATTATTACTTTTGTCCCATTATGACTTTGTATCTCATAATTATGACTTTTTATGTAAAAATTATGACTTTTTATCACATATTTATTACTTTTATCCCATTATGACATTGTATCTCATAATTATGACTTTTTATGTCAAAATTATGACTTTTTATCTCATACTTATTACTTTTATCCCATTATGACTTTGTATCTCATAATCATGACGTTTTATGTCAAAATTATTACTTTTTATCTCATAATTATTACTTTTATCCCATTTAGACTTTCTGTCTCATAATTATGACTTTTTATGTAACAATTATGACTTTTTATCTCATAATTATGACTTTTGTCCCATTATGACTTTGTATCTCATAATTATGACTTTTTATGTCAAAATTATGACTTTTTATCTCATAATTATTACTTTTGTCCCATTATGACTTTGTATCTCATAATTATGACTTTTTATGTAAAAATTATGTCTTTTTATCACATAATTATTACTTTTATCCCATTATGACTTTCTATCTCATAATTATGACTTTTTATGTCAAAATTATGACTTTTTATCTCATAATTATTACTTTTATCCCATTATGACATTGTGTCTCAAAATTATGACTTTTTATCTCATAATTATTACTTTTATCTCATTATGACATTGTATCTCATAATTATGACTTTTTATGTCAAAATTATGACTTTTTATCTCATAATTATGACTTTTATCACATTATGACATTGTCTCTCATAATTATGACTTTTTTTGTCAAAATTATGACTTTTTATCTCATAATTATTACTTTTATCCCATTATGACATTGTATCTCATAATCATGACTTTTTATGTCAAAATTATGACTTTTTATCTCATAATTATTACTTTTGTCCCATTATGACTTTGTATCTCATAATTATGACTTTTTATGTCAAAATTATGTCTTTTTATCACATAAATATTACTTTTATCCCATTATGACTTTGTATCTCATAATCATGACTTTTTATGTCAAAATTATTACTTTTTATCTCATAATTATGACTTTTTATTTCAGAATTATGACTTTCTATCTCTTAATTATGACATTTATCCCATTTAGACTTTCTGTCTCATAATTATGACTTTTTATGTAACAATTATGACTTTTTATCTCATAATTTTGACTTTTGTCCCATTATGACTTTGTATCTCATAATTATTACTTTTTATGTCAAAATTATGGCTTTTTATCTCATAATTATTACTTTTATCCCTTTAAGACTTTCTGTCTCATAATTATGACTTTTATCCCATTATGACTTTGTATCTCATAATTATGACTTTTTATGTCAAAATTATGACTTTTTATCTCATAATTATGACTTTTTATTTCAGAATTATGACTTTCTATCTCATAATTATGACATTTATCCCATTTAGACTTTGTATCTCATAATCATGACTTTTTATGTCAAAATTAGTACTTTTTATCTCATAATTATTACTTTTATCCCATTAAGACTTTCTGTCTCATAATTATGACTGTTTATGTAACAATTATGACTTTTTATCTCATAATTGACATTTTATCTAATAATTATGATTTTTTATTTCAGAATTATGACTTTCTGTCTCATAATTATGACATTTATCCCATTATGAATTTGTATCTCATAATCATGACTTTTTATGTCAAAACTATGGCTTTTGATCTTATGACTTTTATCCCATTAAGACTTTGTATCTCATAATTATGACTTTTTATGTCAAAATTATGACTTTTTGTGTCAAAATTATGACTTTTTATCTCATAATTTTGACTTTTTATTTCATAATTGACATTCTATTTCATAATTATGACTTTTTATGTCAAAATTATGACTTTTTATCTCATAATTATGACTTTCTATCTCATAATTATTACTTTTATCCTATTAAGACTTTCTGTCTCATAATTTAGACTTTTTATGTCAAAATATGACTTTTTATATTCATAATTATGACTTTCTATCTTATAATTATTACTTTTATCCCATTATGACTTTCTATCTCATAATTATGACTTTTTATGTAAAAATTATTGCTTTTTATCTTATAACTATTACTTTTATCCCATTATGACTTTGTATCCCATACTTATGACTTTTTAAGTCAAAATATGGCTTTTTATCACATAATTATTACTTTTATCCCATTATGACTTTGTATCTCATAATCATGACTTTTTAAGTCAAAATTATGACTTTTCATCTCATAATTATTATGTTTATCCCTTTAGGACTTTCTGTCTCATAATTATGACTTTTTGTCTAAATTATTGCTTTTTATCTCACAATTATGACTTTTGTCCCATTATGACTTTGTATCCCATACTTTTTATGTCAAAATTATGTCTTTTTATCTCATAATTATGACTTTTATCCAATTATGACTTTGTATCTCATAATTATGACTTTTTATGTAAAAAATTATGACTTTTTTTCTCATAATTATTACTTTTATCCCATTATGACTTTGTATCTCATAATCTTGACTTTTTATGTCAAAACTATGGCTTTTTATCTTATGACTTTTATCCCATTAAGACTTTGTATCTCATAATTATGACTTTTTATGTCAAAATTATGACTTTTTGTGTCAAAATTATGACTTTTTATCCAATAATTTTGACTTTTTATTTCATAATTGTCATTCTATTTCATAATTATGACTTTTTATGTCAAAATTATGACTTTTTATCTCATAATTATGACTTTCTATCTCATAATTATTACTTTTATCCTATTAAGACTTTCTGTCTCATAATTTAGACTTTTTATGTCAAAATATGACTTTTTATATTCATAATTATGACTTTCTATTTCATAATTATTACTTTTATCCCATTATGACTTTCTGTCTCATAATTATGACTTTTTTTGTCAAAATTATTTCTTTTTATCTCATAATTATTACTTTTATCCTATTAAGACTTTCTGTCTCATAATTATGACTTTTATCCAATTATGACTTTGTATCTCATAATTATGACTTTTTATGTAAAAAATTAAGACTTTTTTTCTCATAATTATTACTTTTATCCCATTATGAATTTGTATCTCATAATCATGACTTTTTATGTCAAAACTATGGCTTTTTATCTTATGACTTTTATCCCATTAAGACTTTGTATCTCATAATTATGACTTTTTATGTCAAAATTATGACTTTTTGTGTCAAAATTATGACTTTTTATTTAATAATTTTGACTTTTTATCTCATAATTGACATTTTATCTCATAATTATGACTTTTTATGTCAAAATTATGGCTTTTTATCTCATAATTATGACTTTTATCCCATTATGACTTTTTATCTCATAAATATGACTTTTTATGTCAAAATTATGACTTTGTATCTAATGATTTTGACTTTTTATCTCATAATTATTACTTTTATCCCATGAATTATTGTCCCATTAATTCACATTTCTAACCTTGCTTCTTCCCCGGAGTCTTTGTGCTTTCTCTCCTCACAGGTTTCCATGGATCCTGATTAAATCTGGACCCTGGTCCTTCCTCCTCCATGTCCCTACTGACACCCACTGGTAATATCATTTTTATTATTACTCACATTACTATTTCTATTACCGATTATTACCGCACAGTACTGACTTTGCTTCTTCACCAGAGTGTTTGTGCTTTCTCGCCTCACAGGTTTCCGTGGATCCTGGTTACACCTGGACCGTGGACCGACCTCCTGCCGTGGTCCTGTCATATACATTGAATGTGTTGTAACTGTTTTATTGTTCGGTCTGTACACGTGACATCTATTGCACTTCTGTCCATCCTGGGAGAGGGATCCATCCTCTGTTGCTCTCCCACAGGTTTCTCCCTCTGTTCTCCCCGTTAAAGGGGTTTTTGGGGGAGTTTTTCCTGTTCTGATGTGAGGGTCCAGGACAGAGGATGTCGCATGTGTACAGATTGTGAAGCCCTGTATGGCTGATTTGTGATTTTGTGCTATACAAAATAAATATAATTGAATTGAATCTTTTATCCCTGAATCATTATCATTTTCATCTCCACACCTCTCTCTCTCTCTCTCTCTCTCTCTTATGAGGACATGTTAAATGAAAGTAAAAGCCAAGGACTACCCATGTATATGAACAACAATAACACGGAGTAACTAAAACTTTCTGGCTGGATCACATGCTGTCTCCTCTCGGTGGATCCGGCTCAGGAGTCGTGAACTGGAAGGTGAAACAAACAGGGACAACGGTCAGGACGGGTCCCATAGCGATTGGCACGGGTGTGGCTGTAGAGAATTGTAGAGGTGTGATGATGTGTAGAGGAAATGGTGGAGTGACACCCTGGGGGAATCTTAGGGATGCGGTGACTGTGGTGACTTCAGGTTGACTTGTGCCACCAATGGCTATGATGATCAGCGGAGGTCTGGGGATCCTCGGGGTCTGGCAGAGCTGAAGTATTGAGCGTGGCTGCAGAAGGCAAAAAGCTTAATACTTCAAAAGTTTAAAGATTTCAAATATGAAACGTCATATCACCCCTCTCCTGAAAGAGCTGAACATTTTGATATTCGAACGGTTTCTGTGGCTTAAAAAATGTCAGCAGTAGTGATATTTGTAGTAGTAGTAGAAGTTGTAGTTGTAGTAGAAGTATTTGTAGCATTAGAATAAGTACTAGCAGTAGCAGCAGTGATATTTGTAGTAGTAGTAGTAGAAGTTGTAGTTGTAGTAGAAGTATTATTAGTAGTAGAAGTATTAGTAATTAGAAGAAGAAGTAGTAGCATCAGTTGTCGTAGTAATAGCTGTAGTAGTGGTCGTAGTATTTAATATAACAGTAGGAGTAGTAGAAGAAGAAGTAGTCGTAGTAGTAATAGTAATGGCAGTTTTTGAAGTAGCAGTAATAGCAGTAGTAGTAGTACTAGTAGCAGTCGTACTAATAACTGTAGTAGTATTAGTACTTTTTGTAGCATGAATAGCAGTAGTAGTAGTAGCAGTTGTAGTATAAATAATAGTAGTAGTGGTAGTATTAGCAGTAGTTGTAGTAATAATAGCAGTAGTAGTGGTAGTAATAGTCGCAACAGCAAAAGTTGTAGTAGAAGTAGTAGTAGTATTAGTAGCAGTAGTAGTAATACTAGAAATATTAGCTGCAGTAGTAGTAGTTGTCGTAGTATTAGTAAGAGCATTAATTATTTCCACAAAATCCTCATTTTGAGCTTAATGTTTAAATAGTTAATCCATGGGGCTTTTATTTTGAAAGGGTGGGGCTGGGTGGGTTAGAGAGGAGGAGAGGAGACTGAATCATAATGTTAGTGTAGGAGCCGCATTTAAGTTGATGTTTGTGTATTTTAATTACTGATCTTTTTCTTTTATTTTTGTTGAATGCAAGTGTGCCCCGCCCACAGCCAGAGGAGGGCACCCTATAAGAGGGGAGCCATGGCGCATAGAGAGGTGGAGAAAGCGGGTTACGGCAAATACTGTTTTTGACCTCGGCCTCAGCCTGTGACAGCAACAGCTGATTAAAGGGAATCAGAAACGCTGAAGAAGAAAACCCAAAGGACAAACAAACAACAGCATCTTATGTTCCCCTTTTGTTTTACGTTGCAATAAAATACAAGTAATACTGAACCATCAGATCCTCTGGAGTTTATTTCAGGAAAGGCTGCAAGTCTAACATGAGGAACCCAAACTCCACATAGTGGCAAAACCAGAGGGCCAAACATATAGGGGTGAAAGGAACCACCACATTTAGAAGTTTTGCCAGTACATTTAGTCAAAAACGTACTGTGGATCGAGGTTGGAGGAGTTTTTGGAGCAGTACACGGAGCAAAGACGAAGGAAACGCCGGCCTGTGGTGCGTGGTGGAGAGAACAAAGTACCACTTCAGAGCAGGTATGTGCTCTTAACACTAACAAGTCTCAAAGATTATTCGTTTGAAAATATTAATTGAAGTCGGCAGAAACAAATTTCACCGCAGATCTTTGTGTTAATGGACTGTGATCTTTTATTTTGTAACTTTACTGCGACATGGCCAAACAATGAGAGGTGAAGACGCCTCAGGAAATGAAAATATATTGGAAAAAATAAGAACTGTTTCTGCACCATGAAGACTGTTTGAATTGAATAAAGAAAGAAGAATATTTTGGAAAGTTTATCTTTGAGTAAAATGACAAGTTCTGACGAAGCAGATATAATTCCTGCTAAAGACATGGATGAAGCAGCTGCGCGTCTGCGCTCATCAAGAGCAGGAAAAATGTCCCATTTAACACGGAGAATGAACATTGTGAACAATCTACTGATTGATAACGACTATCTTGACGAAGTTAAAGGAAACATGATGAAGTTTAATGAACTTCTAGAGGATTTCAAAGAATTACATGCGTCCTACATCGAACGGTGGTTTGAATGATGTTGAACAGCAACTTCTGTCTACGTTACCTCAAGGAAGCATTCCGCCTTTTGATGGACACATTCTGGAGTATAAGTCTTTTATTCATTCATTTGAAAGCTTGATTGAAAATAAAACAGACAACAACAGAGATAGGCTGCAGTTCCTTATCCAGTTTACAAAAGGCCAAGCTCAAAGGCTAGTCAAAAGCTGTGAGTACATGTCCCCTAATAGAGGCTACCAGAAAGCTAAAGAGCTACTAAAGGAAAACTTTGGAAATGAATACAAGATCTTCTGCGCTTACTTGGGAAAGGCTCTCTCCTGGCCCCAAATTAAATCTGAGGATTCAAGATCACTACAGGATTATGCCATGTTCCTTAGGAGCTGCAACAATGCTATGGAGGAAATGGAATGCATGGAAGAACTGGACACAGTATCCAACATGAAAAGCATTGTACTTAAGTTACCATACAAGCTCAGAGAAAAGTGGCGCGACAAGGCTTATGAGCTGCGAGAAAACCATGCAAACAGAGTTAGAATTTTAGACCTTATATGTTTTATTGAAAAACAAGTTTGCATAGCAGCAGACCCACTGTTTGGTGACCTTCAAGATCAATCAGCCAGTAGAAGAAAGCCTTTCTGTCTGGGTCTGTCTGTCTGGGTTTGTCTGTCTGGTTCTGTTTGGGTCTGTCTGTCTGGGTCTGTCGGTGGGTCTATCCACCAAGACCCACCATCAAGATGGCACCGTGCCAACGGCAGCCTGTTGCAGCAGCTCCCTGTGTGTGTTTTAATTTTAGTCTTTTTTCACTCTTTCCCCTCTTCTTTTTGTTTTTTCTTTTCCTTAACGTTTGGTTTTACGGTCAGACAAAGGACCGTAACTTTTTACCAAACCTTTTCCGTGGCTTTCTGTTACTTTTCTCCCCCTTCGTAACGGAGAGCCACACACAATGAGTGGGGTCACTCCCGCGACCAGCTGATCGCGCTGAGTGAGCCGAGGCTGACACCCGGTGCCAGGCCTGAGATCCCGAAGGAACTGGGGAGAAGACGTCGGGGCTGTAGGTCTGGCGCTAAGCGGAGGGCTTCAAGGAGGATACTCAAACCCTCGGTACCGGCGATTATAATGGGGAACGTGAGGTCTTTGGCAAATAAGACGGACGAGCTCGGCGCGCTGGTAAAGACCGTGAGGGTCTTCCGTGAGTGTAGCGTCATGCGTTTCACGGAGACATGGCTGCACGCGAATTTCCCCGACCACAGTGCGTCGGTGCCGGCTTCAGGACTTTTCGGGCGGACAGAGACGTTATACAGAGCGGTAAGAAGAGAGGTGGCGGGATTGCAGTGTATGTGAAGGAGAGGTGGTGCAATTCCGACCACCTGTGTGTGAAGGAACGTTTCTGTAGCCCGGATATTGAACTGTTAGCCGTGGGAATGCGTCCTTACTATTTGCCGAGGGAGTTCTCATCCGCCATTGTTGTGGCTGTGTACATACCTCCATCAGCTGACGCTGAGAGAGCAGTGGACACCATCCACTCCACTATATCTGGACTGATGAGTCAACATCCTGGTGCATTTTTGGCAATTACTGGAGACTTTAATCACACCACCCTGGATAAAGTACTGCCAATTTTTCACCAATATGTTGACTGCCCCACATGGAACAATAAAACTCTGGACCTACTGTATGCAAATGCCATTGATGCATACAGTACCACTGCCCTCCCCCCGCTTGGCAGGTCCGATCACAACCCGATCCTGTTGACACCCAGGTATGTTCCTCTGGTACAGAGACAGCCTGTGACCACCAGGACTGTGAGGCGGTGGTCTCAGGAGGCTAAGGACGCCCTGCAGGACTGCTTTGAGTCAACGGATTGGGATGTGCTGTGTGGACCACATGGGGAGGACATCAACAGCAAGACGGACTGTATCACAAGATACATAAAATTCTGTGAACACACTACCATTCCATCCCGGACTGTACACTGCTTCCCTAACAACAAGCCATGGATCACCAGCGACCTGAAAGCACTTCTTAATAAGAAGAAGCTGCTTTCAGGTCTGGGGACAGGGACGAGCTCAGGAGAGTCCAGCGTGACCTGAAGGTCAAGATCAGGGAGTGCAAGGACACCTACAGGAGGAAGCTGGAGGCCAAACTCCAGCAGAACAATATGAGGGAGGTGTGGACCGGGATGAAGCTGATTACTGGCTTCAAGGTTGGAGGGAGACAACCAGGGGGCTCCCTGGAGAGGGCCAACGAGCTAAACTGTTTCTTCAATAGATTTAGCTCACAGCCCTCATCTGTCTCCTCAACACACCTCACCTCACAAACACCTCGGCTGCCTCCTCCCCTCCCCCCTATGTCCCCCCTGGTGAGCGGCACGGACAATGAGCCCTCTACTTCAAAGGGCTCTTCCACCACCGACACCATGACCACCCTCCCCCCCCTCTCTGTGACGACTGGCCAGGTTAGAAGACAGCTGGAGAGAACGGAAGGTCCTGAAGACCTGCGCCATCCAGCTGTCTGATGTCCTACAACACCTCTACAACCTGAGCCTGAAGCAGGAGGAAGTCCCGGTGCTGTGGAAGACGTCGTGCCTGGTTCCTGTTCCTAAGAAGACGACACCATCTGGCCTCAATGACTACCGACCAGTTGCCCTCACATCCCATGTGATGAAGGTGCTGGAGAGGCTGGTCTTGGCCCACCTCCGACCGCAGGTGAAATCATCACTGGACCCTCTGCAATTTGCATACCAGCCTCATGTGGGAGTGGACGACGCCATCATCTACCTGCTGCAATGAGCTCAGTCGCACCTGGATGGAACCGGTGGCTCTGTGAGAATCACTTTCTTTGACTTCTCCAGTGCATTTAACACCATCCAACCAGTGCTACTGAGTGAGAAGCTGCGGGAGGTGGGGGTTAACGCGTCCACTGTCCCCTGGATCACTGACTACCTCACAGGCAGACCACAGTTTGTCCGACTGGGCCGTGTACTGTCTGATACGGTGGTCAGTGATACTGGAGCCCCACAGGGAACTGTTCTGTCTCCCTTCCTGTTCACCTTATACACCACTGACTTCCAGTACAACTCGGGGTCATGCCATCTGCAGAAGTTCTCTGATGACTCTGCAGTGGTCGGGTGTATAAGGGACGGACGGGAGGAGGAGTACAGGGCAGTAGTGGATGACTTTGTGGAGTGGGCCGGTAGAAATCACCTGCTTCTGAACGTGGCCAAGACCAGAGAGATGGTGGTCGACTTCAGGAGGAGGACGACGGCTCCACAGCCACTGAGAGTTCTGGGAGAGGACGTGGACATGGTGAAGGAGTACAAGTACCTGGGTGTCTCCATCGACAGCAGACTGAGCTGGAAGGCCAACATCAACGCTGTGTACAAGAAGGGGATGATTCAACTCTTTTTCTTGAGGAAACTTTGATCCTTCAACGTGTGCAGCAAGATGTTGGAGATGTTCTACCAGTCTGTTGAGGCCAGTGCACTGTACTTCGCCGTAGTCTGCTGGGGGAGCAGCATTGGAGCCGGAGACACCAACAGACTTAACAAACTGGTTAAGAAGGCCGGCTCCATCATCGGCTGTAAACTGGACAGTCTGGAACAGGTGGTGGAGAGGAGGACACTGAAGAAACTATCATCCATATTGGATAACCAGGACCACCCTCTCCACCACCTACTGCAGGGACAGCGGAGCACTTTCTCCAACAGAATGATCCAGCTCCGCTGTCATAAGGACAGGTACAGGAGAACATTCCTGCCTACTGCTATAAGACTGTACAATAAATCACCTCGGGCCAAATCAAATCGTTAAACCTTTGCACTACTGTTTATTTAGTTGATTTAATATTATTCTGTTCTATTCACTGTGTATATAGTGTGTCAGGTATCACAAAACGACAGACAAGAACCCAATAGCACGACACAGAAAACAGTTCAGGTGTAGAAACCGGGTTTAATAACCAGCAGATGTCAAACCAGGTAGTAATCCGCGTGGCAAACAAATCCAGTGGGAGCAGGCAAAAGGGAAGGTCCAAAGTCCAAAAAGGCAGGTCAATACACGAATAATCAGGATCAGAATCGGAATGACAGGTTGCTGGATAGCAAGGGAAACACACTAGACAATCTGGCAGAGAACTGAGGGAAATGGGCCGGTACATATACACTGAGGGGCTGATTGCTGATGAGGAGCAGGTGAGTATGGAGGTGGGGCAGGCCAGGTGAAATGAAATCAGCAATTAGTGCAGAGCGGGGGGGAGTGGCAGATTCTGAAATGACATGAGAGTTAGTGTGGCAAAACAGGAGACAGACAAATGAAAAACTAAAGCCTGGCTGAAGTTGTGACAGAACCCCCCTTCTAGGGACGGCTCCTGACGTCCCACCGGGCTGGTCAGGATGGTCCCTATGGAAAGCTGAGATGAGGTCAGGGTCCAAGATGTTACGAGCTGGAACCCATGAGCGCTCCTCAGGGCCATAACCCTCCCAATCGACCAGGTATTGAAAACCCCTTCCCCGCGGTCGTGACTTGATGAGACGATGGACAGAGTAAGCAGGACCCCCGTCAATGAGCCGGGGGGGTGGCGGGGGTCTGGAGGAGGGCTGGAGCTGGCTCTCCTTTACGGGTTTGATCTTGGAGACATGAAAGGTGGGATGAATTCTCATGGAGCGAGGAAGGCGGAGACGGACTGCAGCAAGGTTGATGACCTTAGTGATGGAGAACGGGCCCACAAACCTTGGGGCCAACTTCCTAGACTCTACCCGGAGTGGGAGGTCATGTGTGGACAGCCAAACCTTCTGACCAGGAGTGTAGCAGGGTGCAGGGATCCGACGGCGGTTGGCATTTCTCTGGTACCGGTTGGACGAACGCAGGAGAGCAGAACGGGCCCGCCACCAGGTGCGCCGACAGCGCTGGATGAACGCCTGGACAGATGGGACCCTGGCCTCTCGCTCCTGCTCCGGGAACAGTGGAGGTTGATATCCCCGAGAGCACTGGAAAGGAGAAAGCCCTGTTGCTGAGCTTGGAAGCGTATTGTGAGCATACTCCACCCACAGAAGCTGTTTGGACCAGGAGGTCGGTGTCTGGGATGCAATGCAACGCAAGGCAGTCTCCATTTCCTGGTTCATCCGTTCCGTCTGTCCGTTGGATTGAGGATGGAACCCAGAGGATAGGCTGACCGTGGCCCCCCAACAGCTGGCAAAACTCTGTCCAGAAACGAGAAGTGAACTGTGGCCCCCGGTCTGAGACAATATCACAGGGGAGGCCGTGCAGACGGAAAACATGATGTAACATAAGTTCAGCTGTTTCTTTGGCAGATGGCAATTTAGGCAATGGAACAAACTGAGCAGACTTAGAAAATCTGTCCACAATAGTCAGAATGGTGGTGTTACCCTCTGAGGGAGGCAGTCCGGTGACAAAGTCAAGTGAGACATGGGACCATGGACGATGAGGAATAGGCAGTGGCTGAAGAAGACCAGAAGGGGCATGGCGAGCAGTCTTGTGCTGAGCACAAATCTGGCAAGCGGCGATAAACTCCTTGGTGTCCTCTTCAATGGAAGCCCACCAGAAACGTTGCTTTAGCAGAGCTAGGGTGCGCCTAACCCCTGGGTGACAGGCAAGGCGAGAAGAATGTCCCCACTGGAGGACCTGAGAGCGGAGACTCACAGGCACATACAGACGATCATCAGGGCAGGCACTGGGAGCCGGGTGGTCGGCCTGGGACCATTTTACCTTGTCCACAATGTCCCAGGTAACTGCGCCGATGTCCACCTTAGTGGGGAGGATACTCTCAGGCTGTGTGGGACAGTTGTCTGACTGGAACTGACGGGACAGGGCATCTGGTTTGACGTTCCTTGTACCTGGGCGATAAGACAGGGTAAAATCAAAACGATTAAAGAATAATGCCCATCTGGCCTGACGGGAGTTCAACCGTTTGGCTGACCGGATGTACTCCAGGTTTTTGTGGTCTGTCCACACCACAAACGGATGCTTTGCCCCCTCCAACCAGTGCCTCCACTCCTCGAGAGCCAGTTTGACAGCCAGTAACTCCCGGTTTCCGACGTCGTAATTCCTTTCTGCTGGGGACAACTTGCGGGAGAAAAAAGCACATGGGTGTAACTTTTGGTCCTCAGCTGACCGCTGAGACAGGACTGCCCCCACCCCGGAGTCTGACGCATCCACTTCCACAACAAACTGGTGTTCAGGATCTGGAAAGATGAGAATGGGAGCAGAAGAGAACCGTGATTTTAACTCCTTGAACCTCCTTTCTGCAGCAGGGGACCATTGGAAGGCTATCTTCTGGGAGGTGAGGGCTGTCAGGGGAGCTGCCACAGAACTATAGTTGCGGATAAACCTACGATAGAAATTGGCAAACCCAAGGAACTGTTGAAGCTTCTTCCGAGTGGTGGGAACCGGCCAATCCGCCACCGCTTTAACCTTGGTGGGATCCATATGAATACGTCCAACTGAAATGATGTATCCCAGGAACGACACCTCAGTGGCATGGAACTCAGACTTCTCCACTTTCACAAACAGCTGGTTCTCTAGGAGTCTCTGGAGAACACTGCGGACATGCTGCACATGTTCCCGTTCAGTCTTTGAAAAGATGAGGATATCGTCAAGATATACAAACACAAACACATTGAGAAAATCCCGGAGCACATCGTTCACTAAGGCTTGGAATATTGCAGGAGCATTAGTGAGTCCGAAAGGCATAACCAGGTACTCATAGTGGCCTCTAGGGGTGTTGAACGCCGTCTTCCACTCATCCCCCTCCCGGATGCGAACAAGGTGATAGGCATTCCTGAGATCAAGCTTGGTAAACACAGAAGACCCTTGTAACAGTTCAAATGCAGAAGAGATGAGTGGGAGGGGGTACCGGTTTTTAATGGTGACATCATTCAGACCGCGGTAATCGATGCAGGGTCGGAGGGATTTGTCCTTCTTATCCACAAAGAAAAATCCGGCTCCAGCAGGGGATGAAGAGGGACGGATGATGCCTGCTGCCAGTGAGTTGTTAATGTAGTCGTCCATGGCCTTGGTTTCAGGGGCTGACAGAGAAAAGAGTCTCCCCCTTGGCGGTGATGAGCCAGGGAGGAGGTCAATGGCACAATCGTACGGGCGGTGTGGGGGAAGCGATGTGGCCCGTACTTTGTTGAACACCTCCCTTAAGTCATAGTACTCGGATGGGACACCTGAGAGATCTGGGAGCTCATTAGAGGAAGAGGTGTTGAAGGCAGGTAGCAAAGCAGATTTCAGACAGACCGCATGACAATGTTCACTCCATTGTAGAATGGAACCAGTCCCCCAGTCAATATGTGGATTATGTTTTATTAACCAAGGAAACCCCAGGATGATTGGGTGCTGAGGAGTATTTATCAGGTGAAAGGTAAGTGATTCAGTGTGGTTACCCGATATGCCCAGATGAAGAGGAACAGTGCGGTGGGTTACTGTGCAGAGGAGGCGCCCATCCAGAGCAGTCGCCTTGATAGGCTCGACCAAGGGTTCCTGGTTAATACCCAGTTGCATGGCAAGACCACGATCCAGAAGGTTGGCATCGGCCCCGGAGTCAATGAGGACAGAGACAGCGTGTGATTGTCCATTACAGTTGAGCTGGGCGTGAAGTAGTGGACGAGAGGGCATTTCAGAGTTCATGATATGGCTCACCAGCGCCCTCTGGATTCCTGGTGAGCCCTGTCTTTTACTGGACAGGAAGACACATAATGACCTCCCTGCCCACAGTACATGCAGCAGTTCTCCCTTTGGCGCCGCTGTCGTTCAGCCGCTGACAGCCTGGTCCGGCCAAGTTGCATGGGTTCAACCGGGTCTCCAGAGGCACCGGCGGGAGGAGAAAACATTGAAGTGGGAGGCGACGATGGAGGACGTGGAAGGCTCCGGGGAGTACTGATCAGCGCTCTCTCTCGTCTCCTTTCTTGGAGACGCCCGTCAATGCGGATGGCCGTGGCGACGAGCGTGTCCAAATCAGTCGGAGGATCCCGAGCCGCCAGCTCATCCTTGATGCCATCAGAAAGGCCGTTGTAGAAAGCGTCAGTCAGGGAGGAAGCGTTCCAGTCACTCTCCGCAGCAAGTGTCCGGAACTCAATGGAATAATCAGTCACTCTCCGGTTCCCCTGAACCAGGTTTAACAGTCCACGAGCAGCCTCTCGACCAGGGGTAGCATGATCGAACACCTTCCGAAGACCCTCAGAGAAGGCAGTCACAGAAGAACAGAAAGCCGACTGCTTCTCCCACTCAGCGGTGCCCCAGTCCCGAGCCCGCCCAGTAAGCTGGGTGATCATGAAAGCCACTCTTGACCTCTCAGTGGGATATGCGAGAGGCTGAAGTTCAAAAGTCAATTTGCACAAAGTCAGAAAAGAGCGGCAGGTACCTGGAGCTCCAGAAAAGCGCTCCAGAGCACTTAGGCGGGGTTCTGGACCCGGAACAGTGGGAACAGAAGGACTGGTGGGTGGTGAAACCGCTGGCGTTTGTCTGGGCTGTATGAGCTGCTGAAGCTGATTGCTCAGAGCCTCCAAATGTTGGTTGTGGCGTGCAGAAGTCTCCTGGAGAGCCGTCGCCATAGCGGTGAATTGCTTCTCATGATGGTGTAGGGCGGCAGCTTGTGCTGCCATTTCCTGCCTTATTTTCTCCATGTCGGCTGGGTTCATTTTTGGCCAGATTGTACTGTCAGGTATCACAAAACGACAGACAAGAACCCAATAGCACGACACAGAAAACAGTTCAGGTGTAGAAACCGGGTTTAATAACCAGCAGATGTCAAACCAGGTAGTAATCCGCGTGGCAAACAAATCCAGTGGGAGCAGGCAAAAGGGAAGGTCCAAAGTCCAAAAAGGCAGGTCAATACACGAATAATCAGGATCAGAATCGGAATGACAGGTTGCTGGATAGCAAGGGAAACACACTAGACAATCTGGCAGAGAACTGAGGGAAATGGGCCGGTACATATACACTGAGGGGCTGATTGCTGATGAGGAGCAGGTGAGTATGGAGGTGGGGCAGGCCAGGTGAAATGAAATCAGCAATTAGTGCAGAGCGGGGGGGAGTGGCAGATTCTGAAATGACATGAGAGTTAGTGTGGCAAAACAGGAGACAGACAAATGAAAAACTAAAGCCTGGCTGAAGTTGTGACATAGTGTGCATTTTTTATATAACATCTTTACTATATTATAACTGTATATATTGTGACGTGTATTTTTCTTTTTCTTTTTATATAATATTAAGATTTTTCTGTCTGTCTGTGTGGTTGTCTTGGTCTGTGGGTCTGTCAGTGGGTCTGTCTGGGTCTGTCTGTCTGTGGGTCTGTCTGGATCTGGGTATGTCTGTCTGTCTGTGGGTCTGTCTGGGTCTGTCTGTGTGTTTGTCTTGGTCTGTGGGTCTGTCAGTGGGTCTGTCTGTCAGTCTGTCTGGGTCTGTCTGTCTGTGGGTCTGTATGTCTGTCTGTCTGTGGGTCCGTCTGGGTCTGTCTCTCTGTCTGTGGGTCTGTCTGTCTGTGGCTCTGTCTGTCTGGGTCTGTCTGTGGGTCGGTCTGTGGGTCGGTCTGGGTCTGTCTGGGTCTGTCTGTGGGTCTGTCTGTCTGGGTCTGTCTGTCTGTCTGTCTGTCTGGGTCAGTGGGTCTGTCTGTTGGTCTGTCTGGGTCTATCTGTGGGTCTGTCTGTGGGTCTTTCTGTCTGGGTCTGTCTGTGTTTGTCTTGGTCTGTGGGTCTGTCAGTGGGTCTGTCTGGGTCTGTCTGTCGGTCTGTCTGGGTCTGTCTGTCTGTGGGTCTGTATGTCTGGGTCTGTCTGTCGGTCTGTCTGGGTCTGTCTGTCTGTGGGTCTGTATGTCTGGGTCTGTCTGTGGGTCGGTCTGGGTCTGTCTGTCTGTCTGTCTGGGTCAGTGGGTCTGTCTGTAGGTCTGTCTGGGTCTATCTGTCTGTCTGTGGGTCTTTCTGTCTGGGTCTGTCTGTCTGGGTCTGTCTGGATCTGTCTGTGGGTCTGTCTGGGTCTGTCTGTCTGGGTCTGTCTGGGTATGTCTGGGTCTGTCTGTGGGTCTGTCTGGGCCTGTCTGTCTGTCTGTCTGTCTGTCTGTTTGGGTCTGTTTGTTTTGGTCTGTCTGTCTGGGTCTGTTTGTCTGTCTTTCTGGGTCTGTTTGTCTGTCTTTCTGGGTCTGTCTGTCTGTCTTTCTGGGTCTGTTTGTCTGTCTTTCTGGGTCTGTCTGTCTGTCTGTCTGTCTGTCCGGGTCTGTGTCTGGGTCTGTATATCTGTCTGGGTCTGTCTGTCTGTCGGTCTGTCTTTCTGTGTCTGTCTGTCTGGGTCTGTCTGTCAAGGTCTGTCTGTCGGTCTGTCTGTCTGGGTCTGTCGGTCGATCTGTTTCGGTCTGTCTGGGTCTGTCTATCTGTCGGTCTGTCTGTCTGTCTGGGTCTGTCGGTTTGGGTCTGTCTGTCTGGGTCTGTCTGTCGGTCTGTCTGTCTGTGTCTGTCTGTCTGTCTGGGTCTGTCGGTCTGTCTCTCTCTGTCAATCTGTCTGTCTGGGTCTCTCTGTCAATCTGTCTGTCTGGGTCTGTCTGTCTGGGTTTGTTTATGGATCTGTATTTCTGTCTGTCTGTCTGGGTTTGTCTGTCGGTCTGTCTGTCTGGGTCTCTCTGTCAATCTGTCTGTCTGGGTCTGTCTGTCTGTCTGTCTGTCTATCTGTCTGGGTCTGTCTGTCTGTCTGGGTCTGTCTGTCTGTCTGGGTCTGTCGGTTTGGGTCTGTCTGTCTGTCTGGGTCTGTCTGTCGGTCTGTCTGTCTGTGTCTGTCTGTCTGTCTGTCTGGGTCTGTCGGTCTGTCTCTCTCTGTCAATCTGTCTGTCTGGGTCTCTCTGTCAATCTGTCTGTCTGGGTCTGTCTGTCTGGGTTTGTTTATGGATCTGTATTTCTGTCTGTCTGTCTGGGTTTGTCTGTCGGTCTGTCTGTCTGGGTCTCTCTGTCAATCTGTCTGTCTGGGTCTGTCTGTCTGTCTGTCTGTCTGTCTATCTGTCTGTCTGGGTCTGTCTGTTTGGGTCTGTCTGTCTGTCTGGGTCTGTCTGGGTCTGTCTATCTGTCGGTCTGTCTGGGTCTGTCTGTCTGGGTTTGTTTATGGATCTGTATTTCTGTTTGTTTGTCTGGGTCTGTCTGTCTGGAACTGTCTTTGGGTCTGTCTGTCTGTCTGTGGGTCTGTCTGTCTGGGTCTGTCTGTCTTGGTCTGTCTGTCTTGGTCTGTCTAGGTCTGTCTGTGGGTCTGTCTGTGGGTCTGTCTCGGTCTGTCTGTTTGGGTCTGTCTGTCTGTCTGTCTGTCTGGGTCTGTCTGTCAGTCTGTCTGTCTGGGTCTGTCTGTCTGTCTGGGTCTGTCTGTTTGGGTCTGTCTTAATTGGATAAAAGTAATAATTATGAGATAGAAAGTCTTAATTCTGACATAAAAAGACATAATTCTGACATAAAAAGTCATAATTATGAGACAGAAACTCTTAATGGGATAAAAGTAATAATTATGAGATAGAAAGTCATAATTCTAACATAAAAAGTTATAATTATGAAATAAAAAGTCATAACTTTGACATAGAAAGTCATAATTATGAGATACAAAGTCATATTTTTTACATAAAAAGTAAGAATTATTAGACAGTAAGTCTTAATGGGATAAAAGTAATAATTATGAGCTAGAAAGTCTTAATTCTGACATAAAAAGACATAATTATGACATAATAAGTCATAATTATGAGACAGAAACTCTTAATGGGATAAAAGTAATAATTATGAGATAGAAAGTCATAATTTTGATATAAAAAGTCATAATTATGAGACAGAAAGTCTTAATGGGATAAAAGTAATAAT
Organism: Cebidichthys violaceus; assembly: GCF_023349555.1. NCBI lineage: Eukaryota > Metazoa > Chordata > Actinopteri > Perciformes > Stichaeidae > Cebidichthys > Cebidichthys violaceus. The sequence continues at coordinate 2,466,321 of NW_027176428.1, read as the reverse complement.
TATGAAATAGAAAGTCATAATTCTAACATAAAAAGTCATAATTATGAAATAAAAAGTCATAACTTTGACAAAAAGTCACAATTATGAGATAAAATGTCGATTATGAGCTAAAAAGTCAAAATTATTAGATAAAAAGTTATAATTTTGACATAAAAAGTCATAATTATGGGACAGAAAGTCTTAATGGGATAAAAGTAATAATTATCAGATAGAAAGTCATAATTGTGACATAAAAAGTCATAATTATGAAATAAAAAGTCATAACTTTGACATAGAAAGTCATAATTATGAGATACAAGTCATATTTTTTACATAAAAAGTAATAATTATGAGATGTAAAGTCATAACTCTGACAAAAAGTCACAATTATGAGATAAAATGTAAATTATGAGCTAAAAAGTCAAAATTATTAGATAAAAAGTTATAATTTTGACATAAAAAGTCAAAATCATGAGACAGAAAGTCTTAATGGGATAAAAGTAATAGTTATGAGATAGAAAGTCATAATTTTGACATAAAAAGTCATAATTATGAGACAGAAAGACTTAATGGGATAAAAGCAATAATTATCAGATAGAAAGTCATAATTGTGACATAAAAAGTCATAATTATGAAATAAAAAGTCATAACTTTGACATAGAAAGTCATAATTATGAGATACAAGTCATATTTTTTTACATAAAAAGTAATAATTATGAGATATAAAGTCATAACTCTGACAAAAAGTCACAATTATGAGATAAAATGTCAATTATGAGCTAAAAAGTCAAAATTATTAGATAAAAAGTTATAATTTTGACATAAAAAGTCAAAATCATGAGACAGAAAGTCTTAATGGGATAAAAGTAATAATTATGAGATAGAAAGTAATAATTATGAGATAAAATGTCAATTATGAGATAAAAAGTCAAAATTATTAGATAAAAAGTCCCGCCATCATTTAATTTTACTATCTTACATTAACAAGGTCATTATTGTGCTACCTACTGTCTGCCACCCACTGGCATGGAAGAGTATTTAATTACTTATCCAGCCACTATATTACAGGCTCAGACGCTCAACACTGGCAAATTACATACATACATACATACATACATACATACATACATACATACATACATATATATATATATATATAAATATATAAAAATCACAGTGGGGGATTGCACAAAGGTCTCTCACCCATAACTTGATGTTACACCTGGTGTATTCACAAGCTCTTCAACCATGCATTACAAGTCCTAAACTGTTGGTGTTGATGTATTAGGTCTGTGTTTTTCAACCTTTCCTGAGCACATGTTTTACAATATCAGTGATTTGTTTTAATAATAGTGCTAGTGTACCTGACTGCTACACAAACACAATTGAAACTGAATTCATATGAGCAGCTGGAAATTACAATGTGATTAAATGTTCTTATCTGTAATTCAATGACGGGTTCAGAACACAACACAATAATGAATAGTAGCTTAGTAAAATCATGTTGTTTATTGACTTTGTATTCCTGTCATTGTAAAATGTAACCAAGCAATAACAAAAACACAAAAAGCAATCAAAGGCCTTATTTTGCATAGTTGAAATATTTTAGCCTGTTTTGAATGTCAACTTGTTTGAAAAATGTAAAAATCTGTATCATGAAACGGAGAACGAAACAGGTTTCGACAATGGAATTCTGAAAGTTGATTTTAGGAAATACTTTAAAATACATAAAAATGTGTTGAAATATTCTTCCCACACTGGGAGATTTAGTTTTCACCTTTTTTATAGTAAAATACAATCTTGAACTCAATTCCAGACTCAAGAGGTAGATTTCTCTGAGCAATGCATCATGTTTTATGTTTAGTATAAAGAATAATCTGCAGAATAACGAGTGTCTGTAGTCGTCAGGTAAATGTAGTGGAGATAAAAGCACAATATTCCTCTCTGAAATGCAGCAGATGTACAATTCCACCGATTTAAAAAGCTTATGGCTTATTTGTTTCAGCAAATACAGGAAAGAGAGCAAAGGCATTTGTGAGGACTACACTCTGCGCTGCCTTCATGGTGACTGTGGTGATGTCTAAACCGGTGAGTAGCTCTCATATTGTGCTACAACCACGGTCAAGCAATCTAAGAGAACTTGTGACGAATGTAAAGAACGTTTATTGTTGGAATGCTGATTTTGGATGGAAACGTAGCTAATCTTGTCCTTGTCGTAAACAAATGACTGTGGAATCCCACAGATTTACACATTTGGCACAAAAGCCTTTAATTGAGAGGAAAACCAACTTTCTGCTCCATAGAGCGCAATTTTAAATCGTACTTCAAAAAAGTATTGCACAGACAAACGTACCCCATTTCTAAATCGCCATTGAAGCCACTTTTTTTTACACTACAGACACAATTTTTACATGATCTGTTCTTCAAGTCATCCTTGCGCCCCAGTATTAATATCAGAACAATAGGAACTACGGTTATGTTTTTTTTTAGGTTTTGTTTGACAGGTGTTTCCCAGGTTTTTCTCCTTGAAATGGCTGCAGGCACGCAGGTGTTCTTAATTCAGCTAATTACTGATGTTTATAAACACAGATTCACGCACATACACTCCATATCTGTGTGTGTGTGTGTGTGTGTGTGTGTGTGTGTGTGTGTGTGTCTCTCATACAGTCATTCAGGTCTTGGAGATTTTTAGAGGAACACACACACACACACACACACCATTTTAAAATACAAGCCCCACCGAATGAAATCTAACTGGAATGCTTGTGATTGTAATGTAATGGTACTTACTTTATTGATATGCAGAGTGGAGTTATCAGGTGTGTGCGATGTCAGACGAGGGCATGTACAGTCTGCAGTCCCACTTGGAGTTGTACGAATCCAGTCAGTCAACAGTCTCGGTGTTATGCTAATCTTCAGCTAATAAAGTTAGTTAACGATACAACGGTCTCCTAAACTTATTTTACACATAACACCACATGGTGTCAGAAGATGGCCAAATTCCCACCTCCCAAGAACTTTGACTTCTCTCGCCCGGATCAATGGCCGGAGTGGCGCCAGAGGTTTCATCGCTTCAGGATAGCAACGAAACTCAATAAAGAACCCGGAGAAGTACAGGTCTGTACGCTTCTCTACTTGTTGGGGAAAGAAGCCGAACATGTTTTCAAAACGTTCACGTTTATGGAAGAGGACGAGCTAGTGCGGCAGTCTGAACAAGTAAAAGGGCATATTAGCCAGCAGGGAGCTAATGCTAACTGTTCTCAAGTGAGTGAAGTAGCTTACAAGCAGCGAGTGCAAAACAATGAAAAACAGAGAAACGGACGCTAGCAGACAAAAGACGCCAGAGTAAAACAAGGTGTTAACAATATGGGACAGAAATGTTCTAGATGTGGCAGAGTGCATGCTAAAGAAGACATATGTGCTGCACGTGACGCAGAATGCCACAAGTGTAAGAAGCTAGGACATTTTGCAGCAGTATGCCGTTCCCGCGTGATCAACGAGGTCACTGCACCCTACAAGGGTGGAGACGGGGGACACGTTCAATTCCTTGGGGAAATTACAGATGTGGATGACTCAAACAAGGCATGGACGGTAAAACTACCAGTGCAAGATATCAAAATAGACTTTAAAATCGACACAGGGGCAGATTTAAGTGTCATTTCAGAAATGACTTTTAACCTGCTGACAACTAAGCCACGACTTAAAACAGGTGTAACCAAATTAGGCAGCCCAGGCGGTAGAGTGAACTGCAAGGGTTACTTCACAGCTACTACTGAGTGGAAAAAGCAAACATTCAGGTTTAAAGTAAATGTGATAAAGGGGCCACATGGCAGCAACCTGCTGAGCCGTAATGTAGCTATTGCTATGGGCTTAGTCACGCGAATAGAAGAGATTAGAAGCACAGAGCATTTGAGTGATGCCAGCCCAGCAAACATAGGCAGACTGAAGATAAAGCCAATCAAAATCAGACTGCAGGAGGATGCTGTACCCTACAGTGTGACTACGGCAAGTCGTGTGTCAGTGCCTATGCTCTCTAAAGTAAAAAACAAACTGGACCGCATGGTAGCCAGTGGCGTGATAGAGCCAATCAAGGAGCCCACGGAGTGGTGTGCTCCGATGGTTGCTGTACCCAAGAAGAACAAAGAGCAGCCAAGGATTTGCATTGATCTAAAACGCCTGAATAAAGCAGTGAAGAGGGAGAAGTTTATTCTGCCCACAATAGATGACATCCTACCTAAACTCGCAGGCGCAAAAGTGTTTTCCCTTTTGGACGCAGCAAATGGTTTCTGGCAGATACCACTAGACAGAGAGAGTGCCAAACTCACTACCTTCATAACTCCCTTTGGAAGGTATTTCTTTAATAGACTGCCATTTGGAATCACAAGTGCACCAGAAATCTTTCAACGTGAAATGACTGAGCTCTTGAAAGATCAAGAAGGCCTGGCGGTTTACATGGACGACATCCTTATTTATTCAGACTCTGAAGAAGTCCATGAAGTGAGACTCCAAAAGACTCTGGACACACTGGAAAAAGCTGGTTTAAAGCTAAACCACGACAAATGTCTCCTGCGTCAGCGACGACTTAACTACCTTGGACACTGCATCGATGAGCATAGCATTCGGCCAGATGAGGCTAAGGTCAAGGCTGTCACTGAGCTTGAGCCACCAAACAATGTCACTGATCTGAGAAGGATCCTGGGGATGATACACTACTTAGGCAGGTACCTGCCAAACCTGTCTGAGGTCACCAAACCCCTCAACGACCTACTCAAAAACGACGTGATATGGGCATGGAGTGCAGTGCAGGAGGAGGCCTTTAAGAAGGTAAAACAACTCATCACAATGTCACCTGTACTAGCATTCTACGATGTGAGTAAGCCTATTATTATCAGTGCAGATGCTAGTAGTTATGGCTTAGGTGGAGTCCTGCTTCAGAAACATGATGAACAGTTGAAACCAGTAGCGTTTGATGCTGAGCAACGCTATGCGCAAATTGAAAAGGAGTGTCTTGCTGCAGTGTGGGCCTGTGAGAAGTTTTCCCAGGTACCTCTATGGACTAGACTCCTTTACTCTACAAAGTGATCACAAGCCACGTATTCCCTTGATAAACTGTAAAGATCTCGACTCAGTGCCTAAGAGGTGTCAGAGACTTCGACTACGTATGATGCGTTGACCCACCAAGCTCGACATGGTCAAACAACAGACCCTACAGGACGCAGAACTGCAGATGGTTCAACACTACGTGATGTTGGGATGGCCCAAGTATGCTGTTAAAGTGCCTAACAAGGTAAAAGACTACTACACTTCCAGACATCATCTCACAGTTTCAGAAGGACTGGTGTTGTATAATGATAGAATAGTAGTGCCACGGATGATGAGGTCTGAGATATTACAGCGCATACATGATGGACATCAAGGCATAGTGAAGTGCCGGGAGCGGGCTAGGTGTAGTGTGTGGTGGCCTGGAGTCAGCAAGCACATCCAGGACGCTGTCAGCACATGTAAGGACTGTCAGGAGTCCAAGCCGACCCAGAAAAGAGAACCTCTGATCACTACTCCGCTACCCAGTCACCCATGGGAAAGAGTAGCAGCCGACATATGTGAGCTGAACAAACAGAACTACTTGGTAGTTGTAGACTATTTTTCACGATATATAGAAATAGCCTACCTCAACGACATGTCAGGTGAAACCATGAGAGCTAAGCTGAAGAACATCTTTGCTAGATGGGGGTGCCCAAATTAACTTGTCACAGACAATGGTCCCCAATTTTCAGGCAGAGCTTTCATGCAGTTCTCTAAAGAGTATGATTTCAGACATATCACTTCAGCCAGTCGGCAGTGCCGAAAGCTGAGTTCATCTCTTGCTCTAACTGAGACCTGGATCACACCAGAAAACACCACCACACCCGCAGCTCTGTCAGATGTGTACTCTTTCTCTCACACTCCCAGAGCTGCGAGGCGGGTGGTGGTACTGGCCTGCTAATTTCCCCAAAATGGAAATACTCTCTTGTCTCTGTTCCTCAGTTCTCCCCGTCCTCTTTCGAATTTCATGCTGTTACTGTCACTTATCCAGTCAAGCTCACCATTGCTGTTGTGTATCGCCCACCAGGGCCTCTTGGTGAGTTCCTGGAGGAGCTCGATACATTAGTCTCACACTTCCATGACGATGGCTCCGCGCTCATCCTGCTCGGTGACTTCGACATCCAGACCACTAAGCTTGAACCTCTTCTTTCCTTTCTCTCCTCCTTTGACCTGTACCACTCTTCTTCTCCTCCTACCCACAAGGCCGGCAACCAGCTGGACCTTATCTTCACTAGGCACTGTTCTACTGCTAACCTCTCTGTCACTCTCCTCCAGCTCTCTGACCACTATTTCATGTCCTACTCCCTCTCCCTATCCTCTGCCCCATCACTTCCTCCACCTACCCACATGGTTTCTACCCGGAGTCATCTCCACTCCCTCTCCCCTGCTGATCTTTCCTCTTCTGTCACCTCTGCTCTCCCTGACCCTGAATCCTTCTCTCTCCTATCCCCTGATACTGCTACTGATCTTCTCTCCACCCTTACTTCTTCTTTGGACAACCTCTGTCCCTTCACCTCCAGGCCTGCACGCCCAACTCTACCTGCCCCGTGGCTGTCGGACTCAGTGCGTACTGACAGACGGAGCCTAAGAGAGGCTGAGCGTAAATGGAGAAAAGGCAAACTCCCGGAGGACCTTCTTAACTTCCAATCTCTTCTTTCCACTTTTTCCTCCTCTCTATCTACTGCTAAAGCTGCGTTCTTCCGCTCTAAAATCCTAACCTCTGCTTCCAATCCTAAAAAACTCTTTGAAACTTTCACTTCACTCCTCCAACCCCCACCCCCTCCTCCTACTTCCTCCCTTCTCCCTGATGATTTCGCCAACTTCTTTGACAAGAAGGTAAACAATATCAGATCCTCCTTCTCTCAGCCCCTCTCTCCCTGTCCAATCCTGCCCCCACAGCTCTCCCTCCCATCTCCACACCCCATCTTACCTTATCTGGCTCCTCTCTCCCCTAACAAGGTCCTCAACTTTGTTACATCCAACCGCCCCACCACGTGCTCCCTTGACCCGATCCCTTCCCCTCTTCTTCAGTCTATTGCGACTGAACTCCTTTTCCTCACCCACCTCATCAACACATCTCTTGTTTCAGGATGCTTTCCCATGGCCTTCAAGACCGCCAGAGTCACCCCCCTTCTGAAGAAACCATCACTTGACCCCTCTGATGTCAAGAACTTTAGACCGGTTTCTCTTCTACCCTTTCTATCCAAAACACTTGAACGTGCTGTCTTTAACCAACTGTCTTCCTATCTCCACCAAAACAGCCTTTTGGACCCCCACCAGTCCGGGTTCAAAGTGGGTCACTCGACAGAGACGGCCCTCCTTGCGGTGACAGAGTGACACCCAGCTGGTCTTGTCATTTCCCCCCAGTGACACCCAAGTGAAGACGCGCATCGCTGCGTGTTTGGCTGACATCTCGAAGTGGATGACGACACACCACCTCAAGCTCAACCTAGACAAAACTGAGCTACTGTTCCTCCCGGGGAAGGGTTGCCCGCACCGGGACCTGTCCATCACCATTGTTGATACCGTGGTGACGCCAACTCGGACTGCGAGGAACCTGGGTGTGACCCTGGATGACCAACTGTCATTCTCAGCAAACATTTCATCCGTTACACGCTCCTGCAGATTCGTGCTCTACAACATCAGGAGGATTCGTCCCTTCCTGACTGACGAGACAGCGCAGGTTCTCATCCAGGCTCTTGTCATCTCCCGCCTGGACTACTGCAACTCTCTACTCGCCGGAGCCCCGGCGTCGGCCATCAGACCTCTGGAGCTTGTCCAGAAAGCCACAGCTCGCCTGGTGTTCAATCGCCCCAAGTTCTCCCACACAACTTCCTTTCTCCGTTCTCTACACTGGCTACCTGTAAGAGCTTGCATCCAGTTTAAGACTCTGGTGCTAGCCTACAGGGCAGTGAAAGGAACAGCTCCTTTGTATCTCCAGGCCATGGTCAAGCCTTACACCCCCGCCGACCACTTCGCTCTGCTGCCTCGGGGCGATTGGTTGCCCCGTCGCTCAGAGGTCCTGGCGGCTGATCGACCCGGTCACGGCTGTTTTCTGTCCTGGCCCCACAGTGGTGGAATGAACCTCCCACTGACGTCAGGACAGTAGAGTCGCTGCCCATCTTTCGGCGCAGGCTGAAAACCCACCTCTTCAGGAAGTGCTACCCTGAGCCTTCCACTTAGCACTTATTGTATTCATACTAGCTTGTTGCACTTATTGTATTCGTATTACTTATAGCACTAACTGTTTTTCTTGTTTCTGCACTGTACTTTGGCTCTGAGTTATGCTCTGCTTCATGCTCTTAGTTGCTTGTTTGGAAAAGGAAATGTACTTATGACTTCTGGTGACTAGTAGTTCTTTTGATTACCAATGTTGAATGCACTTATTGTAAGTCGCTTTGGATAAAAGCGTCTGCTAAATGACTGTAATGTAATGTAATGTATAGTGAACGATGGAGAGTTGAGTCCACCCAGATCACAATAGTTCAGGACTGGTTTATGTTAAATGACTGTTTCATTAATACAATATAAATATGTTAAGTGCCAGTGTAAGTGCCACAAGAAGTTTAAATCCTGAAGAGATTTTGAAAAATAAATGTATGTTGCTATGAAACTGTTACTTAATAGAGCATTCGTTCTGAGTTTTACAATGAACAGTTAGTCATACAGAAGATGTTGACAGACGATATTATGCCTTTTGCAGCATGTCTTAAATGACTCAAAGAAAGGGTGATGTAATGTAATGGTACTACTTTATTGACATGCAGAGCGGAGTTATCAGGTGTGTGTGATGTCAGACGAGGGCGTGTACAGTCTGCAGTCCGCACTTGGAGTTGTACGAATCCAGTCAGTCAACAGTCTCGGTGTTATGCTAATCTTCAGCTAATAAAGTTAGTTAACGATACAACGGTCTCCTAAACTTATTTTACACATAACACCACAGTGATGAAGCCTGTCATTTAATAAGCTCTGTTTGTGTGTTTCAAACATTATGATTCTGTCTCCTCTCCTCCTCTCTCCCCCACCCTACCAAAATAAAAGCCCCATGGATTAACTGTATTTAAACATTAAGCTCAAAATGAGGCTTTTTTGTTGAAATAATTAATGCTCTTACTACTACTACTGCTGCTGCTGCTGCTGCTGCTGCTAATATTTCTAGTATTACTACTACTACTACTACTACTACTACAACAACTTGTGCTACTATTACTACTACTACTACTACTACTGCTATCATCAATATTATTACTACCACTACTGCTATTACTACCACTACTACTATTACTTATACTACAACTGCTACTACTACTACTACTACTGCTGCTGCTATTCATGCTACTACCAGTACTAATACCACTACAACTCTTAGTACGACTGCTACTAGTACAACTACTACTTCAAATACTGCCATTACTACTAATACTACTACTACTACATTAAATACTATGACCACTACTACAGCTATTACTACAACTACTGATACTACTACTTCTAATTACTAATACTTCTACTACTAATAATACTTCTACAACTACTACAAATATCACTACTGCTACTACTAGCACTTATTCTAATGCTACTGAAACTTCTATTACAAACAATACTTCCACTACATCTAAAACTTCTACAACTACAAATATCACTACTTCTGACATTTTTTAAGCCACAGAAACCGTTCGAATATCAAAATGTTCAGCTCTTTCAGGAGAGGGTGATATGACTTTTCATATTTGTAATCTTTAAACTTTTTGAATTATTAAGCTTTTTGCAATTTTTTTTCAATGGGATATCTATGGAGAAAATCTTCAAATCCTGTTAAACTTCTTCAACTTTCAAAGCCTTCTTCTTTCTCATACTTTCAGCTACAGACACCATAGTTAGATGTTTCAACTAGAAGGGTTTTCAGCAGTGCAGTTTAAATGCTTTCAGGCTTCAACATTACATACTTGGAATGCTGAAGCAGCATTCCAACAACTATTCAAAATATTAGAATCATCACGCGGATCCGACTCGTCACTCAATTTCCCTGCTATCATCAACTTCAGTTTCTCGCTTTCGAAATCCAATTTCGCTCTGTCTGTTGTCTCATCCGTTCTCTTTCTAACTCTGATTGCTGCCGTACTTTTTCCAATTCCACATCTTTCCTTTTCCAACTGCATTTTTAATATCAACATTTCTTTTTGTTGTTCAAAGTTTAAAGTAAAATGATTTGGTGATGGTTGTGTAGGTCTCAAAATTTCCATGTGGTATAGATTTGCTTTTATGATTTTTTTAATGTTCTCCTTCAAACGCTTTTTCTTACTTGCCTGAATATACACAAAACGATAAGTACCGAGCAGGAAAAAAAACTTTTCGCTCCTCCCTTGTCAAAAATCAAACGGCCCATACACAGCTAAACATCACCGTAGTCCCGTCCCTCTAACTACTTAACCAGAGACTATAGCTAAACTCCCCCCTAGTCTTCAGGTGCTTATTTGTGGTGGGTATTTATGCACTTAAACCCGCAAGCTCGGAAAAGACACCATTAACTGGTAACTCACCTGCAGCCTCGGACGTGCCCCCGAGACAACTGCTCTAACTACTTTAAACACCACACTATCAGAACCCCCCAACAAACTCCAAAGGGAGTCCGCTCTTCTGCCTAACAGGGACAGAACAACAGTACGTTACTCACCGTGTAAAAGCGGACTAGTCCCCATTTGTTATGGTCTGGCTCACAACCATAACAAAATGTCACGCTAAACTCAGGCAAGGATTTAACCAAACAAATACTTTTAATTAACAAAGGCCAGGACAGTTCAAATGTGCAACAAAAATAAGCATTCTCATAACTAATGCCAGTAGGAAAAACGTGCCGCCAGTTCAACTATGCAATCCTGTTGCCAACAATCTCTGTGCCGCACGTCAGGTGTTTTCAGGTGGGAAGAAGCCGGCACTCTCTCAGGATGGGGCGGGTCTTGTAGGGTGAAGGCAGTTGCCAGCTGCCTCCAATTTCCTTGATGGCCTCACTCTTGAATCCCCGGGACACTGAAAGACAGACAGCACCACACTCACCCCGGCAGAGGCCCTGGGGCCGTCACAATAGATAGATGGATGGATACTTTATTAATCCCACAAGGGGGCATTTTTTAGCTACAGCAGCAATTATGGTACAGGTAAAAATAACAGAGTAAAAATCTTAAATTTAAAATGCAAATATCAAATGCACAATATATACAATAAGAATAACAGAGTAAAATATTAGATATAAAAATGCACAATATATACAATGAAATAGAATAATATTAAATCAACGAACTAAACTAAACAGTAGTGCAAATATTTAACCAAATAACAACAACAACAACAACAACAACAACAGTGTAACGGTGTTATGGTTTTGTGAATGATTTGGCCAGAGGTGATTTATTATAAAGTCTTATTGCAGAGGGCAGGAATGATCTCCTGTATCTGTCCTTGTGACACAGCGGAGCTGGATGAGTCTGTTGGAGAAAGTGCTCCGCTGTCCCTGCAGTAGGTGGCGGAGAGGGTGATCCGGGTAATGATTACCATACAATTTCTGTGGAATTATCATTTGCATGTTTGTATTCTAAGGTTGGTGTTTCAACATCTTGTATGCAATGTTAATCATCATTAATGGTTAGCCCTGTTTCTTTCAAGTTGTTTTTGTCTGGAGTTTGTTTCCTCTCCACATGTTGCATGCTTCCACAGTTCAAAGACATATAGGGCAGGTCTAACTAAACTCTAAATGACAAATATGCCAAAGCACTGAGTTTGACATATGACCAGATATAAACCCAAAAATTCTGATGGCGAAATCCATGAAATCGGTCCGTCATATGATTATGAAATTACACTATTAAGATTGATTTCAATCTTTGACAGACTGAACTTTGGCACTCCTGCATCAACCCAATATGCAGTAATGGTCCATAACCAAAGCAAACTTGATCAGATCAATTGTCTTGCATAGTAACATCTGTCCACTCCACCGAGCAGATGAGTTTCTCACACAAGCAGAGTCACTGTTTGGTGTACAGCATGATCGGTTACAATATTTCTAGTCAGAAAAGTTAATGATAACCAGCCGGAAGAGGCTAAAAGAGTCCGTTCAGTCTGTACTTTAAGGTCCACGCCAGTAAAAACAGGATGGAAACTTTGCTACAACAGCTGGTAGGCTTTTACTGAATTCTACTGAATCATTTTTATACACGCAGGCCTATAATGTTTACAATAATTTTATAAGCAGTAAGAAAATATGTTTTTGTATGTCAAAATCTTTTATAAACTTTGCTATTTTTTTCTGTATAAATCTAACATTATGCTTTAGCCCTAACACACTTTTATCAACGGGGTAAATGGAAAGAAAAAACATGTTGTTTTAGGCAAACAGGTTGTTTTTGAGTTTGTCAGAGTTCAGTGAGTTTTAGCTGAGTCATTGTGCTCTGTCAGTTTCTGAATTATTCTTTATTCGTCATTCATTCCAAAAAAACTACACTCAACACATTTAGAGCTAAGCAAAAGACACAATTAATGATATTTTATTGGATATAAAAGTGGGGTGAGAAAGATCCTGATCTGGGAACAGAGTTTCTCCCACAAGAGTTGCAGTTTTAGTTTCAGTAAGTGTGGAAAAACAGGGCCATATTGACTTTAAATGCGGATCGATATAGGTTATATGGCATTTACCAAGTATAATAAAATAAAATCGTTTCTAAATATCAAATCATGAAAAGCAGTTGTTATTTCATATTGGTATCACATCCTTCGTCGTTCTGATGATCTGATTAGTTGCAGAGTTACACACTGAGTGGTCCTTATTTCAAAGGTGATGATTAGGATAAGAGCATATTTTGAAAGCTACTTATGAATTTAGTGTGCAATTTTACACAAATATATTTGCCTTATAAAGATGCCACCTGTTTGTTTTTTTCAGACAATATAGTTTTAGCTATATATTGTACTTCCTTCCACCATTTTTGTAAAAAACAAAAAGGTTTTGTGATCTGGTGTACAACTAAAATGACTCTTATAGACTAGGTTCCATTAAAGGAGGTGATGAAAGAACACCATTTAATTTAGTTGATTCAGCATCTGTGAAGAATCTAAAGTAAAAAATCAATGTTAGTGTGTTTAATAAGCACACCTAGTGGTGGATATAATGTTATAACATGTTTATTTGAAGAAGTGTTAAATCATAAAAGTATAATCATTCTATGTAATACACTATACAATATAGTTACTGAATGTATTGAGGGAAAGAGAGAGACCTTTGAGACAGGCTTTTCAGATCCGAAAACAACTGTATGGTAATGAGATGAGTTTGGAGAGCCGGCTTCAGGAATGTGAGGTGTGAACAGTGGGGGAAGGAGATGTATTGATCAAGCAGAGATGTTGATGAATACAGCCTTAAGAAAGCGTGGGGGTCGGGTACATGCAGTTTTACGAGGAGGAGGACAGGTCGGACCAGCGGACACTATTCAGACATTATCCGGATCACTTAGACCAATGGAGAGCATTGTCAGAGTACAGGAGGAGACAATCAGATTTCAGCCAATCACAAAGCTGATAATTGACTTCTGAAAGTAAACTATTGACTTTCGGGTATAAAAACATTGTTCAGAGAGACGTAATTCAGTTCTTCATGGCGTTCCTCTTTTACAGCAGACTGGCGTTTGTCGGCCTGTTGGGGAGGGGAGTGTTAGAACTCGGTTTCGCGAATCCTTACTATCGATAGTGTAATTCAGTTTGTAACTGTCTTTTAGCTTCTGTGAATTATTAAATACTTTTTCATTGTAAACCGGATCCAGCTGACTTTTTGGCGTGACTTTGTCACTCAAACAACATCAGAGCGAGAGGTCCGCGGCCTCCTGCGAGGAGAGGTTAACCACCTTTATACATCACACCTCAGGTTGAGTTTCCAGTATCCTAATCTGTAACAGGAAGCCACAAATCTGTGGACTTTTGTGAAGTTACATTTTGCCTTTCTCTAAAAGAGTTTAATATCACACAATAAGAAGCCCAGACAGTTATACAAATCAAGGATGCTAAAATGACTTCTATCAGACCCATCTGCTTACCGACTCACTTTGCTTTGTAGACCCGTGGCAATGCTTTATTACTCATCATCATTTTGGGAATTGGAGGAAGCTTTCAAATTGGCTACCACAATACTGAATTGAGTTCTCCATCACCGGTGAGATACATCACTTGCAGCATTTCTGGTCATTCTGTTGTTCACCTGCAGTTACTGGTGGTCGCTGAGAGTGTGAGTTTGAAAGAGAAAAGTAAAAAGGAACAAACTTTTTTTCCAATCAAGCTACAAAATGTCCTCTTTTCACTGCAGTACATTCAGCGCTTCATCAACAGCAGCTGGTATCACAGATATGCAGAGCCTCCACCTCCACAGACGATCACGGTCATCTGGTCCCTCATTGTTTCCATGTATGCTGTCGGGGGATTCTTTGGTGCCGTCAGCGTCAAATTTATCACCGGCACCCTGGGAAGGTGAGTAGGAGAGACTCAATGCAGCATTCAGTCCTGTAGCCTAAACAGACTTGAAGTGATGTGTTCCTCTAACAGAAAAAAGGCGATGATCTGCACCAGCTTTATTGCAATTGTTGCAGCAGGGATCATGCTGGCAAGTAAAGGTGCCAAATCGTATGAAATGATTATTGTCGCAAGGATTCTGTATGGCTACTCTGCAGGTAAGGCACCAGGACATGTTTTACACAGCACATCATGTTTTTACCTGACTGATTTACACCTGCTCATGACCTGCAGGTTTGGGGAGCGGCTCCCATATAATGTACCTGGCGGAGATTTCACCTCCAAAGATAAGAGGGTCTGTGACTCTGTCTTCAGTGATCTTTATGTCACTTGGTAAACTGTTTGGACAGTTTTTTGGACTGAGGTATGAACTTGTCAATACGTAAGAGAAGGCATGTTTTCATTGTTTTGGAAGACAAGAGAGCTCAATATGAGTATATTGCGCATGCAAAATATTAATCACATCCTCATTACAGTCAATTAGCAGATGCTTTTATCCAAAGCAACTTACAACTAGTATCTATTTTAGACGCAGCTACGGGAGCAATTTTTTTGGGGTTAAGTGTCTTGCTCAAGGACACATTGACATTGAGTAGGAGCTGGGGATTGAACCTCTGACCTTCTGATTGAAAGGCAGCCCTGCTCTCCACTAAGCCACAGTCACCCCACAAAAGTCATTTGGCAGACGCGTTTCTTCAAAGCGACTTACAATTCAAGTTAAGTGTCTTCCTCATGAGGAGAATCCATTTAAAAGCCATAGTCTCCTATTCATTTTTATGGAAAGGAGATTGCGATAAAGAGAGGAAAACAAATAAGAAGAATTTTCAAGCTTTGACGGCTGTGCTAAAAAGAGCTTCAGCGCCATATTAGGATGTTTAAATGAAAATGCAATTTTCTTAAGTAAAAAAACCCAAAATATTTAAACAAAAATTCCATCACAACACTTCCTTTTGTTTCTTTCAGTGAGATCCTTGGTAGGGAGGAGCTGTGGAACATTGTCCTCTGTGTTCCTGCAGTTCTCTCAGTGGTTCAGTTTATAGTGTTGCCTTTTCTCCCCGAGGCTCCCAGATACTTATTCATAGAGAAAGGTTATGATAAGGCTTGCAAAAAAGGTTGGTATATTTCCTCATAAACTCATAATACAGAATGCCCTGCTTGAAATTTGCCAAGAAATATTTGACGATAAGCTAATTATCCACAAAAACAATTAACTGCTAAAGAGCTTTGTTTTGTTTAAAGTAAAGAAATCTAAGGGGCAATGAAATTTATATTAAGATTCAAAATGTTAAGAATTCTATGTATAGTGAGTTTTGGTTCACCACACATTTTGGATTATAGAGCCTTTGTCAGACTCTTAGCTTCTGACTTAACACTCTTGAAACTTTTTCTTTTTTATCACTCTGCATAAGAAACACTCATTCCAACGCACAATATATCTATTGTGTTTTTCATGTGAGCAGAGGAGCACATTTCTCAGTTTTTGTGTCTCTTGTCTCTGCATCCCAGCTCTCCAGAGTTTATGGGGCCAAGGTGACTACAAACAGGAGATGGACGAGATGTTGGCTGAGCAGGCTGCCATTGAGGCAGCCCCGCATAAAAGTACTTTGCAACTCCTGAGGGGCCAGAGTGTTCGATGGCAGCTTCTCACCATGTCCATGATCTACTTCTGCAACCAGCTGTCAGGCATTCCTGCAGTGAGGATGGAACTTAAATTTCTACTCTCGTGCTAATTTTAGCATCAAACAATGACTGTTATAACCTCTCAGAATCAAATCAATGCTCTTGTCTTTCCCAGATCAATACCTTCTCTTTTGACATCTTCCTGAAGGCAGGAATACCAACAGACAAGATCCGCTATCTTACTCTTGGTCTTGGAGTATGTCAAATCATCACCTCCATCTTCTGTGTGAGTTACTGTCTCAGCTCTTTCGGACATCATTTCTTTGCATCTTCTCGATTTGCACAGAAATGTTGCTTTCCTTCCTGGGCTGTTAATTGAGATGCTGTGGGGAACATTTTGGTTGTTTAGCTCAGACTCTGTTAGCACTGGTTTGAGTGGCTGCCACTGCTTCCATTTTTCTGTATAGTACTCTTACTGCCAGAAACACACATGGGAAGAAAAGAATCTTAAGCATTAGTCATAGCAATTAGGCAAATGCATAGCATACAAGATAATGTAGACAGTCATCTCGAGTCCGCTACTACACTTCTCACTGTAACATAATATATACATGGTGCTGCCCTCCATGCTGCACTCACCTAAAGCTATGCTGTTCATACAGCATTTCAAAAGCCCCACCTCCATCCCAGCATCTATCTGTAGCCTCTCAGTCAACAGTACGTGCACCTTGGAGGAAAGTTGTCATCACTCCTTACTCCCCGCTGTGCTGAGCTTGGTGTTTTCTTTCGGGAAGTAACGAGGTCAGAGGCTACGTGGCAAACATCCACCCTGTACATGTTCGACATTTACAAAAGCATGTGAGATGGCTGACTGTATTTAAATGATTGGCATATTGGATGCATAAATCGTGGATGTAAAATTGTTGTTGGGTTTAAGAGTTTAAGTGTAAACAGACAAAGCAGAAGCAGAAAATCTAGTTGATATTGTGTTCAGCACATTCAAAGGTTGTAACGTATTTTCTTGTACCTTTCCCTCTCCCAGGGGCTGCTGATTGACCGCATCGGGAGGAGGCCGTTGTTCTGGGGGAGTTATGGTCTCATGGCTGCCAGCTTGGTGTTGGTCACTGTCACGCTCAATTTGAAGGTAAACCTGTTACCTTTAAATACTGACACATGTAGCCATGTGAGAGGTTAAAGGATATTCAATGTACTTACTACCCTCATCCTACAGATGAGAAGTTTTGTCATATCTCACAGGTGCTTGAGTCTATTATTCCAATTTTCCATGACTTTGTCAATGAATTTGTTCCTAATGACTTCATATCATTGTTTCCCCTTTTAATTAATGTTATTTTTAAATATATTTAAAAAAATAAATGTATTGGGGTTGTGGGGGACCCTAGTCAAAAGCAGCTAATTGCAGTGCAGTTTTAATAGATAAAATAGAAGAAATAGATAACATGTTTGCCTTGCGTCCTAATGTAAAGTATGACGCACTATCAGGGGGACGGGGCACTCTGTCATTCATTTTGAAGGACAGACAAAAAATGTCCTCATGTGCTCTGTCTATATACATTTTACACATTATCCAAATTCAGTCATTTTCCTAATATAATATGTTTTCTGATGATATTAATTACATAACTAATAGTTGCTTGTCATAACATTTTGCTATCATGGTTGTTTCCTATAGTAGTTTACTTTTGGGGTTTGAGATATTTGACTCTGAGATTTCTGCCTCTACCCGGTTACAATGGAAATTAATGGAAATGAGTTTGTGGTAATCACAGCATTGAAAAGAAATTCAACAGCAAAGAATCTTCCTCTCATCATTGTCCTGGTTCAAATTAATAATGGAAGCAGCACACCACAGACTTTACTGTTTTCTCACTGGAGCTAGCAAAGACATAGATCCTATAATACCTCAAGTTAAATCCCAATTTACCTCTATTTTTTATTGGGGAGTATGCAGAAATCTCAGAAACTGTCTTCAAAAATTTCTGCACCTCACAAGGGATAAGTGGGAAATGATTTTTCTTTAATTCAAGTTTAAGTAAAAGTGAAAATATACTGCCAAGTTGAAGCTGACCTTTTCACATGAGCCAAATGCATGAAATATGAGCTGTGAAAATGTGTTTTTATAAAGAAAGCTGTATACAAAAGCTTTGATTGCTGCAGTGTACAAAGGCTGCAAATATATAATTGATCTAGATTACTCTGTTTGAATAGAAGTATGTATTAATATTTGCATAATACAAATTTGTCTCCATGCAGGATTCCAGCTACTGGGTTCCATACATTTCTGCTGGTTTGATCTGCCTCTTCGTCATCTTCTTTAGCGGAGGACCTGGTTTGTGTCTTACAGCAGTTTGGTTTACATAGAAAAGATGTTTGTGTGCACAAATAATGAACCGAATCACCTTAATGTCCTCATAGTCGTGTGACTAGTGTATAGCTTTTATATGTGATGATTTTAATGTAAAGTGTCTTTGAGTACTATGAAAAGCGCTCTATAAATAAAATGTATTATTATTATTATTATTATTATTATTATTATTATTATTATTATTAATCGTCTCTCTGGTTCACCCAGGGGGAGCATCAACTACTCTCCAGAGTGAGATCTTCGTCCAGTCTGATCGACTGGTAGCATTTGTATTCTTGGGGATGCAACGCTGGTTGCTCTTCGCTGTACTGGGCCTCATATTTCCATTCCTTATTGTGAGTACAACAAACATGAAGATAAGCAACCCAATACTTTACACTGTAAAAGCAACTGCAAATCTTGCTTTTGAAGGTGAACAGGATCCATTCATTGACAGTATGGATTATTTGTTGTGATATATTGTGACATTTAGTTGTACAACAACACTTCATTCATTGATTATAACAAGATAAATTACAGCAAAACATGTTTTAGTGTATAGCAGGTATTCAGATATCATGTGAAACTTTAACTGTCACATTGTACCGAAAGACAAAAACCACCTCAGCACCTTCATGAAACATTCAAACGTGAAGCTCTTTCTGATGCTGTGATTCGTCTGTCCCAGGATGCCCTGGACTCGTACTGCTTTGTGCTGTTCACCTGTGTGTGCCTGCTGGGTTGTCTTTACACCTTCTTCCTCCTGCCTGAGACTAAAGGGAAGACCATGATGGAGATCTCCAAGGAGTTTAAAGCCATCACCATCCGTGGGAAATCGTTCGTAGAGGAAAAGAGAGTGGAGACCAAGTTATAAGGCAGATACAGTAGACTGCTGTTTCAAACTGACATAGGAATGATGAATGGCTGTGTGTGAAAAGAAACAATTTTTATGCTTTGTCAAGTATTTGAATCAATTGCCAAAGCATTACTCAATAAACGAAGAGAAATCCCTGTAGCACTGCACAGACAAACCTGTAAACAATAATGGACTTTAATGTTTTATTCCCTGTCATTGTCCATAAACAGGTGTCACTACTAATGCCAATGTATTGTTATTTTGTTATTTCTTTGTTCAGGTCACTCATGATATCCACGACATGTCAGGGTGCTAAGCAAGATAATTATTTCAGAAGTATTTGAAAATACAAGATATTTCAAGAGAAAAATACTTAATATTCTTAGTATGACTAATTATTGACTAAATGCTCATGAGATATATATAGATATATACAGTTGTGGTCAAAAGTTTACATACACTTGTAAAGAACATAATGTCATGGCTCTCTTGAGTTTCCAGTTATTTCTACAACTCTGATTTTTCTCTGATAGAGTGATTGGAACAGATACTTCTTTGTCACAAAAAACATTCATGAAGTTTGGTTCTTTCATGACTTTATTATGGGTTAACAGAAAAAGTGACAAAATCTGCTGGGTCAAAAATATACATACAGCAACATGAATTAGCAATTTTGGTGACTTAGAAAGTTGTGTCAATGAAATGAGCTTCATAGCATGGCCTCTTAACTTCTTGTGAGTGATTATGACTGACTACAGCTGGTGACTTCTCTGAGGCCATTTAAATAGGGCTCATTGGATACAAACGCCCACAAACGCTACAATTGGGAAAGTCAAAGGAGCTCAGCATGGATCTGAAAAAGCGAATCATTGACTTGAACAAGTCAGGAAAGTCACTTGGAGCCATTTCAAAGCAGCTGCAGGTCCCAAGAGCAACAGTACAAACAATTGTTTGTAAGAATAAAGTGCATGGCACTGTTTTGTCACTGCCACGATCAGGAAGAAAACGTAAGCTATCACCTGCTGCTGAGAGAAAATTGGTCAGGAGGGTGAAGAGTCAACCGAGAACCACCAAAAAGCAGATCTGCCAAGAATTAGAAGCTGCTGGAACACAGGTGTCAGTGTCCACAGTCAAGCGTGTTTTGCATCTCCATGGACTGAGAGGCTGCCGTGCAAGAAGGAAGCCCTTGCTCCAAAAGCGGCACCTTAAGGCTCGACTGAAGTTTGCTGCTGAACACATGGACAAAGATAAGACCTTCTGGAGGAAAGTTCTGTGGTCAGACGAAACAAAAATCAAGCTGTTTGGCCACAATGCCCAGCAATATGTTTGGAGGAGAAAAGGTGAGGCCTTTAACCCCAAGAACACCATGCCTACCGTCAAGCACGGTGGTGGTAGTATTATGCTGTGGGGCTGTTTTGCTGCCAATGGAACTGGTGCTTTACAGAGAGTAAATGGGATAATGAAGAAGGAGGAT